>NC_047666.1:30939410-31296938 GCF_011762505.2 Arvicanthis niloticus | reverse complement strand
CTACTAAGTGGACGGTGTTGGTCCCAAGTGCTCTTGTGATTCTATGTGAAGCGTAGGCTGGCTGAAGCCAGAATGGAAGTGGCTTTGCTTTCAGCTGCCTCCTGCTCAGACTCTCTAGGCCCTTGTCACTAGCGGCCTATAAGCCAAGATCGAAAGACAGTTTCTTCAGAGTCACAGAAGTAATGCTTTGCATTTTCTTAGTAGGTTGACAGTTGGGGTCACTTGCCTCCCCTTGTCTGGTTCTCACTGGGTGCTACCTGAGCTCTTGGGGCCCCAAGACAGATAAGGCTAACAACAATGGCCTCCCTACCCCAGAACTGCTGGAACAGTGCTACCTCAGATAAGGGCAGGGGCAGACTGGCTGCTCTACCCAACATGGTGCCCTAGACATGGGAGACACACTGTACACACCAGGTAAAAAACTTGAGAATCCACAAGATACATTAAAAAAAAAAAAAAAAAAAAAAAAACCAGTAATAAAAAAGGAAACATCAAATTTAATTTAAAGAAAAACAACCTGAAAGTAAGTACAAGAACAATGGGCACACCAACTCCTGAAAAGAGCAAGGCGGTCGGTCACACTGACTGGAGGGCTGGAGAAAGGGACAGGTCATTTAGCTAGAGAGCTTGTGAGTTACTTGCAAATGAACTTCTTTGAGGGTTGAGGGATCCTCAGGTCATTCCTGACTATCAGAATGTGTGTGAGCTTCTCTCTCTGGGAGTGTCCTGTACATCTCAAGAGGCAAAGTCTTCACTTTCCTACACAGGATCCATCTTTTGTCTCAGCCAACTCTCAACGGAGGGGCGACTAGAACAACACCATCTCCCCGGACGAAGAGCATGGGGATGTTTCGTTTTGTGGACTGGAAGAGAACAACAAAAGGGAAAAGCAGGATCAGGTTAAAAGTCTGAGCGCCCGTTTCCTGGGTGACTGCAGCAGGGACCACTGCTGTGCACCCAGACCCACTCTCCTCTCCCTGTGTACTGCTAGAGTGCATTTCCCAGGCTTCTTTGTGACAGACCTGGACACAAGGTAGAGGGGTTTTGTGTTATTTTTGAGATGGGATCTGTCTTGCTGTATAGCCCACATTAGTCTGAAGTTTCTAATTCCCATACCTCCCACACCTCAACCACCAGTGCTGGGATTATTATTTTTTAATATTTATCTTCACTCTATGTGTGTGTATTTGTGTTTCTTTTCTGGCATCCTTGGGCTCCTGAATGTATATAATACACATGAACTTACACATAAACAAGTCAGACATTATGGCTCATGACTGTAATGCTAGCATGGAAAAGGCTAAGGCAGGTCACCTTGAATTCAAGTACAACTCAACTACATGGCACGTTCCAAAGCTGCCTGTGTTATAAGTAAAAACTGTGTCAAAATACATATTAAAAGGGGAAAGGAAGAAGCAAGTGCTCTTGGCCCCTGAGCCGCCTCTCTAGCCTAGGTGCTGGGATTGCAGGATTACGCCACTACGTCTGGATTTGAACTGACTGGGGGAGAGGGTGCTGGGGATTGAACTCTTTCACATTCTAAGCAAATGCTTTACTACTGAGTTATATCCTTAGCTATGGCTGAATTTTAGCCATGGATTTAAAGAGTGACTTCCTCTGAGTGTCAATGGGTAGTCACTGTTTTACCAATGGATGGACCCTGTACACTGAGGTCTCAAGGAACAGGAGGGTAGAAGCCTAATGTCCCCAACTTAGCACTGTGATGACTGTAGGTAGGGCCTCAGCCTCTAGTGAGCCCAGTCATCACACCATCACACCATGGACTCCTGGGAGTGCAAATGGGGAATACAATTTTCAAGGCATTAGCTTAGTGGTCAGGCTTTGGACAGTCAGCAAACATGGTGCATCTGGAGTCATCACTAAGCCTTGACAAAATGTTAGCAGAACCTGAGAGCCAAAGACCTTCCAAACCTACAGACTGTGGCTCTGAAAGGCTAGAAACAGCCAAATGTTAGTAAGTGCTCTGGTGTAACAGATACATTCAGCAAGGAAGTACAAGAATGAGATCAGGCAAGAGCTGGCTAGTTATCAGGGAGACAAAAAGAAACAATGCCAGATGCTTTAAGCCCAACTATATAAGTACAAAGAAAGCCATGACACGCAAGCTTGTCAGTTAAAAACACTTTGTCCTCAGGCAGAGACCAAGCAGCCTGCTGAAGGAAGCATGTGGTTAGTCAGAGTGGTATGACTGAGATGCTGTCTCTATGGTTTCCAAAAGGTCTGTAATTATGTGAGGACTGGTGCTTTAGGATGAGGGTCAAGATGGTTCTGCTACAAAGAGCACAGCATCACCAAGAGCAACCTGGCAGTTAACCACACTGTGGGCTGTACGGTGAAGGAAAGTGGTAAACATGATGGACAGCAGGAAAAGTGGGTTAGAGCCAAAATATTTAGCAACCAACAAAAGCAACACTCTAACTGTGGTGGGCCAGCCACTGTCTGTCTTCCTATTAGCTAGTCACTCAGGAGTTAATTATAAACGCTGTGGGGAAAAACTCTGGGAATCCCAGTGGTCTGTGTTCCCTTCTTGCTTTGGGAATGTTCCTGTTCATTAGTTATGTCAGCTGAGAGAGCAAAACATACAACGGGCCAAGGGGAGGCTGCTGTTTGGTTTCCCATCTCAAAGTTAATGAGGGATACAAGACAGCAATGTACTGTTCTCCACAGTGCTGCATGATAAGGACTGTGGATACTACCCACACCACCAGCCTGTCCTGCCTTGGTCTGTAGTAAAGACACATGACACACTCGTAGAGATGATGAAAAGGTACTCAGAAGTTAAGAGCATCGGCCACTCTTCCTGAGAATCCAGGTTCAATCTCCAGCATTCACAGGGTGGCTCATGATTGTTTCTAACTCCAATTCCAAGAAATCTGATGACCTCTTCTGGCCTCCTTGGACACCAGGCGTGCACACAGTACACAGACATACACAGACATCCATACACATAAATTTTAAATTTAAAAAAGAAAAGAAACTGTTCTATTTGTGGGCTTGGTGTGGTAGCACAAGCTTTTAATCCCAGTACCCATGAGGCAAAGGCTCAGACCAAGTCAGTTGACTGGAAAGGGCACTCTCCAACTGTTGAGCTGCCCCTAGGCTATGCAGTGTGCGCCAGATTCCCGGCTTTGTGAGCTGTCACCCATGTTGGGGCAGGCTTTAGTGATACAGCTGTCTTTCAGATCAGTGTTAAAAACAGGTTGTGTAACTCCAAAACCCTTGCATTTAGTTATACACTCTATCAATAGTTCCTAAGTAGATGCCAGAACATAATGGGCTTTCCACAAGTATGTGTTAAGCTGCTGCATGTTGAGAACTGACATTGTCAAACTGAAGGCTTGCAGGACTTACTTTATATATCTCTTCATATGTCTCCTCATCAATCTCTATCGTCGTTACAGTCTCTTCTACATCTCCCAGGATCATATTTAAATGCTGATCATAAGCCTGACGTGGGAGGGTGAGATTTGAGAAACAAGGAACAGGGCTCAAAAGATACAAGTGCTTTATAAGTAACAGGTTCAATACTTACACCCAAAACTTTTACATTAATACCAAACACTCCCTCTGTGCTAGTCTGTCTTTACAAGCTATTCCCAGTGTCAATATTGCTTATGATAAAAAGTGAGTTCAAAGTAACCTGAGAATACTTAAGTACCTTGTTACCCAAGGCGGTCCCACCATTCACAACAATTTATTATGAAAACCCAACAAATTCTCTGTCAGACTTCTTTCAGAGATGCTAAGCAGCATAAAGTCCTCTCACTTGCTGTGTGATAGATAGCACTGTGTTTCTCAAGCAAGGACACTGTCATTTGATGCTCACAAAAACAAAACAGGTGTAGCAAAATTTAACCCATTTTTGTGGACATGGGTATGTGTGTGTAGTGTACATGTGTATTGCATGTTTACATGTGTGTGGATGCCAGTGGCTGAAACTGAACCTTCCTCAGGTGTTCCCCACCTTACATTTAAGATAGTGTCTCTCATTTGAACACAAAGCTTGTTGACTGTCTAGCTAGCCAGCTTGCTCTGGTGTTTCCACAGGTGTTGGGGATCTAAACTCCAGTCCTCGAACTTTACCCACCAACCATCTGTCCCACCTCCACTCTGCCCATTTATAACTTGTCCAGAGCTTACCATGCTTTGGCATCTGTGGGCTCAGTCAGGAAGGACTGCAAGCAACCACAACGTTCAGTGCAACCTCCAAAGTTCATTCCTTTTACTAAATGGCAAACCTCCTGGGGCTACCCACTTACATGTTCTTCAAACAAAGTGCTAAGTGCTTTTCCTGCTCATATCAAGATTAAAAATAGTCTAACAGCCACATTGGGAAGGAACTGCTTGGCAGCTACACAAATGAGCAAAATGTTCAGCTGGAGAGCAGGGAGGAAACAGAAAGCTGGGCCCTTACTACAGAGGCAAGAGCTGCAGACACCTCCAAGTTAAAGGTGACGGTCTGGCCTGGGTGTCATTCCATGTGCCAAAGAGCCATGCAATTTAGCTTCATCCCACGTTTCTCAGCATAGTGACACCACTGTTCCCACAGGCAAGCTTGTAGATCAACGGCACAATTTCCTTCCCAGCCCCAGAGGTTCTTTATCCTCAGGTTTCATGAAAGAGCTATGAATTTTTAAGACCGAGATAAGTGGGATGGCCTGGTCTCCCACACTGGCTGTCACTGGCAGTACAGGACTGTTTTTAAGCCTGAACTAAAAAGACTTATTTCATTCCTGTATAAACAAACAGCTCTGAGGAAAGTAACAAGAGACAAACCCTTAAGTACACATGATGTCACTTCAAGGGACCAATTCCACAGACACCATAGATGTGTACAAGCAATGTATGTAAAGTGCCAATGCAGTTTAACAGCTGGGAAAACAAACAAAAGCGTGACTGGAGCCTCACAGGGAATCCTGTGCGGCTGTGTCAGCTGCGTAATCATTCCACACAAAAAACATGTGAAAAGGGTGTGTACAAATGAGACAAGGTTCCACTACGTAGACCAGACTGGCCTCAAATATATGATCTTCCTGCCTCAGTCATCTAAGTACGTACTTGAATTATGGGCACATGACTCCGTACCTCACTAGGATCCCCCTTCAAACACAGAAGGTAAATACACATGCAGAAAAGATGTGGACTACGGTGTAGCCAACTTTGAACTGTGGTTATACATAGAGAAAAATGGAACTTCACCTTTAACTCTATGCGGATTTCTGTGGTGTGTAACTTTTTTTTTTTTTGAGTGCTAGGGTAGGGGCTTTGCCACATGCTAGACAAGCTATCTCTAGCCTGCTATTTAATTTTTTTAAAAAACAAAGCAGAGTTTTATATGTCAAAAACTAAAACACTCCGTCCAATAACTTTAAAAAATTCAGGACAATGCCAAGAATGGTCGTGCATGTCTATAATCCCAGCTCTAAGGAGAGAGGCAGGAGGATCTTGAGTTTGAAGCTAGCCAGGTTGCATAGTATGACCTTGTCTAAAACAAAGAGAACAAACAAGTTTCTTCATAAACAAACAGAAGACAAAACTGAAGGAAACAAAGGTGTTTTATATGGATGGAGAGATTCTCAAGCTAAGAGCACTGGATTCCTGCAGAGTTTGGCTTCCAGCAACCATCTCAGGCAGCTCACAACTGTCTGTAACTGCAGCTCCAGGGGATCAGATGCCTTGCTCTGGTCTCACAGGAGTCCAATCCCTCTCTAAAAACCATGCTGGTTAAGGAAGAGAAATTTTAAAAGTAAACAGAATTTTCCAACTCCCCAAAGAAACTGTGTAATTCAAAAAAGTTTATGTTGCAGCTCCCATTTCTCTTCTTTGTAAGGCGACAGGGAGGGGAGAACAGGGGAGGGTCTGGGTTTGAGATGACTTAACAGACTTACATGTAATCTGCCTCGGAGCTCTCGGTCATTTCTCATTTTCACGTAAATTCGCTCATCTAAGCTGAGCCTGATAAGATCCAGGGGCTCCTCGACGGTATTGGTGGTCTGTTGCTGATGAAGGAAGGCGGCTTAGTAATGGGATACTAAGTGGTGGTACAATCACTGTTAAGCACTGAAAGCAGCGAGTGGGTGCTGGTACACAGCCAGGGTTGTCTGCAAGAGCAACAAGTGCTCTTAACCACGAAGCCACCTCTTCAGCCCCAATAAAGCCCTAGTAAGGAACTTACATTCTAGCTGTGGAAGAAACACTTTATTTGTTTGTTTTTTTTTTTTTTTCATTAAAAAAAAAACCTTTTTATTTTCAAGAAATGCAAGAACTCTGTACAGTATCCAGCTGAAGGCAGCCCAAAGGTTGCAGACTGCCATCAAGGCTGCGGAGAGTAATGGCAACAGGAGCTGAATTTCCACTATGGTTGTAGCTATGCATGAACATTTTTAGGCCAGTTTTTTGAAACTGAGTTAAGGTAAGAACACCAGGAAACTGTGGTCTTTGTCAGGACTCCATTGGTGTCTGTGGGCTCCTGCTCCCACAGGGGCGCCTGACAGATAGACCTTTTGTGCTGCCAAGAACCAGTCTCTCCTGTCTGCCAAACGCTTCCTTCACTGAAGAGACAGTGCTTAAGTCCCAAACCCGAAGCCCTTCTTTCTGTCCTCCAAAGGCATAAACAGGAAGAAACACTTTAAATAAAGAAATGCATATTTAAAACAACACGCTCTGAAGAGAAATGCAATAGGGCGGTACGTGTGTGTGTGTGTGTGTGTGTGTAGGGGGCTATGCATGTGCGGGAGTGCAAGTCATTTCCATGCCAGGGTATGCCAGCTATTTAAGTATTTAAGGAATAGGAAAGGGCAGGTGAAGAGGCCTGTAGGCTCTTCCATCATCCTGTGTACCAGATCTTTGTTTTCCTCATACTACACCTCTACAAGTTTCTCTATCTCATAAAACCGCACCTTTTATCTGTGCAAGCGAGCCACTGCCTGTGTGCCAGGTGCTTACACGCATTGCTAAGCTGGTGTCCTACGGCTACATCACGCTTTCTGTCGGAATCCCGACAGCTATCTCCCAGAGATGAGTGGGCATCCATAGCCGTCCGCATTCTACAGAGAAAGGGCGCCGACGACAAGCGTGACGGGCAGACGGGTAGGTTGAGAAACTCTGGGCCTGCGTTAGTTTTAGGAGCAGGCCCGGCTACGGAAGGCCGTGGTAACTCGATGAAGAGAAAAAGACCATCCCACGGCAAGCGTGGAAAAAGCAAGCCGGGCCGGGAAGTGAAAGCACTTCCTCTTCGAACGCTCCAGGACAAACTTACCTGATCTACGTCGTCCGCCATCTTTCAAACGCTGCGCCCTTTCCACCTCTCGCGAGAGCAGGCACTAGGAAACGTTAGACCGCCACGCACTGGAAGGCGAACTATATTATTTTTGTCCCTTCGCTCCCTTGTAGTTTGCGTGGGGGCGGGGCTTCCTTGGAGGGCGTGGTCCTTCCCTGGGCAGGGGGCGCGGCTAGGCATGGCGTGTCTCGGGGTGGAGCCGGCACGCGGAGACTTGCGGCGGTCCTGCGCGGTAGTCCGGAGGAACGCCTCTGGCAAGCATGGCCCGAAAGCGCACCGCAGGCGGAAGGCGGCGGAAGCGCGGCCAGGAATTGGAGGACAACAAACCAGCCCGGCCTGAGGAGAGCGATGCGGGTGAGAAGCCGAGTCTGCGGCATGCCAGGCAATGGTGGCGGAGGCTGGGGCGGGTGGCGGAGCGGATCTGTGTCTGCAGCAGGTTCTCCACGGCCGGATGCGCGGCGCCCCCAAGGGCCTCTGCTCTCAGCCTTAACCGCTCCGTTAACCATTTGAGCCAAGTTCAGCCTCTTAGCAAGTGTTGAAGGCCGAGCAGCTGAAAGCTTCGCAGTTACCTGGTGTCTTAAGGAGACTCCAAAACCAGGACGAAGTTCCCGACTGCCATCCAGTGTAACTCCGGCTCCAGGTTTAGGATGCGCTTTGTTTATTGTTGTTGTTGCTGTTGCTTTGTTTTTCCAGACTGGGTTTCTCTATGTAGCCCTGGCTGTCCTGGAACTCGCTTTGTAGACCAGGCTGGCCTCAAATCCAGAGATCCACCTGTCTCTGCCTCCTTAGTGCTGGAGTTAACCGTTGTGCACCACTACAGCACGGCTGGAATGCGCTTCTTACCTACATCATGAACAAAGCAAAAGTTCCATCTTCCTCCTTAAACATGTCCATTCCCCAGTTGTCCCATCTCAATAAATCACCCCTTTTAAAACACCTGCTAAAACATGCCTTTTCTTAATTGCTAGTTCGGCAGCAAGTCCAGTTCGGCTTCGGAACCACCAAAATCTGTACCTAATTCTCTTTAATTTTATAGCTGGAGATCCTGTCCATATCGTGTTTTAGTTGAGTAAGTGAACTTCACGTTGTTTCTTTCTCGATTCCCTTCATCTGTCTGCCTCAGATCATCATCTAGCAGCCAAATGGATGTAGAACAACAATAAAACCTCATGCCCCTGTCTTCTTACTTAAAACCTCCTTAGACTTGTGCTCTCCAAGTATAGCATCTACTTCACTTAGCTTGTTTTCCACAGGATTTAGAGACTATCACAATTCTACTCTGTCTCCTTTCCAGATATTCTTATTTTAATTTCCTGTTTATGTAAAACAGCAGGCTGACCTAGAAATCTGGCTCTTTCGTTTTCAGATATTCTTATTTTGATTTTTTTTTTCCTGTTTATTTAGACAGCAGGCTGGCCTAGCAGTCCATCTTCCAGTCTCATCCTCCTGATCCCAGGAATTGCACATGCCACCATGCCTGGGTCTTAGTATCTTTCTGTTCTTTAGAGTTGCTGTTTATTTATCTAGAGGCTTGGCCTTTGGTGTATCTTTGGCTTGGAATGTTCTTCATGGCTCTTGCTGGGGCTAGTTTCTTCTCTACTTCAGGTCTAAGATACTCCATGATCGTCTTAAGGTAGTCATTCCTGGGAACCCACTACCACAGAATCCCAGTCACTGCTCTGTCAATCTCTCATTCTTCAGTGATCTCATCTGACTGCCTGAGGAAAATGTGACCCTCATAAAAACAAGTCTCATTTTCCTCAGGCAATCAGATTATCCTGGTTTGTTCTTCCTCTTGTTTCTATCCCTGAAAAGACCTTCCACTTAATTATTTTTTTTTTATTTTATGGGTATGGGTGTTTGCCTGCTTGCATGTCAGTGCACCATTGTGTGAGTTGTGCCTGCAGAGGCTAGATGAGGTGCTGGATCCCCCCCCCCCAACTGGATTTGTGAGCTGCAGTGTGGGTGTTGGGAATTGAACCTGGGTTCTCTTGAAGAGGCAGCAAGTGCTCTTACCAGCTGAGCCATCTCGTTCACTCTGCCAAAACATTTAAAAATGTTTAACATGTGTGTTGCTAGAGAAGGGATAGCTAGACCTTTTCAAATAACTAGACAGGAAGCTTGACTAGTTTAGTGACCTTCACCCCACCCACCCTGTGGCTCCTACTGCACTGGAATCTGATTACAGATAGATGGGAAATGTCATCGTCCACTAGGAGATACTAATATTTGCTAAACTTCAGAGGAGTTGGCTTACTCCGCACTTATGAAACTTCAGCTTGCTCAGTTACTCACTGAGTGTCTGCTGTGAGGTGTCCACCAGTTAGGTAGCTTCTACACAGATTTGAAGAGCACCCCCTGTGCATGCAGATGAAGATGAGGCTTGGCACCTTTTGGTAGTTGGCAACAAAGAACATCATACTCACCTTGCTGCTCCTCTTCGTATCCCCCCCCCCTCCCCGTGTTGTCTTCATTGGGAAATTCATTAGTTTCTCTATTATTTACTGTCCTAAGTACTGGGAATATACGAGTAAATGAAGCAGGGAACATTTCAGCTATTAGGATTCTGAGATTCTTTGGGGAGGCAAGTCAGGTGAACATGACAAAATTTTAAAACAAGAAAGAAAAGCAAATTTACATGGTGATGAATAAATCTTGTTGGTCTACTCCAACTACCACCAGTATGGGGAATAAGCTGTCAGTGCCTGGGTACTGTAACCACTTACTATGTGCCATTTGAGCTCTTGATAAGATGAAGTTCGGCTGCATGAGGATAGGGTGGGTAGGTATTCCTATGCAAAGAAAACAGGACGTTTAAAGACTCGTGGCAAGACTCAGTATGGAGAGGTGAGTGAAGGGCAGGGCCTTCAGCCTGGAGATCGTGCTAAGGAATTTGAATTCATCCTGAGTGTCTTGGGGGAAGGTGTTTGGACTTGCCCTTAAGTCTCAGTGGCTGGGTGAGCAAGCCACAGTGGTAATTCTTGAACTGTTGAAATGACATTGAGCTCAAGGAGACTAGTGAGATATGTTACATAGCTCTCGAGTTTGGAAACTAATCTGGAGATCCTCTGAGAGGCTTCCTTCTCCCTTGGTGTCCTGCAGAAAATAAACACAGCAAAGAATACTGAAAAACCACCTGTTTCTGTCATCTAGACATTACTGCTGCAGAGTGACAGTCCATTTCCTTGCTATGTATTTCATACTCAGCAAAAACAACACTTCATGTTGAACATCATATTATGCCATTTTCCTTTATTTTAATAATGATTTAATTAAATCAGGTATGATGGTGCACCCTTAATCCCAGCACTGAGAAGGCAGAGTCAGGTGGCTCTCTGTGAATTCAAGGCCAGCCTGGTCTCCATAGTGAGTCCCAGGTCTGTCAGGGCTACATAGCAAGTTTTATATCAAATTGACACAAGCTAAAGTCATGGGAGAGGAGGGAACCTCAGTTAAGTGTCTCCATAAGATCCAGTTGTAGGCAGACCTGTAAGGTATTTTCATAATTAGTGATTGATGTGGGAGGGCCCAGCCCATTATGGGTGGGGTTATCCCTGGGCCAGTGGGCCTGACTTATACAGACTGAGCAAAACATGGGGAGCAACCCAGTAAATAGCACCCCTCCATAGCACTTGCATCAGCTCCTGCCTCCAGGTTCCTGCCCTGGCTTCATTCAGTGATGAACAGTGCTGTGGAAATGTAAGGCAGTAAACCCTTTCCTGCCCAAGTCGCTTCCATCCTGTGTTTTGCTGCAGCAACAGAAACCCTAAGGACAGTAAGCATAGTGTAATTCTTTTCCGTTACATCCTCCACCTTTTCAAACACAGAACCAAACTCTGTGCCTTTCAGATGACAACTTTGCTAGTGCCTAGGAACTATTTTCTCTGTTTTGTTTGCCATTGTATCTTAAGTGTTTATAACATGGAAATTGTGGAGGCAGGAGAATCACCACAAGTTCTAGGCCCTGTCTTTTAAATTAAAAAAAAAAAAAAAAAGACAAGAATTAGTGATTTACCTAGCATAAAAACAAATGTCTAATGTGCATTTTAGTTTAATTAAATTATTATTTTATTTAGATCTAACTGAAGAGCCTTTGCCTCCCCCACAAACAAAAATATATTTTCTGAGAATATGAATACGTACCTGAAGAGTCAGCAAGACACAGTGAATGACAGGAATCAGGAATGGGTTGATTTGAAAACTCAGCACTCCCTTTTGGAGCTTTCTCGCACCCCCCCACCCTCATCCCAATTTTGAGATAGGGTTTCTCTGTGTAGCCCTGACTGTCTGGAACTCACTCTGTAGACCAGGGTGGCCTTGAACTCACAGTGATCTACCTGCCTCTACTTCCCGAGTGCTAGGATTAAAGACGAATGCCACCATCAGCCAGCACTTTTTGGAGTCTTAAAGCTAATCCCCAAATCAACTGAAGCAGAGTTGAAAGCAGTTTCTCCTCTGGATTTGTTGATAATTTGCACCTGTAAAGTTGATGCAACTGTCTCAAAAACCAAAACCTTTTTGGTATCTAGGCACTGAAATTGATTCCAAGTAGTTGAGAAACATCCATAGTTCTCTTCCAACTGTGGAATCTGCTGAGGCTGTTGGCTTACAAGCATCATCTAGGTTAGATTGGCAGTGTGCTTCGAACAGAGTTTGGTCTAAAATATGGTAGAAACACAGCAGCAAGAGTAAGGCGCAAAGAGGTTTGTGAGCCAGAACATCTCACCTGAGAGTAGTAGATAGATTCTCATAGGCCTTGGCAGTGGGTGACGGTGTCAGTGAGTAGATTCAAGCATGTTCCTTTAAGGTTGGAACTTTGAGTTTTAGCCATAGGATGGTTTCAGTTTTAGAAGTACAATAAGAAAGGGGAGTGATCTGGTGGTGTAGCATGATGATAGCCTTCTCTCCCCTATCGATCAAGGCTTTGCATTTGATCTGTAGTTCTCATTGTGACCATAGAGAAGGCTTCATGTGTAAGGCTGAGCACTGGGTGCTGCCTAGACACAGGCTGGTGAACAGATGACAGAGCCATGGCTGTGAGGAGATTATGAGCCTTTTCCTGACCCTTGCTTGTAAGTCACACCACCTCCACCTTCCCAACTGCCCCTCACATCTTCCCCTGTGTTGTTACCTAGATGACTTTGAAGATGAGAAACAGAAACCCCCAAAGAAGTGCTTTCTCCCACAAGTTTCCCAAGGAAAGAGGAAGAGAGGCTGCAGTGATCCAGGGGACCCCACAAATGGTGCAGCAAAAAAGAAGGGGGCCAAAGCCAGTGCTAAATCCAAGAAGCTCAAGGCTCTGAAGGAGGAAGCACTCAGCGACGGGGATGATTTCAGGTGAGATGCCCAAGCATGGAGCCCAGTGACAGCTGTTCCTGTCAGAGGAGTGGGGATAATGGAAGTGACTCCTTGCTCTCTGAGGGGTTGTGGGAAGGAGAGTCTTTAAGCATTTCTAGACAGAGCCAGGCCAGCAGGAGCTGGAGGCCTCAGTTTTCTGATGTGTTCAGTGGCAGCTCACAAATGGTTACACAACTAGCTAGAAGCACACTCAGGAGCAACATTCAGGATTCCTGATCTAGCTCTGGTGTGTTTTCAACTTCATGGGAACTTAGCAGAGAGGCAGGAGACTTCCTGCCAACTGGAAATTTGGCCCTGGCACCTCGTGCCCAGCTGGACTTTGAGCATTCACTGGTCACATTTTTGTGCCCTGCTGCTTTTTAGTTTTATGTTTTTTGTTTTCTCATAGTTTAGCAGATCAAACCAAAAGGCTCCTGCATTGTGAGTGAGCACTGGTCACTAAGCCCACATTCAGACCCCACCTGACCTGTTTTCCCTCCATCTGGAGTACTTTCTTCCCCTTTGATTCCTGTCTGAAGCCATCGGCTCTAGTTTTTTGTTTTGTTGTTTGCTTGTTTGTTTGTTTGTTTGTTTTAACAAATTCTTGGTATCTTTTGCTCTTGTCTCCTGCTGCCGCTGCTGCAGAGTGTGATATGTCCATCTGGATGACAGTTATATATGACAATGCAAGCTACTCAGATTTTGCTACCCTCTAGGGTGATCACATCTCTTGGGTCTCAGCTACAACTGTGAACTTCCTTCATGTTGATCTAGAGCTGGGCCTGTACTTTTCCTTAGAAGCAGCTGAATACACTTATTTCAGTATGAAGGACAGTGGACATGAGGCTGGCTCATTACCCAGCGTAAGCAAGCTAGAGGGTAGGTGAATAGAGGAAAACGGGCAAGAATTCTTTTGCTTCTAAATAAACCAGACTTGCTGTTGGTGATGGGAGAGCAGTCCAGCCAAGGGCAGTAGTGGGCCAGGGGAAGCAGCCAGATTCTCCACCATGGTTCCTGTGCTTCCTGGTTGTAAGTAGCAAACAAGAACAAAAGTGGAGGTTTTTTGGAGCTTTATTAGAGCTCAGGGCTGAGAGGGTCCTAAATGTCTGTGCTAAAATCTTGGCTGTTTCTTCTTGATACCAAGCATCATAATGTAACCCAGAACTGTAGACAGGATTTGGGGTTTATATATGAATCTGCAGAAATATGTCGTTGTCCCTGGCAGCTGTTTACCCTGCGTCTCACTGTCTGTCCAACTGCTTATCTGCTTGCGTTTCCCCTGCCCAGCCTGGGCCTGGTTACTAGTTCTTGGGTGATCACACCCTACCTGTCCCATTTAAGGTGTGCCAGCTTCCATGTCCTCAGGCTATGTTTTCTAATGGGAGAAAAGCATTCTCTTGAGTTGGTTCACAGGTAGCTCCCGGCTCTGCTGGTGTGAGCCTTTCTTCTCTCTGGCCTCCAGCTTCGCTCTAGTGTGCTCAGTTACCTCAGCTTTCCAAGACTCCTGGCACCGACCACATGGCTGCTTCAATTTTGCCCTCACCTTTTCAAGGCACAGCAGTTTTTTTTTTTTTTTTTTTTTTTTTTTTGCTTTGGTTTTTATTTTATCTATCTATCTATCTATCTATCTATCTATCTATCTATCTGTTTATTCACATGGATTGTGAGTTAATAGGTTCTGGGTTTGTTTTGAGAAACAAAGGTCATGCTTAGTAGCCAGGGCAGCCTTACACTGGAGATCTTCCTCCCCCACATCTTAGGACTTTTGAGAGCCAGCTGTTCATCATTTTCATGGATGACATTGTACAGTCAACAGGAGAAGGACTCTTGTAGGTCCTGCTTAGCCTGAGTGTGACACTAGGATATGTATGTGAGTGAGCCATCTATGTCTGTGATCCATATACAGGGACCCACCGGCTGACTGCAAGAAGGCAAAGAAACATCCAAAAAGAGAGGTGGTGGACCAAGGCACTGATGAGGATGACAGCGAGGATGACTGGGAGGAGGTGGAAGGTGAAGTGCCTGTTTTCTTTTCTAAACTTTGGTTCTCCGTTTGCTGTTTGGAACCAAGTCACATGTCGCAATCTTGGTTTTCTTTGAAACAAAGACCATCTTGAGATAGAGTTACAGTAGGGACCTGACAGAAGCACTGCCCAGGAAGAGTGCACCTAGAGGAACTGTGTGGTGTAGTCCTAGCTCCAGCCCAGCGCCACCCCACATAGCTGTGGAGCAAGTTCTTTGCTGCCTGAGGCAGGTTTCTTTACTGGCAGCATTCTGCAAATGGCATGCAGCTGTGAGTTGTGCCTAGTCGGGCTGCAGGATTTGCTGAGGAAGTCTGCAAGGCTGTAGGCCTGAGCCTCCAGTCCACAGCATGAGAGAGACACTAATGTTAATCCCTGGTTCCTTCTGTGGGTCGGGTCGCGCTTCCCCCAAGCCTTTTATTTGATAAGGTTCAAATCTACCAAGAAATGAGAGTAGTCTGGATACCTGTTCCTTCATATCGAATGTTTCTTTCTCTGTGGAGTTCCAAAGCTTGCCTTTTGAATACTTGAGCAGGCCTTTACTAAGAGGGTAGTGATGTCTTATCTGGCAAATCGACCTCATCACACCTCAAACATGAAAAACAACCCTCAGCTGTTAAAAACAACATGTCCTTACAGCTCTCTTGCTTTCTGTGTCTAATCCAGGTCCAGTGGCTGTTATGAGTTTGTAAATGTCTTTTAATCTAAAGCCCCCACCATGTACTATCTTCATTGATTACTTGGGGTGCAGAGGATTATAGCTTAGGAATGCTAGGAATGTGTGTGTGTGTGTGTGTGTGTGTGTGTGTGTGTGTCTGTGTCTGTGTCTGTGTCTGTTGTCTGTTGTCTGTGTCTGTGTATGGTGTCTGTTTAATCAGAGAACAACTCTGAAGAGTTCTTTTCTGTCACCTTGTGGGATCCAGTCCCAAAGTCAGGTCCTCAGGTTGTGTATAGTCACAGTCTTGCCAGCCTCCAGGCCTCGTTGGTTTTTTTTTTGTTTTGTTTTGTTTTTTGTTGTTTTTTGTTTTTTTTTTCCTTTTTTTCTTTATTGGATATTATATTTACATTTCAAATTTTATCCCCTTACCCCATTCCCCCCACCACCCAGGAGCTCCTTATCTCATCCCCCCTCCTCCTGCTTCTATGAGGGTATGCCCCCACCTACCCCCAACTCCCACCTCCCCACCCTCAGATTCCCCCCCGACTCAGTGTTCAGCCTTCATGGGACCAAAGATCTCCTCTCCCACCTATGCCCAATTAGGCCATCCTCCCCTACTTATACAGCTGGAGTCATGTGTCCCTCCCTATATTCTCCTAGGCTGGTGGTTTAGACCCTGGGGAGCTCTGGCTGGTTGGTATTGTTGCTCTCCTCATGGGGCCACCAACCCTTCCAGCTCTTTCAGTCTTCTCTCTAACTTCTCCATTGGGAACCCTTGATCAGATTAGTGGATAGTTGTGAGTATCTGCCTCTGGATATGTCAGACTCTGGAGGACCTCTAAGGAGACAGCCCTATTAGACTCCTGTCAGCATGCACTTCCTGTCATCCATGTCAGCATCTATTTTTGGTGACTGCACATGGGATGAATACCCAGGTGGAATGGTCTCCAGACAGCCTCCCCTTCAGTTTCTGACCCACACTTTGTTTCCATATTTGCTCCCTTGGGTATTTTATTACTCCTTCTAAGTAAGACCTAAGCATCCACACTTGTTCTTCCTTCTTCATGAGCTTAATGTGGTCTGTTAGTTGAGTCTTGTTGTTTCAAACTTTTGGGCTAATATCTGCTTATCAGTGAGTAAATACCATGTGTGTTCTTTTGTGATTGGGTTACCTCACTCAGGATGATATTTTCTAGTTCCGTGCATTTACCTAAGAATTTCTCGAATTCATTATTTTTAATAGCTGAGTAATATTCCATTGTGTAAATGTACCACATTTTTTGTATCCATTCCTCTGTTGAAGGGCATCTGGGTTCTTTCCAGCTTCTGGCTATTATAAATAAGGCTGCTATGAACATAGTGGAGCATATGTCCTTGTTATATGTTGGAGCATTTTCTGGGTATATGCCCAGGAGTGGTATAGCTGGGTCCTCAGGTAGTGCTATGTCCAATTTTCTGAGGAACCGCCAGACTGATTTCCAGAGTGGTTGTACCAGTTTGCAACCCCACCAACAATGGAGGAGTGTTCCTCTTTCTCCACATCCTCGCCTGCATCTACTGACACCTGAGTTTTTTATCATAGCCATTCTGACTGGTGTGAGATCAGGGTTGTTTTGATTTGCATTTCCCTGATGACCAAGGATGTTCAGCATTTCTTAAGGTGCTTCTCAGCCATTCGTGTTTCCTCAGTTGAGAATTCTTTGTTTAGCTCTGTACCCCATTTTTAATGGGGTTCTTTTGTTGTCTGGAGTCTAATTTCTTGAGTTCTTTGTATATATTGGATATTAGCCCTCTATCAGATGTAGGATTGGTAATAATCTTTTCCCACTCTGTTGGTTGCCGTTTTGTTTTATTGACAGTGTCCTTTGCCTTACAGAAGCTTTGCAATTTGATGAGGTCCCATTTGTCAATTCTTGATCTTAGAGCATATGCCATTGGTGTTCTGTTCAGGAACTTTTCCCCTGTGCCTAGGTATTCGAGGGTCTTCCCCACCTTCTCTTCTATTAGTTTCAGTGTATCTGGTTTTATGTGAAGGTCCTTTATCCACTTGGACTTGAGCTTTTTTTAAGGTGAGGTCTCTATTACTGAACTTGCTGTGTAGCCCAGGCTGACCTGGGACATAGGACCTCTGGTCTCACTGCTGAGTCTGGGATTACAGATGTGTGCCACCATGCTAGGCACTATCTTTTTCCTCTTTGGCTTTGTAGAGCAATACCTGCTTTGCAAAGTCCTGACATCTTGATTTTTAGAATATCTGATTTTGTCAGATAAACAGTCAGGAGTCTCTGGGGCTTCCTTGTCTATTCCTGTTTTTGTTTCCCCAGCAGAACCCTGATTTTGTTCCATATATTAACCATCATTATTGTTAACTTTAACTTATGAGTATAAGTGCTTTACCATGTGCCTGGTACCCATGGAGACCAGAAGAGGGTGTTGAATCCTCTGTGACTAGAGTTAACAGATAGCTGTGATTCACCATGTGAATGCTGGGAATTGAACCCAGGTCCTATTATTATTAACCTTTAAAATTACCGTTGATAGAACTTACTGAGCCTGTGCTGGACGTGGGAGAACATTCTGCCACCTCACGGTCTGACCTGCCTGTGAAGGCAGTGGAGATAGAAATTGAAACACCAGAGCAGGAGAAGGCACGGAAAAGAAGGTAGGCTGGGCTCTGCTCCTGTGCTCCTTTCCTGAAAATAGGCAGCAGATACCAAGAAAGCCTTTCTTTGCATGTCATTGTGGTGTGCGGCCACAGAGGAGAGCCTGGATTTGCAGTAGGCCTGGAAGGAGACACGTGGGTGCTGCTGTTGGGTGGGAGATGGAGGTACATGGCAAGGGCTGAGCACTTGTTCATCTCTTACTACCCTACCCTTAGAGCACAGTTATAAACAAGAGGCTCAGAGAGCATGTGTGACAGTCCAGGAGCCACTTGGCAGTGAGTGGAGGATCCAAGACCTGCTTTCCCATTGGCTGACGTGGCACTCAGCTTTCCCTACCACATACCTACAAGACTTGAGATAGCGCCCACTGTGGAAGGAGCACCCACCTTCCCAGGGTGCCTCCACCTTCCCAGGGTGCCTCCTTCCACTGTAGCCTCCCGTTGGCCTAGGGACTTGGAGCAGTCAAGCTTGCTGATGAGGTGGGCAGGGAGGACGAAGCCATTGTGTCTCTCAGGAAGTGCAAGGTTTTCCTGCACGTTGATGGACCCTGGTTGAAAGATTTTACAAAATAGTCATGTAAATGTCTGATTTAATTTAACGTCAGTGTGAAGGTTTGAGGAGGAAGTCAATACTTAAGATTCTGAAGGAAGGGGATTTGAGGCCTGTGGGTGAGGCCTGGCAAGCTGGGAGGAGCTGACAGATGTATTGCACGGTGTCCAAGAGCAGATTACAGATGGGGACTGCTGCACCCAGGGACTGCACAGAGACTGTGAGCAGGTTTGCAGGTGAGAAGTGCTGCATCCTTCATGGCTGCAGAGATGGACCAGATTGGGGCAAGAGGGAATGAAAGACAGACGGCCAAGTGGACAGAAGGCTAGTCAGGTGATCTTGGACAGATAAACCTCAACCCTCTAGACTCAGTGTGTTTACTATATAGAGGTGATCAGGGAGGCAGGGCTATTACACAGAGATAAACAAGGAGGAAGGGTTTATGGTGTACAGATGGATCAAGGGAGCAGGTTTAGGTCACCTCAGTAGGAGCAGCCTCTGTAGGGGAGCAGTCTTGAGGCTGTAAACATGGTGCAGAGCTATGGTGGACATTTTCTGCATACACTATTAACATCCATACTTGAACCCCCGGGGAAAGTGAAGCTTTCCCTATTTCTTTGAGTCTCATGGACAAGGGGAAGCTTTGCCATTTTCCTATGAGTCTGAGGCTGTGGGACCCTTGGTATGGCCATGCCTATGTCAACAACACACATTTTACTCAGATGCCACTTTCTCCCCTCAGTGAAGGAGCAGATGGTGGTTGCTTGTTGATTTGTGTGGTTCTTACACAGCCTTGTTATATAGGAACCCCGGGGAGTGACTCCTGTGTCATGGTGAGGAGTGCAGTTTCCCCGCTTCAATCTTGGGTCTCCCACTGTGTGTTTCAGTGAGAAGATAAAGATGGAGTTTGAGACATACCTGCGGAGGGCGATGAAGCGTTTCAATAAGGAAGTGCAGGAGAACATGCACAAGGTGATGGCTGGTAGGACCATGAAGAGCATGGCCAGATGGGACAGGCAGGCCTGCATGAAGTTAGGTGCCGTTCTCAGGGCTGGGCTTACAGGCGATGTTGAAGTGGCTCGCCTTTCACCTGAGTGTGGAGAAGGCAGATAAGCCGAGGGAAGGAGGGGGAAGCTCTATGTGGAGATGAGAGGGGACAGCCTTACTGTTGTTGCAGTAGGTTGGTGAAGGGTGACATTGAGGGTGGAGGACAGGAGTTAAGGTGGGGTGCCCAGCAGAGCAGGGTGGGTCCAGATGAGCAGGGTGAGTGAACAGTCAGGGAGGTCCATGCTTGGCCTCCAGCTAGTGCCCTGAGCAGCCTGTGTCTCCACTCCCCTTCCCTGCTGGCCTCACTACAACAGACCTAGGTGATGAGGTACTTCCTCTGAAAATCCTGCAGTTTGAAAAGGGAAGCCTGTGAGAGGAAACATTCTTATTTGAACAAATGGATTCTTTGAGGAGGGAGTACATGGAGAGAAGAGAGTGAGACACACAGCCCTAGAATATGGCTGATGCCAGCCTTTGTACTTGCTGTGTGTGGAAGCACAGCCAATATTCCCTGTCCACAGAACATGTGAACTTGGCAGGAGGATCCCCGCTATCCCCAGCTCTCCCTTGATCTGGCTTCTTTATCTGTGCTCTACAGGTTCACCTG
Organism: Arvicanthis niloticus; assembly: GCF_011762505.2. Taxonomy (NCBI): domain Eukaryota; kingdom Metazoa; phylum Chordata; class Mammalia; order Rodentia; family Muridae; genus Arvicanthis; species Arvicanthis niloticus. The sequence goes on along the minus strand of NC_047666.1, from coordinate 31,276,756 downwards.
CTATGCCTGCTGGCCAGTGGCTTCTATCGAAATAGCATCTGCCAGCAGCCAGATCTGCTGGCCATTGGCCTCTCCATCATCCCAATTCGCTTTACCAAGGTGCCACTTCAAGACAGGGATGTCTACTACCTTTCAAATTTGGTAAAGTGGTAAGGCCGTCTACTGTCTTCGGCCCTGGGTTATAGGATTGGCTTTCTCTTAGGCTGGTTCAGGTCAGTTCTATATACCTCTTCTGAAAGTGTTCAGTTGGCATCAGGAAGGGGCATGACATTGAGGAAAGGGACACACCAGGATGATTTCTAAAAGAGAGCCTTGGCTGGCTCAAGTCCCATATGCACTGCATACTCAGGCTAGTATGAGGAGTTCAGGGGCAGAGAATCAGGAAACAGGGTGTTTCCCTTCTGTGGCAGTGGAAACATTGCCCAAAGAGATGCCAGTTGAATTGGGTCAGTTATAGTCAGCATTATCTACCTGGCTGAGAAGAGCCAGTGCAGGCAGGCGAGTCTTAAGAGTCACTTTCTGTTGGTGTTTTTGGCTGTAAAAGGCTAGAACTTTTCCTTCGCTTTGACTGCCATGTAGAGGAGTACCTGGTCTCTCCCCAGGTTCATTGGAACCTTCACTGTCAATGCTGACCTTTCAGCCAGTGAGCAGGACAGCCTACAGACGACCTTGGAAAGGAGGATTGCCATTTACTCTGCGAGGGATAATGAAGAGTTGGTCCATGTAAGTGGTTCCTCAGGTGACGCTGCTCATTAATGGGAACGAAATCCCACGTCATCCTGGAGGTGCCTGTTGTCTTAGTCAGGATTTCTGTTGCTGTGACAAAACACCATGACTGAAAAGCAAGTTGGGGAGGAGACAGTGTACTTGGCTTATACTCCCATATTGCTGTTCATTATTATGAAAGTCAGGATAGGAACTCAAAATGGGCAGGAACCCGGAGGCAGGAACTGGTGCAGAGGCCCTGGAGGGGTGCTGCTTACTGTCTGGCTCCTTATAACTTGCTCTGCCTCCTTTCTTATAGAACCTAGGACTGTTAGCTCAGAGATGACACCACCCATAATGGGCTGGACCCTCCCCATTAATCACTAATTGAGAAAATGCTTTACAGACATATCTTTCTTTTTGAAGATTTTTTTTTTTTAACTCTTGTATATTACATCCTGAACACAGTTTCTCCTTCCTCTTTGTTTCTCTTCAGAAAAGAACAGGCCTCCTAGGGATATGAACCAAATATGGCTTAATAAGTTACAGTAAGATTTAGGCACAAACTCTCATATCAAGGCTGGTTAAGATAGGTTGAAAAGGTTCCAAAAGCAAGCAAAAGTGTCAGAGACAGCTCAGCTTCCACTGTTAGGAGTTCCAAAAGAACACCAAGCTATTCAACTGTAACCTGTGTGCAGAGAGCCTAGGTTCTGTTCAGTCTCTGTGAGCCCCTGTGAGCCCCGGTTAGTTTATTCTGTGGGCCATATTCTCATAGTGTCTTTGATCACTCTGGTTTGTACAGTCCTTCTGCTCTTTTGAGGGATTCCTGAGCTCTGCCTAATGTTTGGTTTATAAGCCAAATCTTATGACGGTATTTTTCTCAGTTGATATTCCCTCCGTTCAGATAACTCTAGTTTGTGTCAGATTGACATAAGACTAGCCACACAACTGACCCCTTGTCAACTTGACACACAAACACATCGTTATTAAGCCACACCATTCTTATTCACCCCCAAGATCTCTCATTAAAAACACAAATAACTTTAAAGTCCAACAGATTTTACAGATTCAAATACGTTAAAATTTCAGTCTCTTTAAAATAACCGACATCTCTAAAAATCCAAAATCTCTTTTAGAAGTTTAAAGTCTCTTGGCTATGGGCTCCTATAAAAATCAAAATTAAATTAAATACTTTCTTCAAGAGGAAAGAACCAGGGCACAGTCATAATCTGAATCAAGCAAAACCAAACACCAACAGTATAAGTGTCCAGTTATCTGGGATCACTCTTGATCTTCTGGGCTCTTCCAACAGGCTTGAGTTCTCCAGTTCTGCCCTCTGCAGCACACACAGTTTATCTTTGGGGCTTTGTCTGGCTCCACCTCACCTCTCCTGCTGTTCTTGATGGCTATCCCATGGTACTGGCATCTCTACAATGCTGGGGTCTTCTGCTGCAAATGGGCTGCACTTTCACCAATAGCCTCTCAAAGGCTCTCTTCGTGGTACCCAGCCTCAAGGCCTTTGCATGACCTCTTCAGTCATAGCCTTTCCATGTGACTGAGGCTGCACCTTCACCAGTGCCTCTCCTGACCTCCTGCAGTGCCAAGCCTCAGCTGCTCTCTGTGACCCCTGCATGCCTTCAAAACCAGTACCAACTGGGTGACTTTTCATTACCAGGCTCGGCTGCTGGCATGAGGTAACAACCATGACCATCTCTGAAACACAGCTTATGTGTGCTCACCCTGAGGAAACCCTTCCAGATTTTATTTTGGAGATGCTGGTCTCTTCTCAATCATGGCCAATTTCTTAGCTCCAGATAACCAGCATCAATTGTCCCAGCAAAACAAAGGTTTCACTTTAGTAGTTCTGGTATCTTGTTAATCACAACTTATTCTTCAGCCCCAGCTAACCAGAACCACAGGATCTTAATTCAAAATAACGAATAGCCCTGATAGAGACTTTAAACTTCCTTCTGAAACCTCACAGTCAGGCCTCTGTCTTTTGTATTACCCCCAATGTTGTCATCTGCCAAGCTCCTACAGAAGAGCTCGCTAAGCATGGAACACTCCCGGCTTTTCCTGCACTGAGTTGTAAAGTCCTTCCTCAGACAGTGCCCGCCCTTCCTCTGCCTGTCCTGGACACCACACTGCACTGAATTGTTGAGTCCCTTTGTTCCCTCCAGACTGTTGCATCTTTGGTGATCTTCACAATTTTGCAGGGAGCTGCCAGGGATTGGAGCCAGGGACTTGAGTGTGGTAAGCATGCTCTACCATTGAGCTGCTTCCTTCAGCCCTTTTGTTCAGACAGGGTCTTTTATGTATCGCAAGATGGCCCAGAATCATGACTCCTGCCTCAGCCTCCTGGGTTCTGGGATTGGGGGTATGTGCCATTACCACATGACTGCTGTTTCACATGTTGCTTTTGTTTGTTTGTTTTATTTAACTTTTTATTGGTTCTTTGTGAGTTTCACATCACGCACCCCAATCCTACTCATCTCCCCATCCCTTCGTGCCTGCCCTCCACCCTTGCAACCTCCCCTGCAAAAGAAAAAAGAAAAACATCTTGTCATGTGTCACAGTGTGCCCCACAGTATACTCTTGTCCACACTTCTTGCAAATTTTAATTGCAGTGAGTCATTCATTGGTCATTTTCTTTTAATCCCACGTATGACACTTGTCTACAGGGCAATCAAAAGGTACATAAGCAGGAAGAGATTGTGTGACAACCTATAGCCGGTGATAGGTGCTGTCAAATGTGCAAGTAGTTGTTTACTTTACATTACATTACATTACATTATATGTAATCCTTCTTAGGATCCTTTCCTGTGAACTGAGTCTCTGCACTGTCATTTACAACAGTATACTGAGGGCTGGCGTCCTGGCCTGGGGTAGTTTTCATGCTCTCTCATCTCAGCAGCAGAGCACACTGCATTAGCTTCCTCACCGTGCATTTAAATCTGGTTTCTCTTATCATCATATTGTAGATATTTCTTCTGATTCTTCGGGCTCTGCAGCTGCTCACCCGGCTGGTCTTGTCTCTGCAGCCCATTTCCCTGAAGTCAGCTGTGACAAAGGTGAGGTCCTTGGGGCATCTAGAGAAACAGAGTTGCCACTAGAGAAGAGTAAAGAAATCTATCATGTTTTACTATATTTACCTTACATTTTAGTGTGTGTCTCATGGCACTTGTGGAGATCAGAGGACTCTTCTTACCTGGTGTGAGTCTCAGAGATTGAACTCAGGTTGTCAGGCTTGGCAGCAGGTGCCTCTACCCACTGAACCATCCTGCCAGCCTAACAGTGTCATATTTTTAAGAGTGTATTCATGCACCCTGAGCTTCTTTGAGCCTGTTTGCACATGCCCTGCCTGTATTAGAGGAGATGGACACACAAGTAAGAGTTTAGCAGCACCCTGAGCTAGCTCGGTGTGAACAGAGTCATCTGAGAGGGCTGGTTCCGAGCTATTATTTGTAGCCTGTGAGCAGGTAGACAGTCACCCATCCTCCTGAGAATTGTGGAGGACTGGTGGGTAAAGGACTGCATTTTTAACTGTGTGAGGAAGGAGGTCAGTGCTGCCTCACTGGGGCATCGTGTCATCTCATGCCTGGCAATAAGAGAGGTTGCTGATCATAGTTTAGCCACAGCTGTACTCAAATAAGACAGAGAACAGCAAAATTAATATATCGCTCCCTCCCTCCCTCTTCTCCACTCTTGTTTTTTTTGAAAGTCTCATGTAGTCCAGATTCTTGCCTCAGACTCACTGTAGTTGAGGATGATCTTGAACTCCTAATCATCCTGCCTCTTCCTCCAAAGTAGAGTTATAGGCTTATAGCACCATACTCGGGTGTGCCAAAATTTCTTACTGTTTCAGGAGAGGAAATCTTCCAAGGAAACAACTTTAGAGGACCCTGGAGGCTCTGCAGAATCTCCCAGTAACATTCCAGAAAGCCACAACAAACCCAAGACCAACAAAAGAATCAAACAAGAAGAAACCTTGTCTGAGGGCAGTGGCAAGGCAACCGCCAGAGGGAAGAGAGGCAAAGCTACTGCGAGCAGCAGACAGCGGAGGAAGCCCTCCTGTAGCGAGGGAGAGGAGACTGAGCAGGAAATGCGGGGCCACCCACATGCCAGGAAGCGGCGTGCTGCTGCCAACGTGTCTTACAAAGAGGAGAGTGAGAGTGATGGGGCAGGCAGTGGCTCTGACTTTGAACTGTCCAGTGGGGAGGGCCAGCATTCCTCTGATGAGGATTGTGAGCCTGGCCCTCGAAAGAAGAGGGCCTCAGCTCCTCAGAGGACAAAGGCTGGGGCTAAGAGTGCTTCCAAGACCCAATGTGGAAGCCAGTGTGAGCCACCAAGCTTTCCAGCCACATCTTCAAGCTCTTCAGGCTGTAAGAGAGGCAAGAAGGTTTCCAGTGGTGGTGAAGAGATGGAACATAGGAAAGCTGTTGGTATAGACCAGTGGCTGGAGGTGTACTGTGAGCCACAGGCAAAGTGGGTGTGTGTGGACTGTGTGCATGGTGTGGTGGGCCAGCCTGTGGCCTGTTACAAATATGCTACCAAACCCATGACCTATGTTGTAGGCATTGACAGTAATGGCTGGGTCCGAGATGTCACACAGAGGTATGACCCAGCCTGGATGACAGCAACCCGCAAGTCCCGGGTTGACACTGAGTGGTGGGCTGAGACCTTGAGACCCTATCGGAGCCCACTTATGGAGAGGGAGAAGAAAGAAGACCAGGAGGTAAGACACTGGCTGTACAGACTCAGTGCTGGGCAGGAATCAAACTCTATCCTTTGCTGCTCATGACTATGTCCAGCAGAATGTAGAGATTTTAGTGTGGCTTAACTCTGTATTTCTGAATATACTTACACAAGCCATTGAAATACATACTTTTTATTTATTCAATTGCATTTAATTTTCATGCAAACATTTGGCTTATACATCCCCATCATAGTCTATCCTTGAGGGCAGGAACTCAAGCAGGAGCAGAGACAGGAACATGGAGGAAAGATGCTTGGTCTCCACGTTCACATTTGGCTACCTTTATACCTTCCAGGACCACCTGCTAAGGGATGGCACTGCCTACAGTGGGCTGGGCCTTCTACATCAATCACCAATCAAGAAAATGCCCCACAGTCATGCCCATAGGCCAGTCTGATGGAGGCAGTTCCTCAGTTGAGATCTCCCATCCTAGATATGTCTAGGTTTGTGTCAAGTTGGGGGGAAAAAAGTAAAATAAAACAACAACAACAAAAACCCAACACAGTGGTACCAGTCTGTAGGAGCCTCTTTTTTGTGTGTCTTGAAGGGATGCCAAAAGAAAGTTAAGTCAGCTTTGGGAAACAGAATCTGCTTTATAGCAGTGGAATTTACTACTGATAACTGATAACCCAAAATTCTTACTGAAGTACAAGACTCTGGACCTCAGAAGAGCTGTAGGGTGCTTGGTCAAGCTGTCAGGCCTGCTTCTGCTATAAGATGGCAATGTCATTGAGGTCAGGCCTTACAATAGAAAAACTGGTACTGTCTCATGTGAAGATCTTGAGTAGAGTTGGCCTGGTCTGTTAAGGCGTAGGATGTTGAAGATTGGAGGCTGGCACCTTTCTGATGTAGGTGCACATCACAGTTACTAGTACTTCCTGGCTTTCCTCAGTACACCTAATGGCCATGGTGACTGGCAATGTCACCAAATTGCTGATTGGTCTGGGCTCCACCATCTGTTGTCAGAACAGGTTCATGTATAGCAGCCCATTCATACCCCTTTCTCATCTAGGAGCATGCTCACCACTGTCTGTTTGGCCTTTGCAGTTTCAGGCAAAGCACCTGAACCAGCCTTTGCCCACCTCCATCAGCACATACAAGAACCACCCTCTGTATGCCCTGAAGCGCCACCTCTTGAAATTCCAGGCTATCTACCCTGAGACAGCTGCGGTCCTTGGCTATTGTCGTGGAGAAGCTGTCTATTCCAGGTGCATGAAGCAATTTCCTCGTCCTCCTGGTGGCCTGGTACCTTACAATAGAAAAATTGGTATTCTCTCCCATGAAGATCTTTAGTAGAGTGGGCTCTGTCTGCTAAGGCTTAGGATGGTGAAGGATTGGAGACAGGTGTCTTTCTGATGCTGGTGCACTTCACCATAGGTTTGGCCATTAACAGGATCCTCAGGGGTGAACCATGGTATGTGTGTACTGTGAAGAGATGAGAGCTCACTGTCAAACATGTATTAAAAGACCAAGAGCAAACAGCTGTGGGGAAAATGATGTAAATGCAGGACAGTTAGAATACAAGACTGCAGAAGTGCTCCTCACATCTAGTGCACATCAAAGCAGAGAACAGGAGTCAGGACCCACTCACAGGCATGCCAAGCCCTGCCATAAACAAGTCGTGAAGTGGAGACCTGCGGTGGCCACACAACAATAAGTGTGCCTGTGTACTTCAGGCAAAAGAAGTCACCAAAAAAACTACTGTAAATAAAAAACCAAATATACGATATTTACAAAGTTAAAACTGAAGAAAGATTAATAGAATTCAGAGCTAAATAGGAAAAAATAGAAACAGATTTTGAGCAATAGCAGTGAACAGCAAATGAAAGAAGGGATTTTTAAAGATATTGACGTGTAAGGACCGAAGCATAGGGCTGCTTTAAATAAATGGAAAACACAGAAGAGAAATGTAGGAACCCAGCATGAGGGTGAGTCCTCTGCTGGGGAGCAGGTCCTGCTTCGAGCCATGTTGGGGAGTCACACCGGACCTTTACTTTTACCTTTGAGTCATCTTGCCAGCCTCTCCTTCCATAAAACTGTATTCCCTGCCTGCGAGGCCACGGTTTGTTTACTTGTGTAGTGTGTGCTTCAGCCCCTCCCTTTGGCTGTTGGGAGTGATGTTGCTTTGTGTGTTGAGTCCATGCTTGGCATACTACAGAAATTTGGGGTATGGCCAAACTGTTTCCTCAGTGGCCATCACCTTCCCCTCAGCAGCACACAATGGTACCAGTCACTTCATGTCCTCACCAGAAGTTGCCGGCAGTAGCCATTATGAAGAGAATGACGTGATTATAAGTTGGCATTCATTCGGAGTACTGTGTGCATTTCCTGGCTGTTTCTTAGGAGTTTCCAAGGGATGCCTACCCATCAGCCTCTCTGCCTGCTGCCTTGTTTGCTCCAAAGTCCTTTGGGCAGTCAAAGATGTTGTAGCTCCAGTGGGAGTGCAGGATGGATTCTCTGTCCTCATGGAGAAGTCGGGTAGAGGGGATGAGCTGGTTACCTTGGCTGATGGATGAGCTGCTGGGGCTCTGGAAGGTGTAAGGGGACTGAGGTGCACTTACTGGTGTGCTGTTGAGTCCCCAGGCTGTGCTCTGCAAGCTGTACTGGGCTGCAGGTGTGAGAAACAGCAGTCTAAAGCATGTGAACAAAGTGCAGGCTGTGGACCAGGTTCCTGGTGTCTGTAAACCTGATGCCCTGCTTGCCTCTATCCTCAAACAGGTTAGGGGTGCGAGCTGAAGAGGTGTTGGGCATGTCTGTTGAAGAAGGCCTGGCCAGGGGTGTCCAGCTTTACTAGAAGAATTGTAGGCCTGTAGTATGGCTCTGAGCTAGTGAAACGAGCAACTCTGCCCCTCATTACAGGCCTGAATCATTTGTTGCTGGTGTATAAGTGGGTGAGGGTCACATGGGCACAGGCAGTCCAAAGGTGAGGCCATTGGCACTGTGTGGTGCAGGAAGGGCAAGGAGCAGGGCCTGCTCCAGTTGTGAGGTAAAGCCTGGGAGAATTAACATCTGCTACAGGCTCAGGTGAGATCCAGAGGCCCTGTATCCCTACAGTGTGCACTGAGGCTTCCCTTTGTCTGTCTTCCTTAGGGATTGTGTGCATACCTTGCACTCCAGGGACACATGGCTGAAGCAAGCAAGAGTGGTGCGTCTTGGAGAAGTGCCCTATAAGGTAACAGCGAGATGCCTGCGGAGAGAGAGCTTGCTGTGGGCAAGAGCTGGGAGGAGAGGTAGTGAGGAGGCGCTGCTGGTGCATGCCCAAATAGAAGACATAGCTATATGTTCTTTACCTCGAGCAAGGTTTATTTATTGGCAAGACATATATAGAAAATAAGTTTTCCAAATAAGAGCTGTAAGCCGGAAAGTAGCCTGGAGACTCATTCTATAAGTTCAAAGGCTAGCAGGTTAGAGCTGGCTTGCTGGGTTATTCTGAGGTTCAAGCCCAGCTTCATAGAGAAACCTATAAGCCTGGTTGCCCTGAACAACAGTTCACCAAGCATTTGCTGTTGCATTTCATTGACTGTAGGAATCAATACCATAGTGTCAGTTTTACAGGTGAGAAGGCTAGAGTTTGAATGGGATATGTCTTGCCAAGGAGGCTTTGCAGTTAGTAACGTCCTAGGCTTAGCGGGACTCACAGGCCCTGATCGAAGCGCTTGCCTCTGTCTCTTTGACATCTTTAGGTTAGCTGTCTGTGAGAGCCATGAACTCAGCAAGGTGTTACAGACGTTTCTCTGGGCATTGCCTCAGTCACACTAGCAGAGCACAGTGGCCCTTCCATATACTTACTGTTCTTTTGTCAATTGGAGCCCTGGTGGTGCTGTAACTGTGGAGCTGGTGGTTGGGCCTCCAGCTAGTGGGAAGGGGTGGCAGGTTTCAGTAGTGGCTGCTGCCATCGGTGGCCTGAGTGCATGGAGCTGCCTGCTGGGAGACGCCCTAGACCTTCTCCATCTCAGACTAGTGCTGTCCAGTGGATTATAGTTAAGAGTCACAGTTATTATCTTTAGTAGCCATTCATAAATTAATGAAATTAATTTATAATTTATTATATAAAATTATTTGTTAAATTTATTAAATATAAAATTATAATAAAATTAATAAATCAATACAATAAATTTTATTAAGTCCTTTATTAAGTCCTGTGTTTGACTTTTAGTATCCCAGTTCAGACCAGACCCGTGATTGGTCATGTAGCACTCACTTCTTGAATGACTCCAGATTTCTCCATTGTTCTGATTTCCATCATCCTGCCTCCTGCCTCAGTGTCTCTTCCTTGAGTAACTGTCTCAGCCTCCTTCCTAGATCAAATGCATTCTCTATATTAGTTCTGTGGCTCTTTCTGGAACACAGTGCCTGTGTGGTGAACTGGCCCTAGCTGCCCATCACTTCAGCCAGCAGCCTCACATGGTCATGGTTAATGCTGTAGTACCTGTCTCCTTCTTTCTAGACCACATTTGGCACCCCACATGCAGCTGTTCTCCCTGTCCTGGGGCCCTAAATGCCCTTGTCTGCAGCCGTGTTCTGGTCAGCGTCTCCCTGTCCCACTTACGTCTCGGCTTCCCTGTGGCCTGCTCCCATTCTGCCCTGCATTCCTTACGTCTCCCCCACAGCCTGAGCTCTGTCAGCAGCCACTGCCTCTTCCTGTGTGTCCATGACTGCTGTCATGGCATGGAAGCAGTGCTCACGGACTTCACTGAGCACTGCTGAATGGAGAACAAACCCCTGGTTGGTTCTGGTGCTGTGGTGACCACCGTGACCAAAAGCAGGTTGGAGGAGGAAAGGGATTCTTTGCGCTACACTTCCGTGTCGCAGTCCATGGGGGAGGAACTATGCTTGCTTGCTTGCCCAGCTAGCTTTCTTACAAACCTGCCCAGGTATGGTGCCACAAACAGTAGGCTGGGCCCTCTCACACCAGTCTCTTTCAGATGGCCTCAGGCAAGGTTATCTAATCTAGGTAATTCTAAAGCTGAGGTTCCCTCTTCCCAGATGACTCTAGGTTGTGTCAAGTTACAATAGAAACCTAACCAGAGCAAACAGCTACTTTAGGAGACTGTCAGAACTGGAAGTCAGCTGAGTCCCACAAGGATAGCTGAGGTTATGCATAGAGGAGTAGACAGTAGCTTAGACCATACCAAGCCTGAGACCCTTTGATGGGCTCTTTATCTAAAGAGTGATTTTCCAAAAGTTTTTAAAAGGAAAAGAGTGAACAGGGTGAGAGGCCACATGTAGCCCCTTCCCAGCAGCCTTTGCTGACCTGACCCCTGCACCAGAGCAGCCTGTGCCTAGGCTCAGGCGCCAGTCCTTAGCCATTGCCTGTGCTGCCCGTCTGTGCTGTTGCAACCTCTGTTTGCCACTCCTCTCCTTTCTCCCCTTAGCTACCCAGGAAAGTTCTAGGTCTTGGCTGCCAGGCATTTGTGCAGTGGGGGTGCCGACCAGACACTGCTTTCCACAGGTGACACTAGGTGGATAGTGATTGGTCCTCTCCAAAGAGAGATGGGGAGTTACCAGGATTAAATCCTGGCTCTTCTCACCGATAAACCATGCTACCTTAAGTAAGTCACTTCATCTCTAAGGCCTCTTTCTCACTGTAATGGGAGTCAGAACTTAGGACAGAACTTAAAAGCCTTCATGAGCTGTGGCTGCACCTCTTGGGCTCGCTGAGATTAGTGGTTATCTGAAGCATGGAGGTCAGGCATGGTGGCACAGCTGTGATCTCAGACTCAGGCTAGAGACCAGCCTGGGCTACAGAGCAAAGTTCTGTTTCGCCTCCCCTGCTCAGAGAGAGAACCACGTAGTGCCCTGAGTGAGCTGGCTAGTGAAGGGCCGCCTGTGTCAGATTGCAGCGCTCAGTGCCTGGTGTGGGCTGAGTCCTAGAGCAGGAAGCATTTCTTACAACCCATCCGATTCCTCTGGAGTAGATGGTGAAAGGCTTCTCTAACCGTGCCCGGAAAGCCCGGCTTTCGGAGCCCCAGCTGCATGACTGCAATGACTTGGCCCTCTATGGTCACTGGCAGACAGAAGAGTATCAGCCTCCTATAGCTGTAGATGGGAAGGTAAGGGCAGCTCTGGGGGTGGGGGGAGGGGTCAGTAGGCTGCCCTGTTTTCCATCCAGCTCCTCTCTGCCATGCCCATCTCTGCAGGTTCCTCGGAATGAGTTTGGGAACGTGTACCTCTTCCTGCCAAGCATGATGCCTGTCGGCTGTGTCCAGATGAACCTGCCTAACCTGCACCGTGTGGCCCGCAAGCTGGGCATTGACTGCGTGCAGGCCATCACTGGCTTCGATTTCCATGGAGGCTATTGCCATCCAGTGTGCGTGAGGGGCCTTCAGTGGCAGCTGGGGAGGCTGAGGCTGGTGGCACGCACTTTCCAGATTTGACTATGGGTTCAAAGTCAGTCTTATCCCCTGATCAGTCCCAGCTTCTAACTAGAAGCAATAGACCCAGTGCATTGAGTGTCCTGGCTAAACCAAAGCACTGCCCCCTTGTGTTACAGCCTGGGGACCGAGGCAGTATCCTTGGTTCGAGTTCTCCTGGATGAAGTAGGGACTAGGGTTAGGAACTCTAGTGCTCAGGCAGGGTCTGCGGAGGAAGAGGTACAGGTTCCCATAAGCCTGCCTTCCTGCATGGCTGGCATCTGTCTCTGGCTGGCCAGGAATGTCCATCAGGGCCCCAAATACTCAGAAAGGGCCACTGGCTTCTGAATAAGGGAGGAGAAAGGGATGGGTTGGTGGCCAGCTTCGGAGCTCATTTGTATTAACGTTTCCACAGAACTGATGGCTACGTTGTCTGTGAGGAATTCAGAGACGTGCTGCTGACTGCTTGGGAGAATGAACAGGCCATCATTGAAAAGAAGGAGAAGGAGGTGAGTGGTGTGAACAGGGCCCTGGAAGAGAGCAGCAAGTTCCTGCTGGGGTCCTCCTTGCATCATGGAAGAAGGTGGGAGGGTCCATATGTTAGCTCTTCTGGTGCTTGATGGAGGGCATCATCCTAGGGGTGAATGCTGGGTAAAACAGCTCCCACCCACGTTCCACGCTCACTGCCCTGTCCCCTCCCTGCCTGCATGTATGTTCCAAGGGCTGTGGGTCCTGATTTGGAAGGCCCAGATTCTAGACCTCATTGTTGCTTTCCCGTCAGTGATGATCACAAAAGACTTGGTTGCTGGTGGCTTTCCCTGTCTTTTCTCTTTTTTGTACGTGGTGTGTGCATGTGTGTGTATGCAGGTTCATGGGGCACAGGGGGGGCACTCATGCTTGTGGAGGCCCGAGGTTAGTATCTGGAGTCCTCAGTCATTCCCTCACCTTATTCACTGAGGCAGGGTCTCTCAAGCAAGCCCAGAGTTAGCTCACTGATAGCTACCCAGCTTGCTCTGGGAATACTGTCTCCACTCTCTGAGGCTGGAATTACAGGCCGGTTGCCATGCACACCCACCATTTATGTGAGTTCCAGGGACCCAGACTCTAATTCTTGTGCAGTAAATGCTCTAACCACTAAGTGTCTCCCCAGGCAGGGAGACTCTCCTAACCTGAGTTGCATAGATACAGGTGACAGAGCGTCAGGCTCCGCCTTAATAGTTTTCTGATGTTGCTGTTGCTTCACCTTTCCTCTCTTTACTTTTGTCTGCAGAAAAAGGAGAAGCGGGCGTTGGGGAACTGGAAGCTGCTGGTCAGAGGACTGCTCATCAGAGAGAGGCTGCAACTCCGCTATGGGACCAAGGTCAGCATGGGACCTGTGTAGACAAAACAAGCCTGGGGTCAGATTTCTAAGGTTACCACTCAGTTGCTGGCCCAGATTCTGTGACATCGCGTTGTAGGTAGCTTTATATTCGAGAGCCTTCCTGTTGACCTCAGCTAGCTGCTGCTGCTGCCCTGCCCTGCACTGTGTCCTGCTACCCTAAGCTAGACACTTACACTGAGTTCCATATAGGCAATTAAGTGTGTTGGGCCTTTTGTGTCTGCACCTCTTGGCTTCCAGGACTCCCAGTACTGTGACCAGCTTCCAGCCTGCACACTGTATGTACCTGTGGCACCTATCCACAGTACTGGGTATGGGGGAGGGCTTTCCTCCCTGTACAGGCAGAACTTAGAACAGTTGAGTGATGGGTACTAACTAAGTCAGACCCAGCAGGCCATGCTCTGAATGTTCTTTTCCCTTTATGATCTCCCTTCCTGTTGCCTGTTTGCCTGTTAAAGACACTTTGGTCATGTGTTCCCTTGACTCTGGTTAGGGACCCCTTCATCTGGCTTCTTCTCACTTACTCTTGGCTACCCATTTACTGTCTTACTGTCCATCCAGGACTCCTCCCCAGTTAACACAGCCAGCCTCAGGCCCCTTCGTGCTGAAGGTTGGTCATAAGCACTGAGCAGACGAAAATACCGTGCATTTGTATCAGTGAGGCAACACGCACAAGAGCTGTCTGCCCCTGGACTTGGCCGAGCTGCCTGCCTGGGCTCCTCTTCCCACCAGCAGTTCTCACTTAAGTACCTGCTTGGATGAGCTCCTAGGCTGGGGAAAGCCAGCAAGTCAGCCCAGGCTCCCAAAGCACCACCCACACCCTTGCCTTCCAAGAGGCCCAGGCAGGCTCAAGGTTTCTTCTGGCCCTTATAAAGTCAGTTATGTGCAGCTAACCATTAACTGTGGCCCCTCCACTGTCTTTCCCCCAGAATGAGGCAGCAGCTCCCCACACAAATCCAGGAGGCGGACTCTCTTCTGATGAAGAGGAAGGAACCAGTTCACAAGCAGAAGCAGCCAAAGTCCTGGCTGCCTCCTGGCCACAGAACCGAGAGGCTACAGAACGGAAGCCTGAGTGCAGGAAGATGACTCGGAGGAGGCGGGCGGCAGAGGCTTCCCATCTCTTCCCATTTGAGAAGCTATAGAGCCAGTGTCTACCAGGCCAGAGAAGGCAGACAGCTGACAGACCTGGGGACTATAGGCCAGATGGAAGTTGTGCAGCAGATCAGTCTGACACCAGCCCAGCCAGATCCCCATAGGGTGGTGCTGGTAAGCTGCCCAGAGCACACTCTGGTGTTTGGACCACTTTATTGGGAGATACCTTCTGATCTCTGGACCTTGGTATCTTTGGAAATGTGAGTTTGTTTTAGAGGGTCTTATTTGTTGCCCCAGGTGGGTTCAAATTCAAATTATACTGAGGGCTGAGATTACAGGCATACATATACCACAATGCCTTATCTGTCCTTTATTTCAGTTTTTTAAATAGAAGTCACTAGGAAATTATGGGTATTGGAGCACTGAGACGAATCCTCCTTTAGTGCAGCTCACACATGGAACGCTTGCTTGCCTCTCTCCTTCCGGCCCAGGGCATTTGCTTTTTAGGCCTGCCTTCCTGGGTCAGGTTTCAGTACTGCCTGCTACTCTTTTGTCAGAGAACACAGGTCATCTCTTGTCAAGGCACTTTCGGGATTTTACACTGACAGACTAGAACAAAGAGCTAAAAATCAAGAAATAAAGAAAAGCAAATAGAGAATTATGAAAATGTTCATAAAAGATTAGTTCTTGGTTACCTTTTATTCAATTCTGGATACATTTACTCTGTACTGATGATACATTTTCTAAGCTGCTATATGCGCTTCTCAGGAAAGAGTCCTTTTATAGTACCTACAGGAAATAAAGCATTTACCTAACAGCCCCTGGTTGCATGTTTGTTTGGTTTTGGTTTTTTTGTTTGTTTTTGTTTTTTCAGTCCTTAAACCAGCTAAGAGGGTCCAGGTAACAGATTTCTATGTGCAGTGAGCCTTGGAGAAAGCTCAGGTGTGTTTTCATGGCAACTGGGAACTCCTCACACACCAAGGAAGCTTGCTGTGTGTGACCATATTTAATATTGCTTCATCTTTGTTGAGTCACTTTTACCAAGGCAAATAAACAAAACACTTGGAGTATGACTCATGTTGGACACTGGAAGAGAAACAGACGAGGGTCACCATGGAAACTGCACTCTGGTACTTTCTGCACCAGAGCCTGACAAGCTTCCTAAGCACAATTTCATTTCCAGGGTTTTGGTTAGGCATGACCACATCTCTGGAGATGTAACCTATTCTGGCAGGTGTTAGCTGTGAGGAAGCATGATGGGGGTGACATGTTAGTCTTGGAAGGTTCACCTGCTCGAGAACAGCATGGCAGTGCCTCAGACAGGAAGGACACCATGAAGAGGTGCCGAGTCCCAGCTATCTGGACTTCAGTATATTTACTCATCACAGCTCTGTATGGTGACAGGCTCTGGCCCCATTTTACAGATGCAACAGGTTGGCACAACACCATGAGTCAGTAGGACAGACATGATCTGTGTGCCACTCCAAACCGGTGCTTTGAGCTGTGCATCATGCTTCTAGCACATTCTCAAGGTTCGTGAAGCATGAGTCATTTAAGTAAAGCCAAGACAAAGTAGACTTAGAGTGAATATCGAGCTGCCCTTCCGGAAAGAACTGAAGCCACTCACCAGCGACGAGCTGAGTGGGTTGGGATGAGTCTGATTTCTTAAAAAAATACAACAGCAAAAGATTTCTGGCAAGATCCTATACCAAAAGATAAGTAGAAATTTATTTCAAATTTTAATACAAAGAATACAAACCTCATGGTTTCTCAAAGACATCAAATTATTCTTCCATAATTTGCTCTTAACTTTTGAGCTGGCAGGTAAAAACCATAGAAGAAAAGGTTACAGACTGATTCCCAAGCATTGCGTTCTTAGCCATCACTAACTGTGCTGTATTTTCCCAAACCAGCTTTGGAGTTTCGAAGAGATTGTACTAGCATGCACTGAACAGTAGTGAATATTGTTTCCATCCTAAACCCAGTGAGCCATCTCTGTACTTTATCCAGCTGAAAGCAGAGATACCACAGGACTGTTACAGATCACCAGGGTCAGGGGTTCTGACACCCGAGTCAGCTACCAAACACTCTTGTTGCTACAGCAACCAGTTTGCAAACAGAAATGAGGTACAGGATAAACCAAGGCTCTGTGACCACATCAGGGCTAAGCGTCCTTTCAAAGGGTGTAATAGTAGCAAGGAGATTTAGAAATTATGTCCGTTAGTATGGATGGATTTTATTTGGGATGAGGACAGTGATGGCATTAAATGTAAAGAGCCACCCGGCAGCAACTGCTTAAGACTGGAGTGTCAAGGTCAGAAGCGTTCCCACGGAAAAGGGCCCGACGTGGGCCTCCTGCAGGAAGCCTGAGTCCTGATTCTTGGCTTTAGTTGACTGGAGGTCACTGTGAATGAGCCCACTTAGTAGAAAAGCTTCCGGCCTTTTCTTGTAACACTGACTACAAAATCAAAATCACCTTCAAGTGAACAGATCGTCTGTGATAGCGGGGGATAAAGGGGGTGCGTTCCACCATAGTCCCAACCCAGCACAAGTGACTCCCCTAACACTGGTTCAAAAGCAGAGCAGAGCTAAAGCTTCCCCATGGCCTCAGGAACTAAAAAACCAGTCAAACCACAGCCACTGAGACACCATTCCTGCTGAGTTCATTTCA
This sequence comes from Arvicanthis niloticus, assembly GCF_011762505.2. Lineage (NCBI taxonomy): Eukaryota > Metazoa > Chordata > Mammalia > Rodentia > Muridae > Arvicanthis > Arvicanthis niloticus. The sequence continues at coordinate 31,259,801 of NC_047666.1, read as the reverse complement.
GTAACAGCAACTGTCAAGTGTGAGCCATCCCACTGTCCTTTTTGGGACAGAAAGAACACAAGAAGTGGAGTAATAGAACCCAGAACCAGAGGCCTGAGGGCCCATACAGAAGCACTCTGTCCCGCCACAGTGACCTTCAGAGTTTCTTCAGGCCACATCAGGTTCTACCCTGAGACTTGGTGTGGGGTGCACTCCTCCAAGCCTGGTATGGGGTGTCCTACTGATGAGGTGTGCCCAGCAGTAGAGGGTGGTGGCTGTTTCCTGGGGTTGCAGTTGTAGCTGCTGGTTGTGGCAGTCTTGGCACTTGGTTCCAGCAATGGGGGATGGGCAGTGAGAAGGCTGACCCCTTCACCAGTGGGTCGGGTGACAGCTGGGTGGAATGAAGCCCGAGGGGAAGGCATTAAGTAGGACAATACTCGCTGGGTTGCCATCCTCAGGCTGCTTCTGGCCACCAAAGCTGCATTTTGGCAAGAAGTGGAGAAGACATGAATTGGTGAACACCGAACCCTGCATGCAGGTGTGGACACTGGCCCCTCGAAGAGTGGGGTCTGTAGATGACTGCTCCAGCTGGAGCTGAGCAGAGGTGACAGGGAACCTGGCCTCTCAGGATTCACTCCAGCTTTTTGGCTGGCACCCGGGTCCGTGCAATGATAATGGGCACCAGAGCCAGGCAGCCGATCAGAGCAGCCCACAGCGGTCGGTAGAAGAGCCAGCCAGCAGCCACAGTCAGCAGGGTCAGTGAGGTGGCCACACAGAAGGCAAAGGCTTTCAGGCCAATGTTGACTAGATCTCGGAAGACAGGAAACCAGTCCACTGTGGGGAAAGGAAAGACCATGAGTCCCTGAGGAGACTGTGCTCCCTGCCCTAGACTGCCCCTCTCTGCCATTTGAGGGAGGAAAGTGTCAATAAGTAGAGCCAAACAACCACACACATACCTACGATGCCAGGGACGGGGGGAGGTCAGCAAACTACCACGTTATTCCTGTGCAGCCCAGTCCCAAGTGTGAGTGCTTTGGACCTCCAAAGTCCACGCTGAGGCCACTGAAAAGACCCATAAACCCCTCTCTCCCAGAGTCAATACTGACTGACAATCTACACTGTTCAGTCAGAGCCTGAGCTCTGAGCCTCTGTGCCAAGCCTGCAGAGGACAGGCTTGTCTAGCCTCACTGCTCCATGCCTTACACAGGAAGTCTCGGTGTCCAGCAGGTCATGTTCACTGATGGACAGGGAGGGCTACATGGGCCCTGCCACAGCTCGCATTATCCCTCTGCACTACCTCTGCCCTAAGTGCCAGTAGGCCTCCAATGGAAGAGCCAGCATCACAGATAGGACATCTCAAACATGGTGGGTACTGAGACTCAGAGGGATTAGCCTGTCCTCAGTTACATGGCCAAGATAGTTCGGTTTAAATTCTGATCCTTCTCTGGCATGCCCACAACGTGACTGGTATTTGTGAGCACACCTCAGATGTCCAGGGGAAGTCTGAGGGATGGATGACCCCAGTCTCCCATCTATAAATGGGGAAGTCCCCTGAACCCCCAACAGTTATACCAATCTGGATGTGCTCCAGCCACACCTCTCTCAGCCATAGACATCAGTGGGGGAAGGATTTCTGCACACGAAGGCTACATGGGGACTTACTGGCACTTGGTACTGAGTCTCCCTGAGCAGGCTCTCCTCCTGCATGGAGAATGTCAGCCTGGCACACCCCATGTCCTGGGCACCAGGGCTTGAACCAATTTGGCTTAAACTTGGGCTCTCTGATGCTAGACTCAGGACAAGTGAGCATCCCCTCCCCAAGCTCGAGATGTGCTAGCTGCTGCGAACCTGATCTGGCTTTGGAGGGTGTTTCCATATATGAAACTCCCAAATAGGGGCAAGAAAAGGAAGCCTAGGCAGGGATAACCATGAGTGACTTGAGGGATTTCAGGTATAGATCCAGTTCATCCCACAGGCTGGTAAGCCCCCTCCACACAGCTGCTCAGTTATGGAGGAAAGGATGAGCAGAGCAGCCAGATCATGCGAACTGGACCAGCCTCCCACCCCTCCACAGGTGTGAGTGCCCGTCCCTCTCTGCTCATTCTTAAAGCTACCTATGGGGGACACAGACAGGCCAGATGTTTGCTGTCTTTCTTAAGAATCCCATCAGGCTGAAAGGTTGACTGATGGCAGTATGGCTAGCACAGGGCTACAGGAGGGAAGGCTAGCTCCTGCACCTTCCACACCTACCTAGGGTGTAGAGGATCCGTGTCATGAGGTTGAGGCCCATAAACATGGCCATCCATCCAGCTGCCCGCAGGCCCCATGTCTTCATGGAATTGCTCTTCTGTTCTCTATGAAACACCTCCTGTAGGACAAGGTGGAATGGTGTCAAGGACTCAGTCACCAAGCAGCACTGTGGGTCCTGGTGGTGGTGTTGAGGGTGCTGTTGGCCATTTCTATACAGAGCACAGGGAGACAGACAAACCTCTCTCCTCTGTCTCAATCTCTTCCTGTCTGGCTCAAGAATGTGGAACAAGAGATCTTTGTGGCTTTAGCTTGTGGTCTTACTTGGAAAGGGGTCACCATCCTTCCCACTGCATCAATCCTATACGTGGGTACTTCCCATCCTTCTGAGTGGACCGTTTGGGAGTGCACACTGGTCCTAGGTGAAGCATTAGTCCTCAGCAGGACAGTGCTTGCCGCCACTTCAGGAACACTGACCCCAACTGACTCCCTCCTACTTTGTAGGCTGTGCCTTCTGCTCCCATTGCTGTCCCTGGTTCTCTTCCTGGCCGGTCAATGCTGACATCCTTTGGCTGCTTCATCCACTCTGCCCAGGACCTGCCATGCACCCCATAAGCCTGTAACTGAAACAATACTATACACACAGCGCTGCTTTGGGGCCACACTGCCCGGTTCCTACAGCCTCCTAGACATTGTCCACCCGCCTGGCATGCCGGGCACGGACTCAGAGCCCCACCCCAACCTGACTCTCTGTCTTCTCCATGACAGCACATAGCCCAACCAACTATCCACCTACACAACCTGGGGTCACATGTGGCGTGGTCCCCCTCCCCCCGCCACCACCACCACAGAAGCAAGGTTCCCCTTCACTACAGAAGCCAGCTCTGTCAGCTGCTTCCCTGCTGTCTACCACAGTCCACACCATCACTGTTCCACACTGGGCTCGTACATTAGCCCCACTGGCCTCCCTTGTCTCCTCTCCTCACCTCATTCTCATACAGAAGCTGCCATAACTCCAGCCCCATCTGACCCTCCACCAGGGCTGGGGCCACCTATAATGTGGCCAGATCAAGTGTTCTGTCCTGTGCAGACTGTGCCCACAGCTGCTCAGCAGCTCCGTACTCTCCTCCAGTCTTGGCTTAGATGCAATTTCTCCTGAAAGTCTTTCCCAGCCCTGGATTGAACAGTACTCTGACTGTCCAACGCTAAGTCAACACACAATGATGGACAATACCTGTCTCAGCATTTAGCTGTCACTGTCGCGTGGTTAATAAGCACACTGACCTAACTCTTAACCCAATTGGAATCTTCTTCCCTGTTTTACAGGAAGCTGGGGCTCTGTGAGGTTGTCACTAAACCCCACGGCCTCGCCATAGGCAGTGTAACATGGAAACTGTGCTACCCACTTGATATGCCTGTGCTACCCACTTGAGATGCAGATGATGATGGTGGTATTTTTAAAATGCTTTATTTCACAGATGAGGATAAGACACTGGCTTGTGGTTTGTAGCTGGTGGGAGGCAGTGCCAGGATGAGGTGTGGGCTTGACAGGGGCCTGTGAACAGTGCTGTGGTCTGAATCCCTGAACTCTCCAGATCCTGGAGTTCCAGCATTCTGACTTAGGGGCCCAGCTTTCTACTCAGTTCTGTGTGCCTGCCGGCTTGTCTATAGCCAAACCTTCCTCTCCAGTCTCCTCAGTCATGCATCCTACCTACCACTTTCTGGAGGATATCTCTGAGACCTGGGACTCTGCCTGAGAAGGCTGGAAACCAGGGGCTGGGCAAACAAAGTCCTGGGAGAGAGAAAAGGACTTTCTAATTTTAGAGCGGTCCCTAGGGTGACTCAGCCCAGGCTAGGAGGTGGTAGCCCCACCCTAAGCCTGGTAACCAGGCTCCCCAACAACAGACCAACCACACCCTATCTTGGCCAGGTAAAAAGAGCAGGTTGTGCCCAGACACTGACACACTGGCTATAGTTGGAAGGGAGGACAGAGAGCAGCTGAACACCCAGTAATAGCAGCAGAAGGGCCCCAGCTACGCTCTGAAACCAGCTGTATCCTTGGCCTTTTCTGTCTGTTCTGGATTGAAACCTCCACGTTTGCTTAATATGCACAGGGAGGGCCTAGCAATGATCCTCTGGCTGTATCAGCAAGAGTGAGAATCAACACTGTTTCTGTGTTCTAAAGGCTCAGAACTGAGGGTCAGCATCCCTCCATCTCAGCACTGGGTAAGACATGGCCCTTCCCAAATACAGCTGGAAAAGGCACACCCAGTGGACTGTGGGACCTGTGTGGAGGCGATCACCTCACTTACATGGCCCTGATACTGCAGTTCCAAACCCTGCATTGGTGCCCCTGAAGGAAGAAGAGGTACCCCAGAGTGGCTTCTTCTTCTCCTGGTGCCCATTAACAAAGCGAACCCTTTCCTGCCTGACTTGATTATTCTAGGGTGGACCTGTCTACTTTGAGGCCTCTGCAAAAATGGCTTGTTATAGAGGCCCTGGCCACAGAAACTGATTGTCTATGAGATATCCATCATGCTGGAGCATGGCTGCCCACACTCCTATCTTCACTTCCTGGCCTTTCTCACAACCCCCCCCCCCCACCCCCACCCAAAGGCTCCTAGCCTGAGAGGGCAGTGCTCATCCTCAGTGTCCTGCTCACACAGGAGGCTGCTGTCCAGTTCCCTTCCTTGCCATAAGGCACTGGCCATGACCTCTAGAAGTGGGGTTTCTTACACAGCACTGTCCCCACACAGGCAGCCACAACTCACCTCAGCTGAGAAGTCTCCATGGTGCAGGAGCAGCAAGGTGTCCCCCGACTTGGTGGAATATGGGATTAGTTGGTCACCTCGCTGCCGGGCAATCACAGTAACCTGGTCAGAGAAGTCAGTATTAGAGCTGAGTGGGGTGACCTGAGGGACAGGGGCACAGGGTGAGACCCACAGCCCACCTCTCAGACTCCACACCAGTCAGGAGGTGAGGAGATCTGAGGCTTATCTCTCCTTGCTTCTATGGGATGACGCTTAGGACGAAGCCCATGTAGGCAGATCTACACAGGCAGATCTACCTGCTGGCCTTCTGGACTAAGAGTTCATATAGATAGGAATGATGGCCACAGTGGGCACTAGATAAATAACAAGGCATGTGCACATTAAGCACCCAGGCCAGGCCTGGATCACTGTTCCCCCACGGTTGCCTAAGCCTTAAGAGTCTTCTCTGTCTGCCTCGTAAGTCAGGTCCTGGTGCAGAGTTCTCACTGTATGTACTCTGAAGAACCAAGATCAAGTACTGTGGCTGCATGCAGGAGCTAGCACGATTGGACTAACTCTACTAAGACTGTGGCTCCTAGCCTGGGGTCCAGGAGGTGCTGTGGGGAATTCAGACCTCCAAAAGTGTCTAAGAGCAGGCCTGATGCCTGTGCAAATGAGTGAGACACAAAGTGGTCAGGACACATCCCAATGTGTTTGGGCCCAGGGAGTTGAGACTGGGGTCAGCCCTTGGGAAGCAGTTACCACATGAGCCGGGCCCAGGTCAGGGTCATCACTGCTCAGTCCCGCATAAGAAAAGGAGACTCGAACATCGCCAACCTGAGGGTGGAACAGAAGTGGAAGGAGTTAGTGAACGGAGCTCCCATCAACTCTCCAGCGCCTGGCTCCTGCTCATTCTTTTGTCCTGACTGTCCCGTCTCACTGGGAAAGCGCAGCCTGGGTCCAGCTGCTGCACACACTGCTACTCAAAAGCCATGGCCTCTGCTGTCTGAGCAGCCCGCATGCCCACGTACCTCCGGGTACTTAGGGTTTTCACTGTGGTAGAAAAAGTCTCCTCGGCGAATGATGTCCACATGAGGGTCCTCCAGCTTAGCCAGGCTCAGGGCCTTGAAGTTGTCAATCTTGTCAATGAGGCCTGAGGGAAGCAGAATGCTCAGAAACCATGAACTTCACTCAGAAACTCTGGTCTGCTCACCTTGTAGCCTGACACTGTCTTTGATGCCCTTAGACAGCAGGGCCGAAAGCCTACATCTTCTAGCTGTTGCTTAGTTGTCTTTCCCAGATGGAGTGAGCTTTTTTTAGGCAGTGGGTCTCATGTAGCCCACGGTGGCCTCAAACTCATTACAAAGCTGAAGGTGACCTCGAACTCTTGAACTTACTGTCTTCACTCCTCAAGTGCTAGGATGACACACCTATGCTGTCATGTATCGGTTCTTTTTTTGTTTGGTGACAGGCTTTCACTATGTAGCCCAAGTTGGCCTCAAACTTGTGATCCTCCTGCCTCAGCTCCCTGAGTGCTGGATGACAGGCATGTGCTACTCCAGCTGCAATGCCCTTTTCTCCACTTCCACCTCTTCTAGAACACCCTGTGCCAGAGTCGGCCTAACTCAATCACTAACTCCTCCAGGATGGCTTTCCCATGCCCTCTCCTGCCCAGCCAGCTTTGCTACAGTTCTGAGAGTGGCTTGGATTCTGCTACTCCTCCTCATACCCATCCACACCTAGGCTGGAGTTCCCTCCACCCCAGGCACCAGCTGAGTGGCAGAGCTGTTGAGGCAACCAGGCTAAGCTTGGCTATCAAGAGCCTCTCCGTCACCCTCCCAAGTTAGGCATTCCTATGACTCATGGTGCCACCTTAAACCTTGTGGGTTTCTCCTTACAGTCGCAATGGAGGCTGTGATGCACCTCCTTGTGCCAAAGCTAGATGTCAGGAAGGGCTCACAGGAGGAGCCAGCGGTTGGAGGGAAGGAAGGCCTTGTCTGAACTCCTGGCTAAGAGCTGCCTAGGGCAGGTCTGTGGTGCAATATCTCCTCAGAATAGACATGCACAGAAAGGTGACAAGGATGTAGCACCTGGAGTAATTTCTAGAACAGTTTAGGCTTCAGAAGAACTGGCTGGAGTGGGGGTTCTACCCTCTGAGAATTCACTTCCCTCTGGCCCAAGTCCAGAGTATGATTCTGATGTGGGGGCCAGCTGGACTCTGATATCAACCACCATAGGTTGTGGGCCTCTTTGGTGCTAGGGCCCTGGCCCTGGAAGAGACCAAAGGGATGGAAAGGCCTTTGGGTGGGCACCTCCACAGGAGGCCTGAGACTCACCTGCTGAGAGGAAAAACCTGCCAATCTGGACAAAGGGGGCAGTCGCTGTGAAAGACTCCACTGCCATGGCACTGTAGGAGAGAGAGGACAATCAGTACTAGGGCATCAGGATGGGACCTGTCTGCTTACTTCTGTGTTGTAATGTACCCAGGAAGAAGACTCATACTCTCTTACCCAGACCCAGCAGCCTGCCCTGCCCTACTAGCCATGACCACATACACTTCTAGCCTCAACAGTTTCCAACTGGACAGCTTTCCTGAACAACTGGACCACGGCTGCATATGATCTAGCCAGGCCCAAGAGCTATATCACTGTCCTCACCCCATGCCATAGAGTGAGTTCTCCCCAGAGGGATCTTAACAAGGCTCAAACAAATGCCACTGTTCCCTAGAGCCACCAACCTGGGCTAAGAGTAACAAGGTACTTCAGTGCACAGACAGACTCAGTCTGTCACCAGACCTGTGATAACTTGAGGGTCAGCAAAGACCAGGCCTTGATGTATGTGGCATCCACACAGGGCTTACTGTTAAAACTATGTCTCCTGTGTTTGCCAACCTGTGGGGCAGAGTTAACTCAACCCATTACTCAGATTACCTGAGGCTGGAGCCTCCAAGGGTAAAGCAAGGCTGGACTCGGACCCGGGCCAAATTCTCACCTGGGGTTTTTATGGCCAATCTCTCTGTCAAAGTTTTTGCTATTGACAACTTCTGACCTCCACTCTGTGTCTGCAAGAAGAGAAAGAATGGACAATTTAGACCAGTTAAGAGAGGCCTCAGCATCCTCTTACTAGCACCCATGGCCCTTGGGGATCAGGGTGGCTGCTCAGGCCTCCCTGGATGCTGGGCATGCAGGACTCTGAAGACTGGAGTGCTGTGGCCTTCCACACTTGCCCATAGCCCCACTGTACTGCCCACCACTGCCAGCCTGCACTAGGATGGAGATCACGTGTCCTGGGGATGTATGGAGGCCTGGAGGTCCGGGACTCACTGTAGGAGTACTTTGTCTCCTTCTTCACCTGTCCATCCTCCGTGTACTCACTGCAGAAAAAGCACAGTTAGCAGGAATCAGCTCAGGCGTCCAAGGCCATCTGTTCTCTAAGTGTCTCAGGGTAGAAGTGGCCTCAAGGCCCAGCTCCCCACAGGGAGTGAAAGCCTGGTGGGCTCAGAACAGACAGTCCCCAGCCTCCGTGGAGCAGGTACTATCTCCAGAAGGTCTGCCTAAAGAGATATGCTTTCTCAGCTAGGCTGACACACTCGAGCTGGCTCGCCCAAAGGCACCTGGCCTTGGGCTCAAAGAGATATCCAGCTGCAGCCTCTGGGAGAACCTAGGGTGGCAGAGGACCTTCTCCAGTATCCCTGGACTACTCTTTTCCTCCCACAGGCCATGTAGTTCAAGTGGGGCTGAGTCCAGTCCTGGCACCAAATGACCCCTTCTGGCCACTGAGAGCCTGCCCTGGGCCTTCTGATAGGCTGTGAGTTAATTGGGAAGTAACCTGTACCTTCTGTGAGAAGACAGACCAAAGCAGGGAAAGCTGAGCAGGGACTGGTAGTGGGAGGGCCGCACTGATCAGAGCGCTCTCTCTCTCTCTCTCTCTCTCTCTCGCTCTCTCTCTCTCTCTCTCCTTCCCTCCCTCCCTTCCTCCCTCCCTCCCTCCCTGCTTTGGCTCACTCTGCACTAGATTATTGTTGCCTCTGATAAAAGGTCACCATGCTAATGCTGGGGTTTGACACTTTCCTGACAGGCAGAGCCTACACTTTGAATTTAGTTAAATGGCGTCTGCATAAAAGCCACTGTCCTTTAGCTTGACACCTGAGCTCTCCGTGCCCTCCGACCCCTGGGTGCCCAGCTCCTCACCTGGACTCTTCCGTCTCCACCCACTGGTACATCTCCACATGCCGTCGCAGCTTCACAGCTGGAAGATGGACCCCATAATTTGGATCAGACAAGAGCTGCAGAAAGAATCAAACAAACAAAAGTGTAAAGACCAGGCTCACGGCAGTCCAGAGTTCCCAGCCCAGAGCAACCTAAGTAAGAGAGACAAAGGTGGCAAGACCGGAAGTGAGGGTGAGGGAGACCAGTATGAGGCTGCCAACCTTAGCTCTCAACACAATGCCTAGGATCCTGAGCTCAGACAACAGCCGAGTTACTATCATCAGACTATCTGTGTGCTAACTGTAATCTGAGATACTCTCATCAGTGGCTATGTGGCTGTTGTCATTAGCACAACTGACTGAGAAGTGACTTGCCCACATAGCCACAGGGGCTCTGTGTCTGAGGCCCAGTCCTAAGCCACAGCAGTTAGCACCTGCCACCCAGTCACCCAGCCTACCTTGGAAGTCCGCAGGGCCCCGATTATGTGTACCAGTCTCCCTTCATTCTCCGGAGCTACACTGTGGATGCTGTCAGGGGATACCACGAGTGACAGCCCTTCTGCAAGTGAGGTGGCTGTCTTCAGTGCTCGGCCCTGTGAGAAGTAGAAGAGGGGATTTCAACAGCTCAGGCGCTGCTTGGCTCCTTGCTATGGGCACAGCGAAGGCCAGGCCTCAGTGAGCAGAGATGTTGAGATCTAGCAACTACAGACTTGAGAACCCAAGATTCCTGCTTTCTCAGGAAGACTCCACTAATCTCAGACTGCCTGAAGCTAGGGAAAAGCTCTGTGTCTCCCTGCCCTGTACTAGTCCTGCTCTTCTGCTTCCCTCTGCCTTCCACCCGCCTGGCTCCCAATCCATGTGGCTTACAAAGGCCAATCTGAACCACTGTCCAAATCATGTGATCCAGGCCTAACCAACCAGACGTGTTCTCAGCTTAGCTGACACACTTCAGCTGGCTCACTCAAAGGTGCCTAGCCTTGGCCTCAAGGAGATATCCAGCTGCAGCCCCTGGAGAACCTAGGGTGGCAGGGGACCTTTCCAGCATCTCTTGATTACTCCCCTCCCTCACAGGCCATATAGTTCAGGTGGGTAGAGTCCTGTCCTGGTTCAAAAGACTGAGACCTAAGCCAAGAACCTGAGAGATGGTTGTTAAACTGATTTATAAATTCATGGTTCCCCTTTTCTCTAAGTCTAAACTGCTTGAATGTGAGAGGGAAATGCTGGGTCCATATCTGCTCCCACAAAGGAAGGGGCTGCCCCCCCCCCAAAATGTCCCAATAAAGAGGCAGAGATTCCCAGTCACCCAGCATGAGTACCTGAATGCAGCCATGCCTGAAGCAGGTTTTCAGGGGTGTGAACTGACTCACTGCCCCTCTGGCTTACACTGAGGTGTTTCGGATTACCTTGGCACCCCTTTCCCTCCTGTAAGACCTAGGTAGGCCCTTTGTTTCAGAGCCCAGCCATTGGATCCTCAGCCTGCATCTTACCTCATTGGTGAAAATTAAGTAGAAAGAGAGTAAGAAGGTCACCAGCCCCACGAACATCCCGCCGGAAGTCTCACTCAGCCGCTCCAGGAAGCCTGGCTGGGGGTCAGATGTCACTTTGACGTGTTCTTTCCTGCTGCCAGTACTGGAATACTGAGGGGAGATGAGGTTTGAGAAATAATTTTGGTGTCCAAGGAGACTCCCAGAAGAGACTCTCTTCCCCACAGACATTGGTGGACAACTATCCTTTGGCACAGAATTTCTGGACCATAAGTTAGCATATGTTAAAGACACCAACAGTCTATTTTACAGAGCAGCTAGAAATGTATCTTTGATCAAATTTGGGAAGTAACGGCTTGGTTTCCTGAGGGCTGCTGTGCTGTGAGTGGTAGGTGGCCTATTGGGGCTAAACACTTCCAGGAGGCTGTGCTGAATGTCCAGTGAAAGGTGGGTTTGGTGCTGGGTACACCTTCCAGCTAGGACATCAAGACAGGCTACTTGGAGGAGGGAGCATAGAGGCAGACCTCAGGGAAAAGGTCCCCTCAGCAGGAGCTGTGGAGCAACGGTGTGGAGCAGCAGCCTGTCTGCTCTGGCTGTGGAGGGCTGGGAGAGACAGAGCAGACAGGCATGCCCGGGCAGCTTTCCACAGGCCACAAGCCACAGGTCAGTGGAGCAGGCTTCACCCAGCTCAGTACTGTCTGAAGTATGTCTAGTGCTCGTCACCAATGACTGATGGAGACTAAGCCTGAATCCTGGCTCTGCCACTCACTAGCTGTGGGCCTCCATTTCCTCATGGGTAAAGTCGGGGTGAGAATCCAAAGCTTGAGGTGGTGGCTCTGTGCTGGGGCCTCATAGGCACCTGTGGGAGTTACAGCTAATAGGAACATTATCAGATTTCTCCATAACTGAAACTGGAGCTGACACCCAGACTGTGGGTGTGGATGAAAGTCACAGAGATACAAAGTGGTCACCTGGCAGGCACCTCAGAGAGCCCTTCCTGCCCAGGATCGGAGGATGGATTTGAGACAGAATCCTTGAGCATAGCTAATGCCATTTCTTCTGCTCTCCACTGTTGGCTCAGACCTGCTGAGGACACCCACTGTATCCAGAACAATACCATATAAAACTCAGTGGAGACAATCGCTGCAGACAAGAAGGTGACCATCAGCCAGATGCCCACAATGGCATACTCATTTGTTACAGGCCAATCATGGGCTGGCTCAAGGGTAAAGAGGCTAACAATACCCATTTCACAGATGAAGAAATCGAGACTCACTGCTTGGGTTACCTGTCTAGATCAACAACTTATAAGTAGTGAGTGGGTGTGTTCATCCCAGGCAGGCCCCTCTACCCTAGACTGTCTTCTTTGTTGCTTAGCTGAAATTCAAGCTCAACAATGGAAAAGGAGACCCATGTTCCTACTAGCTCCCCTTAAGGCCAGGAAGGAAGGGAGGCCAGGAAGATGTTGCTCCAGCTGGGAGAGAGGTGAGGTGGGAAATAGCACCTATATTCATACGCATGTATATATGTATGCTTATGTGTCCTCAGTAACATATTCCACTTCGAGCATACTGGGCTCAGAATCAATAAGTGATGAAGCAATGGGAGGGAACACACTGGGCCTGGAAAGTGGCCTGGAATCCCAGCTCTGTTGCTATGTGAACCTGGTAACATGTGCTCCACCTCTCTGATGCCGGTTCCTCCTCACTTGCTGGTGAGAATACCTACCTGACAGGAAAGTTGTTATACTGAATTCTGGTGCTTTTGTTCCACTCACTGTCTTAAGATTTTCTTGCTTACCCTGCCTGGTGACTCAGCTATAGTATGGATCTGGTATTGTCCCTAGGCATGACATAGCCATTGTCATATTGAAACCAGAACAGCTTAGATTGTCCAAATGAGCCCCTCACATGATCAGGTATGTTCCCGGGAAGAGTGGAAGAGGATCTTTATACCTTCATCTGGGATCCTAGCCTCTCACCCCCTCTGTGTCCCACCCCCAGCAGTGTGTAGTATTGCCAGAGGATAGGAGGCAGAGAGCTAATGGGAGGGAGAGCACACATCTCCATCTAGGCAGCCTTCGAGGCAGTCACCCATGCTGGTGTGGGACTCTGGTGATACCCATGCCCATGCAAGTAAGCCCGATAACCTCTTGCTTCCCCAAGATGGCGTTAGTGGAATTGCTGCATTGGTCTATGGTTATCCTGACATGAATGAATATTCAAGTCTTCCCAGGAAAATAATGTAACAATAGATGCACAAAGGCATGCTTACTGAAGATACCCCATTGTGTCTATGTTTGCTGGTGTGAGAGTCATACCCAAGATGGTCTCTGTCTAGCAGGACTGCGTGTACTAGCCTATAAGAGTGACTTTTTCAAGGACTAAGTACCTCCCATGTACCAGACTCTGTGCCCAGCAACTTTCCTCAAATTTCAAAGTAACTGATCCCATGAGAGAGTAAACCCAGAAGAGTTAAGAGTGGAAGAATCTGGATTTGCCTCCAGGCGTGACTCCAAAGTCTGCCCTCACCAGCACCTTCCCAAGCTGATCATGTAGCATGCCAAGCTGGCTAAGAGCCCCCAAACAGGTGTCTTCTGCTGGGGGACTGTAAAATATGACATTGATGATATGGATCAGAAGGGGTTTGCCTGCTCTTGCCAGGCTGGCCTGCTGGTTGCCTTCTGCTCTGGCTCCAGCACAGCATTCCTAACCTTTGGTTCTCCTCCCCTTCCGGGGCCACACAACATACCAAGCAGATATTGCTTGGACAGTGGGTGAAACAAACTCTGGCCTCCCGGGAGGTGTAGGAGGCCAAGAAGTTTGCCAGACAGAGGAGGGACCTGGGAAGAGGGTGTAACAGGCCCAAGAAGGGCTGCAATGACACTCTACTCCAAGGAGGGAGAGAGGGTGTGCCTGGGGCTGGCAGTGCTCCTGAGCTGGCTTCAGAGGCGCTTTCACCAGAAGCATTGGTGAGTCACCAGCTTCTCCCACACCCAGTCCCCTAGTAGGTGGTGTTGCTGCTCCCTTTGTTGAATGAATGTTAGGATTCACTATGAAAGTTAAAGACTAGTGGGGGTCTGGGCGGGGGGGGGGGGGAACTATCCTCAGCCTGGGTCTCTAACAAAATCAGTGCACCAGGAACCGGGCAGTAGTGAAAAGCCTCCCTCATCCAGCCAGGCTCATTCACAGCCTAGGAGTACACACCCCCTAGGGAGCGGAGACAAAAGCAGCATTTGCTGGACAGCTCCACCTGGGCAGGATAGCCTCATCAATCTGCTCACCGACAGACACTTTCCCCGTGGTCCTTCAGTTCCACAAGTTCCACAAGTTTCATATCCCCAGGGGCCCAGAGAAAAACTAGCAGTGGAAAAATCAGCCGTGCACGCGCAGACTCGACTAAGAGCTGAGTCCCACAAACGTGCGGCCCGAGGAGGAGATGCCTAGGGAGCTAGGGGCAGCCGCACCCGCTGGGGTCGCACTGCCGAAGAACCCAGCGCGGACCCTGGGAAAAAGCGGCCCGGATGATGGTTGTAGCCTGGGGATCAGGAAACACTCACGTTCGCTGCCATGGTGGGCCTGGTTCGCTACCGCCGTCTCGCTTTGTTCCGCTAGGAATTAGGCTGACGACCGGAATGCAGAATACGGTGACCTCCCGTCTGCTACACAACCGCAAGACTTCGCGGGGAATCCAGGACCTGGCGGGACTCAAGATAAGAGTTACCGCCCCGTCTACGCCTCAAGTTGTTCGCGCGTGCGCGTCTCAAGGGCTTCTGGGAAATGTAGTCCGACGTCAGACACTTTGACACAAATTTAGAAAAAAACAATATTTCACTAGTGCGCGTGCGTGCTGCAAGATTTCTGGGAAATGTAGTACTGGCCTATTTGGAGGGGCACAAGGGCTGCTGGTCAATGTAGTTTTCGATTGAGGAGCGGCACTGGTGCTTAGGACGAGCGGAGGCAGGCACGCGGCGGGCAGGCCTGGAGGGGGCGGGTCCGTGCGGGCCTCAGTGCCACCCGCCAGGCCTGAGGAGAGAAGAGGGAGGTCACGGAGTGAAGGTGTATCCGCCACAGCCGCGCCCGTTGCCTCTGGGACCTGTGAGCGTTAGGAGCAACCATGTCCTACTGCCGGCAGGAAGGTGAGTCGGGCGCTGCCATGGAGACCGACCGGCGCGGGCCTGCGAGAGACACGCGGTCCAGTGGTTTCCTCAGAGCGGCTGTGGGCCCTTTAGTGGGCCTCACGTGGCGGTTTCCAGATGAGAAAGGCAAAGGCTCCGTGAGCAACGAGGCTGGTCCAAGGTCAAGGTGAAGCCCGAACCCGGGCCTCGGAGGGCCTCACGTGGGCCTTGCCAGTGTGGAGCACGTTGTATCTGCCTGGAAATCGGGGACTGTTAGGAATTTGTCAACATTGCTCCTAGCACTCACTCCCCACGTGTTTCTCTCCGGCTCAGGCTTTTTAAGCTGTCCCGGAAAATTACCACTTGGGCTAGAGTGGGTGTGCTGGCGTGCTGAAGTGCCACTGGCAAAAGCACTTATTGAACTCCTCCTGTTTACCAGGCGCTCTTTTAAACTTCAGGTAGCGATCTTTATATATCGGGTTCTGTCCACGTTTTATCAAACGGTAAATTAAGACAGGCTACTCGATCCAAGACAAGAGCCCACATCAGGTCAGGTCAGGAGCCCTCTATAAAAGGACTTCTTCCATCATTTCTAGCCACGTTGAGGATCGACCACTCACTTCCTCTACCTGTTGTTACCTGTAGGCAGGAACCCAGAAAAATCTAGACCACTCTGCTTAGAGCCTCCCAGCACTAACTGGCTCCTTACGTCTGAGCTGCCAAACCCTCCAGGCCCTAGTTTCCACTCTTGTAAATTGAGAGATCAGGTATCATTTACTCTGGTATTCACGAAGCAGTGCCCAAGGCAAGAAAGAGCTGGAGGACTCTTGAGAATACGAAGCTACAGAGAGACTTGGTTCACCCAGAATTCTAAGCTCCTTTACTCATAAGTCTAGGGAACCTGAATAAAGGAGGAAGTAATCCCCCCCGTGGCCATACACCCAGTTAGAAGGCCCCAGTCCACACTGCACAGCCTTTTCCTGGCACCCTAGTCTGCCCTAGAACCCCCTCCTTCCCAGCATCATAATTAACTAGTACTCCTCCTGAGGACTGTTTCTGTTGGTTAGCATTTGGTGTTCCTCATACAAAAGTCCCCTGACCCAAGATTCTTGTCATGATTTTTATTTCCTCCAAGTCTAGTTGGCAGGTTGATGGTGAGTCTTTGGGTTAAGGAAGCTATGTAGGTAAACATTACTACCCCTCTTGATGGGTTTACAAACCTCAGGTTTTTCAGGAAGGAGGATGGGTCCATTGGCTGCTAATGCAGCGAAGAGCCTGTCTTCCTGGTTCAAAAGATAGACGTGTGTGTGTGTGTGTTTGGTTTTGAGACAGTCTCAATATCCCCAAACTCAAATTCTTCTCTTCCTGCCAAATCCTGGGATTAAAGGCACATGCCCCTACCTACAATCTCTGTGAGTTCAAGGCCAGTGTAAAATAAACAGCATGTTCCAGGCCAGCCAGGGCTGCATAGTGAGATCCTGTCTCAAAAACAAAACAAAAATACTATGTAAGGACTTAAGTGACCATACTGTGTTACTCTTCTAGTCTCATGGTTTTCCACTTTCTCCTCAGTGCCTCTGGCTATGCTGTCATGTGCTTTCTTCCTTCAGCTCTTCTAGTTGCTAGTGCTAACTGGTTCCTTTAAGAACCAGCCCAAGTGGGCATGGTGGCCTATGCCTTTAATCCCAGCACTTGGAAAGCAGAGACATTTGAAGCCCTGTAAGTTCAAGGACAACCTGTGAGTTCCAGAACAGCCAGAGCTCTGTTTTACAGGGGAAACCCTGTCTCAGAAAAACAAAAGAAACCAAACAAGCAAAAAACCCAGCCCAAATGCCATCAGGTCTTCCCTGATATTTTGTATCTCCATAAACACACTGTAACTATCATCTCTCATCAAGCTCAGAGATGGCAGAGGCCTAGTATACAGTGCTCAGGATTGACTAGAAGACCCCAGGCTCATGCCTGTCCTCTGTTCTAATTGGGCAAATGGTTGCCTGGACACAGTTATGTCAACAGTCCATACATCTAGTCAGTCTCTAGGTTAAAGACCTCAGGCTGACATTCAGGGAGTCCCATTGTGGATGAAGCCACAGTCTGGCCTTGTGCTGTTGGTGTTTCTGTCGGTGCCACACATGGTTTCTTACTTTTCTCCTAGTCATACACAGCCTGCCCCTTTCTGTTCATTCAGCAAACGTTTTTTATTGCAGTGTGGTGTGCAGTGAGTGAGATGGCAATCTGGATCTTTACAGAACAAGAGGAGGTTGGCATTAAAGCACTCCCAGACGGATGATAGTTACAAACAGAAAATAGGGACTGTGCTGAGACACTGAGGCTCTGCAGGAGTTGCCAAGGCTTGGAAGATGCTGCTTCCTCAGAACCTCCCCAGTCTTCTGACCAGGAGAGAATGAACACTGACTTCTCAGAGCCATCTTTTGCCTCAGGCTTCATTTGGTCTTCACTTAGTGGTGGTTCACACCTATAATCCTATCAACTCAAGAGGCCAAAGCAAGATCATAGTTTTAGGCCAGCCTGGGTTACATAGGAAACCCTGTCTCAACAAGTAAATCAGCATTGATTTTTCTTTTTTAATCCCTTCTTGTATCTGCTCTTATTTTTCATTTTACTGTGCTGGAGATGGAACGTAGGGCACATGCATACCCCAGTCACACCCTAGCCTCCTGGCATCTGCTTTTAAACATTCCAGAAAGCACAGGCCTAGTGGGACCAGGCTGGCAGTACACAGTATTTTTAAAGGGACACACTTAGGATCCTTCAAAGCACAGGTCACACCCTTGCTCTGGCCTTACTATTTGCTTAGATTTGTTTCTTAGCACCTGTGGGCTTCTGCTTCCCCTTTTAAGAAAGGAGATTAGAGGAGAGCTGCCCCTGCATGGGTGTGAGGGCTAACAACTCACAAATCAGAGTAAAGGAGTCCCAAACTCCTTCATCCCAATCTGACTGGGTGTCTTTATCCAGTTGCCAAGAAGCCATGTGGGTATGCCATAGAATTTGCGCTTTATTGGATGTGGTCTGGCCTCTGCATATATCACCTACTGCCCCAGGTATTTCAGAAACTTGTCCAGGTTTGTCCCTTTCCCTTTGGGTCTATGCTTAGCCCAGCTCACAACTGTCATGTCTGAGCTGAGAGCTTCGGGTCTGCTGATTTTGCTTAGCACTCAACAGTTATGCAAAATGCTTTTGGGGGTTCTGGAAACTGGCCAGAGTCTCCAGGGTTAGTAGGTACTCTAAGGTGACCCAGTGGCATTGTCCAGATACTTTCTTTATCTGTAAGAGGAGTAATCTGGCATACTGTTGGGTGCTGAGACCCAAACTGTCTCTGTGCAAAGAGTCCAGGTTGGATCACTGGGGCTAGTCTTATGTACTGAGACCTACCCATTGCTACTGTCCACCAATGCATGAGACCTAACTGTCCTTTTCACTGAGGCAGACTCTTAGGCATATCCCGTCACTTGCCTTCTCCAGGTTCTTCCTTTGGTATTCCAGCCTAAGCACAGGCCCAACACTTTGCCTTACTTTTCCATCACATGCCTGGACCTAACCTTTCCAAAATGTGGATGGAGGAGTGGACACAGTACCTGCAGCTTTCAAAGGGTCACCTGTCTACAGTCTGACCTCAGCTTTCACAGTAGCATCTTCACTCAGGCCAGGTTTACCTGAAAATGTCTTCCAGTATGCCCCCTCTGGATGAGGGTCAAGTGATCCCAGGTGTCCTGGGGTCAGAGTGAGCTGTCAGAAGGCTCAGGGAAGACATTGGCCTTTGCCTCTTCCTCCTCAGCTTGGGGCTGGGATTGGTGGGTCTCTCTTTCCTTTTATTGTTATGCTCAGATGTTGGTCATGTTCTGTGCTGGGGAGGACAGTGTGGGTACTGAGGGACTTTGGAGGTTCCAGCCCCCGTGAGTCACCACCGTGCACAACAGGCACTGCTGTTTCTCTCAGGAGCGGTGGGTGGAGGGAGTGGCTACCACAGGGATCTAGAATTGAATCAGTCCAAGTCTTCCCCAAGTGACCACCATGGAAACAGATGAGCCCCTGTGCATTGTGGGTGCTGAGGAAAGGTTAGGCGCCAAATATAGCTGTATAACTATAACTTGGAGGCTTCTAAAATAGTTTAAAGCTTAGGCAGTCCCCCATGCTACCTCATCTAACTTAACCCGACTAGCTTGCCCACTACTAGACCTTTCTCTGCTCTATGTCCGATATAGAATCTTCCTCTTCTGCTTTCTTCTCCCAGCATCCCTCTCTTTCTCAGAAGTTTCACCCCCTCCTTCTTGCCCAGCTGTTGGCCCTCAGCTCATTACAACCAGTCAACATTGAGACAACCTCTGATATAATTCTAGATTGCCTCTAGGCATAGCCTAGAAAGGGCAATACCAACATTATATTAGCAGAACAAAAACAAAACCTGGTCACTCCAACACCTGAGTGCTGTTCTCATTCTAGCTGTCTCATCAGTGGCTGCTGGGCCGTTTAGTCAGTGATGGGGGAAGGATACAGGGAACCATGTTCAGGTTGGCTGTTCTGTGTTTTACTTTCCTCCAATGAATCTGTTTTCCTTTGCTCCAAATCCTAGGGAAGGATCGGATCATATTTGTGACCAAAGAAGACCACGAGACTCCTAGCAGTGCAGAGCTGGTGGCTGATGACCCCAATGATCCCTACGAGGAGCACGGTGAGAGATGAGGGACCACAGGCGCACCGTGGGGAGGCTTGGACGTGAACACTGCTTTCCCAAGTTGTTTATCTCCCTTGGCCATGGACAGCTGTCCAGCTCAGTGGTTGCTTTCTCTCCCTCCTAAGGGATGGGATTGTGCCAGGCTAGGAGGCAACACTTTCTTCTTACGAAAATATTGTTTCTTTTCTTCTATGTGTTTGTACTGAGGTGACTTAAGAGTGACTGGGAGGCTGTCTGGCTTCCTGAAGTGAGGACTGGCAGGGATCTCTGCTCTGTCAGGTTATTGGGGTGAGCCCTGCATAGCTGATTTGCCTGCAAGAGAGCAGCAGCCAGGCTGCTGGTCCTGCTCTCATAAGCACATGGTGTAGTGAGGTGTCTTAACAGATCCCAGTTACCAGGAGCAGGATCAGCAAAGCTACTCATAACTGTCACACACTTCTGGGCTTACCTCCAAATGTAACAGTGGCCTCTTGGACATAGGATGCCACTCTGTTAGCTTTGAGATGGGCTTATTGATACTCCAGTCTGTAAAGGGTAGGTGTATGTGGCATTCCCAGTCCACAGTGTCAACAAGACTCAATTCAGTCCTCGGCAGGACCCGTCCTCTGTTTAACTACTGCTAAGCTAAGGGTGAATACCTAGTAGCATCTTGTTGGGAGTATGGCAAGTCAGACGTCAGAGTGTTAGTGTTATGAAAGTGACAGCTGTAGCTGACCTCAAGTCTGCCTTAATGAAGAAGAATGAACTCTGTCAGTTCTAGTCCTTTGTTTACCTTGAGTCCCCGTTAGCTGCACACATGTTACATATGTTCTGGAGGTGTGAGCAGACAGTGTTTATGTGCACTTCTGCACCGTGACTGCTAAAGCTGCTATCTTGTGGATGTGTGTTATATGTCCCAATTCACATTGTCCTCTGCCAGGCTCTGCAGCCCTGAGTTGTGTTTTGAGTTGTTGTTGTTGTTATTATTATAAAATTATTTTATGTGTATGAATATTTTGCTTGCACATGTATTAAGTGCTTGCCAGGATCAGAAAAGGGTGTTAGATTCCCCTGAGACTGGAGTTACAGATGGTTGTGAGCCACCATATCAGTACTGGAAATGGAACCTGGGTCCTCTGCAAGAGCACTTGGGTGTTCAAGGCCAGCCAGTCTGGACTACCAAGCATGTTCCAGGACAGCCAGGACCCTGTCCCAAAACAGTAACTCGGGCTGGGATCACAGTGTGTTCTACCACAGCTACTATATGGGCTTTTTAAATGTTAACTTCTTTTGAAAGCTGTTCTGTGGGTTAGCATGTTGAAACCTACAGTGCTAACATTTTATTGCCTCTCTGAGAGGTAGCAAGTAGCTGGATAGTATTAGGGCTCTGGGGATCTGTTGGGTCCTGCTGCTGGCCTGTCTTGGCCTCTGAACCAGAAACCTGCAGATGGTGTCAGAAGAACCACTTCAGTTGTCACACAGCTTTGTATACAGGTACTTACTCTGGAGGTGTGGTGTTGGTGATGAGCTTCCTGCTCAGGGGCACCATTACATTTGTAAATAGTTGGGACAGATTTGCTGATCAGTGCAGCTTTCAGAGCTGGGGTTAAGAGGCAGGATTAAGCCAAGGACTTTGGACACTAGCTCTACAGCCTCTCCCATACTTGCTACTGGAGTAAAGGACCATGTGGCATTTCAGTGGGCTTTGTATAGACCTTTTTCCTTTTTTATAGTGCTGAGACTTAACACTGGAGGCAGGTGCTCAGCGGAAGTCAGTGTAGTGCTTACTCAAAACCTATAGCTTGACTTCCTAGCTCGTTCATGATAAATCACTTAACTTAAAATTTTGATTTAGTTTTTACAGGTTGGGGATGAAACCAAGGGTCTCGTGAATGCCAGGCTCTGCTCTACTTCTGTGCTGTACCCCAACTCTAATGTTTGATTTTTTTTTTTTATATATATAGAAAGAATACAGCCCTACTAGTCTAACAGCACTTGCTTTGCACTGTACATCAGCTTTTAAGATGTTTTTCACATCCATATGTTTGCACTAATCTCTAGGCTATACTAACAGAAATATGGTAAGGGACTTGGGGATGGGCTTAGGAGATTCCTGGTATCTAAGTTTCAGAGTTCAGATTCTAGGTCTGGGAGGTGACTTAGAAAATAGACCAGAGTACACAGCGAGGTCCCAGGGGATACCTCCACACAGTAAGGACGAAACAGGTTTCACATGTTCAAGATCATAGAGAACACCTCTCATCTTTCCTTGTTGATCTTTCTGTTCCAGGGTTGATACTGCCTAATGGAGATATTAACTGGAATTGCCCATGTCTTGGGGGAATGGCCAGCGGCCCCTGTGGGGAGCAGTTCAAGTCTGCCTTTTCCTGCTTCCACTACAGCACAGAGGATATCAAGGGATCAGACTGTATAGACCAGTTCCGGGCCATGCAAGAATGCATGCAGAAATACCCAGACCTCTATCCCCAAGACGAGGAAGAGGAAGAGGAGGCAAAGCCAGTGGAGCAGGTGGAGGAGACAGCTGACACGAAGGTCTCTGCAGGCAAAGAGCAGGAGGCAAGCTCCTGAAGGCCACAGGCCCTGGCTGCCACTCACCATGGGACTTTATATACAATGCCTTTTGGTCACCTCTGTGAAAGTTCTTTCCCTCTGTGCACTGTAATATACAAAATAACTTATTTTAATGATCAGGGGTCTTGGCCTTGTACACTGAAGAAAAGGGAGTTTGTGCACCTGTGTCCTGCATAATCCTGTCCTTAAATGTTAGGCCACTCCCGGATGTACTACTCTGTGATTGTCCTGGATTTTGCCACTTTGAAATAATGTGCTGAGGCTTCTCAGCAACCAAAAGTTGTTACTCAGGAAAGTTTATCGTGAGAAAGCTGATCTGTTCTGATCCACTGTATCCCTTTTGGTAGATTTTACACCTCTTTGGGAAATTAAGTAAATAGATGCCAAGACTCCTTTGAGAGTGGGTCCATTCCTACTGGAAGAGCCTGGTGGTCAGGTGCTTGCTGGAGTGCATGGGGCTGCTGCCTCGTTCCTGACAGCTGAGTTTCTGTGTTTGCAGTCCAGGCTCCAGTGCCCACAGTTGTAGGGTGGGATTGGACCCTGTGACTCCCAGTCCTTCCTAAGTGAAAGGAGAAGCAGGGTTTGCAGTTTCTTGTTTTGCTATTCTGAGAGCCCTGGTTTGGGGCCCATGTTCACTCAGTTGTGGTATTGAGGTGGGGACCTAGCTGCTTCCAGAGCAGAAGCCAACAGAGGAATGTCTGAATGAAGTAACTCAATTAAAAAACAATTTCTATCTGATTTTGAATGGCTTTTTTCCCCTTTAACTAGTTAGGAAGTTGTTAGCTTTCTTGTGATGGCGGAGACTGAACATGTATGAGGACTGTGTGCCAGACAGGAAGCTGGCTGTGAAGCCACACCTCAGCCTTCTGTAATTCTGAGACAAGGTTACCCTTAATCTTCCTGTATTAGCTTCCCAAATAGCAGGCCAAAGCTGTGAGGCTTGGTTTTCTTAATTTTTAAGATTTATTTTTTATGTATGTGGGTACAGTCATTCTCTTCAGACATACCAGAAGAGGGTATCAGGTTCCATTACAGGTAGTTGTGAGCTGTTGTGGGAGGTATTTGAAAAAGCGGGCACTCTTGGCCATCATGTTCCCATTCTAAGTTTCCACACTAACAGCAGCTGGCCAGAAATGCCTGCCCGAGACCTATGAGACGTTGGCATGGCTGTTGCCTCTGCCCGATCAGATCCGTGGCGTCTAGCCCCCAAAACCTAGGGAATCTCCGACACCCTCATAGTGGGCTCAACCCCAGACACAGTCGGCTCTTAAGGCTTAAAGATTAACCCAATAGATTTATATATCAACAGATACTCAATACACAAGATACCCACACAATTAGAATTGTTAAACCAATTACCTAACCTTTATATGAATAAAGACACTAGGGTACCGTCTCCTGCCATCTCGCCTCTCCTCTCTCCTTCCTTTTCCTCTCTCCCTCTCCACCAAACTTTTTCCCTCCACCTCCTCTTTTACTGCCCAATCACTGGCTCTAGCTTTAAATTTTACAAATTAAGGTGGTTGCTGGGAATTGGACTCTTAACTGCTGAGTCATCTCTCCAGCCATGAATATTTTTATTTTTTAATTTTTAATTTTTTTGTTTTGTTTTGTTTTTCGAGACAGGGTTTCTCTGTGTAGCCCTGGCTGTCCTGGAACTCACTCTGTAGACCAGGCTGGCCTCTAACTCAGAAATCTGCCTGCCTCTGCCTCCCAAGTTCTGGGATTAAAGGCATGAGCCACCACTGCCCAGCCATGAATATTTTTATATAAATTTAAAAAAATAGGAAAAATTTAATTCTATTGAAAGCCCTCTTTAGAGATATTAGTAAAACCAGTTTAATGGTGGCAAATGCTTCAGTCTCAGAGGAGTCAGATAGGTGGATCTCTGAGACTACAGGTCAGCTTGATGTATCTCCTGAGTTTTAAGACAGCAAAGGCTACATAGTGATACAAGTTCTCAAAAAATAAAGCCAAACCAGGTTAAGTCTTTAAATGTGTTGAGTGCAGAGCAAGCTCTTCTGAACACTCCTACAGGTAAGGCAATTGAATATGGAGGGGTCTACGGATCCCTTGGCTTGAAGTAACTGCCTTAGTTCTTGGGCCGGGCTGGGCCGGGCTGGGCTGAAGCCTCAGATGTTCTGAGTGCATTAATTGCTGTTACGGAAAGGTAACCTTGAAGCAATAATGTCCTTGCAAGACCTGCTGCTGGGGCGGCTCCCAGGCATGACTTTCCTAGGTCCTCCCTTCAACAGTCATCTCCAGGTTTGACCAGCTCCTCATAAACTCTAGAGCCACTTTTGGCAGGACTCCAGTGAGTTGAGTCTGGGTTTTTGGATTGAGGCTTCAGTTCATCCTTGGTTCTCAGTTCCTTGCCATGTGGACCTTACCGTAGAGCAAGCAAAACTAAGAAGGAAAGCACAGCCCTTTTGTAATTTAAACTTGAAACCAAGGGACACTTACCAAGCTACCACAGTCAGTGGCATGGCTTCCCCTACTGCCATAGCTCTTTGTGAGAAGTGGTCCAGCCCATATTTATCTTGAGTACCAGGATGCTGCCATACCACACTGGGACAGGTGCCACTACTATAAAACTTTGGAAGAACAGCAAGAGTTCTTAACCTAAGCCATCTCTCCAGTCCTCGGTGAGATTTTGTTTATTTTGCTTTTAAACACAGTATATTAGTGAACTAAAAAACCTATTTATAGGGGCCAGAGGAATGGCTTAGGAACTGAAAGCAGATATTACTCTGGCAGAGAACCCAAGTTTGGTTCCCATGCTGTGTCCAGGGGTTCATAACTGCCTTTAACTCAAGCTCCATGGGATCTAATGCTTCCAGCTTCTATGGGCACCTGTATGTATGTGGCATACTCTTTAATTAAAAATAAATCTGAAAACAAGTGAGTTATGCTGTGGGAGGAGAGGGAGTCAGGGTTACCTATGGAGGTCAGATGCCAAACTTCTGGGAACTGGTTCTGAAAGAAAATTTTGAAATAGGCCCAAACTAATAAGAATAGCAGGGCCCTGTGATTCCCTTTCCCTAACTTAAATAGTTAAAAATGCCTGTCAGCAGGTTTGGGCCCAGTTAATTAGTTACAGAGGATGTGGAGTTACAAGACAAAGGCCTGTTGAATCATCCAAGGAACTGGCTGGCCATGAAAGATAAAAGGTATGCAAGGACATCCTTAAAAGAACAGAGATATGCCGGGCGGTGGTGGCACACGCCTTTGATCCCAGCACTTGGGAGGCAAAGGCAGGCGGATTTCTGAGTTCAAGACCAGCCTGGTCTACAAAGTGAGTTCCAGGACAGCTAGGACTACACAGAGAAACCCTGTCTCGAAAAACCAAAAAACAAAACAAACAAACAAACAAAACAAAACAAAACAAACCAGAGATATGTCCAAATGAGTAATGGGCCATCTGGTGTTCTTCCACCTTTCCCCCTTTTGGGCCCGCTTGGCCTGCACAGCCTGCTGATGTTCAAAAATGTAAAGTAACCAATCATGTGTACCCATGTGAAAATCTCCCACTTCCCCCACCCCTTGCCTATAAAAGCCCTAATCCTTTGAACCTCGAGGTCAACTCCTCTGTCTCCTGAGTGAGATACGTTCTGACCCAGAGCTCTGATATTAAACTGCCTCATGTGTTTGCATCAAGCCAGTCTCTCGTGAGTCCTTGGGTGCCACCCGAGACTCATTTGGGAAAGCACATCGTGGTATAATTTATAGGTGGTGTCCAACAAGTAGGAAAGAATGAAGCCTAGAGGGCTTGCCCCAATAAGTGTGGTTTAAAGGGATTTTTCAGGAGATATAGTGACAGTGTTACCAGGGAAGCGGAAGTCTTTGTAAATGAGAATTTTAATTTTAATTCTGTAAACTATCTGCACATGATAATTTTAATATAAATGTATGTAGTGAAAGACCCCTGAGAGGGGAGACCCTCACTCAAGTCTCGGGATGTCATGGCCACCCAATAACTCACAAGACACTGATCTAGATGCAAACAGCAAGAGGTTTTAATCTGGGAACCAGCCGTCTGATGATCAACTCAAACTCATGCAGGAGCAGAGGAATTGACAAAGCGGCCCCAGGAGAGGAGGACTTTTTAAAGTCCTCACAAACCAGGAGGGTTGAGGGGGTAACCAAGGGAACATATCATAAAAATAGTGGAAAGTCCCAGCCCATAATTCAGTCAGTCATGTGGAAAACATCCTGTACACACATTTTTCTCAAGAATGCAATCTTACTCAACCATTCACCAGTGGTCAGCTAGTTCCTGGAACCACCCAGATGACTTGCATCTTTCTTTTGGTCAGTTAGTTCCTGGAATGTGTCTCTGTGCTTTGGACCTTCCCCACCCACAGGTGGGTTCTTTTCCATGAGGTCTGAGGAATGTTAATCAGCCTCTTCCTTCCTCTTCTGAATGTTAAGCCAGCAAGTGTCTCTGACTCAGGAATAATGTACTCCTCCCCAATGCAGAATGTATTCCGGAGCAATGAATTCTAAGACCCAAAAATCGCACATTTAGTCCTGCTTTCTTTGTGGAACTAGTGAACTGGCTGGCCTACATTTTTGGCTCAGGTCTAGGGGTCATAAAAACTTTCTATATTTTTTATAAGTTTTCTATATCTTTCATTAGTAAATTAATGCAGCAACTGTATTTCTTTTTTTTTCTTTTTCTTTTCTTTTTTTTTTCTTGAACTTACTCTGTAGACCAGGCTGCCTTTGAACTCAGAAATCCACCTGTCTCTGCTTCCCAAGTACTGGTATTAAAGGCATGCACCACCTCTACCTGGCTGCAACTGTATTTCTTTATCCTAGCTAGTTCCCAATAATGGCACTTACTTTTAAGCTTCAATACCTGGGCAGTCTATCTTAATCCCCTAAACTAATCTGACTACCTCCTAGCAAAATCTCCATTCTACTTGATGTAGGGCCTTCTGTTCTCCAGCTGAACTCTATTTACTCCTTCCTCTTTCCTCCTCATGCTCAATCTCCTCTTTCCTTCTCCTCTTATTCCTCCTCCTCTCTCTCCCTCTCCCCACCTCTCTCCTTCTTCCTCTAACCCCATTCTCTCTTCTGCTCAGTCGTTGGTGATCAGCTTTTATTCACAAGAATTGTTTATACAAACTTGAGACAGGAGATTCTTGACATAAGCATTACAATGCCATGTATGGCTGAAATGAAACAAGGACAGAGAAATCAGTACTTGAATAACACAAGGTTAACCTTTACACAGTGCACAAAAACATTATGTCTACACTATTCAGTAATAAAAAAAGTTAAAATGGAATTGGGAGAGATTCCCCAGAAAATAATTAAGTTTGAGAAAAAACAATAGGAGAAGCAAGTGGGAAACTCAGCAACTACCAGAAGGAGTAGAGATACAGAAAAATCCATGCCATTGACATCAGATATGGGGCCAGAGAATCAGTGAGGAAGCCTGGAATGCCAGGGGAAGTATGCATAGCCTCTTGGCTGATATCTGAAAAAGAGAAGAAAATGGAGAACATGTGCAGTGTAGGTCTGCAAGTTGAGTTCAGAGGTAAGCCATCCCAGGCTCATAAATCATGATGCAGAATAAAAGATAGTGCCAGGGACACAGGGTTAGAAACAAGTAGAGACAGTTTAATAAAAAGTAACTTTATTGTTTCTAGAACAGTGGGATAGTAAACTAAGTGGGGAAGCCCAAAAAGTGCTGGGCTCCAAGGGTGTGGCCCTCTACAGGACATTTACAGATCCACATTTGTTTTTCCTGGGCTTTTCTCAAACATGCTGTTCATTAGATGACACCCAAGTAAAGAAGGGCCTCCACTCTTTCTCTGCAAAGTGGCTTCTTTCATAGGTAAACCTTGATGTTTCAGCCTCTAGTTCCTATTCACAAGGAGAGTGCCTTCCTACCATGCTGCCCGTCTACTGGGAACACACAGTAAGCAGACAGACAAGCCTACTGAGAAGCAGGAAGGGCTGCTCAGCCTTCTAGGACAGTGTATCATAAGACTCGGACACAGCAAAGAAAAACAAATAAATAAAACCAACATGTCTTGAGAGCTGCCCAGGACCAACCTAAAGATTGTACAACTCTCTGCTTACCAAGGAAAACAAGTCACATCTGATAATTCAAGAAAGGTGTACCCTCCAGGGTGTTCTCTTCCCTTTTATAATAAGACCCTGGCCCAGAATAACCCTTTGAGTCACATGCTTGCTGCACTCCCACCAGAATATTCTATATTCTATGTTTGGTCTCTCTCTGTATGTGAGCATGGTGGCCAGAGGACAATCTCAGGTATCATTCTTCCTCGGTGCCAACAGTCTGGTTTTTGAAACACTAGCTTTCATTGGCCGGGAGGTTGGACCTTAGGGCTAGCCTGGCTACCTAGACTGGCACATTAAGGCTAGCCTGGCTATCCAGCAAGTCCAGAGATCTGTCTCCACATCCTTATAACAAGGGCTACCATTTTACAGGTTTCCTTTTGTGTGGTTTTGTTGTTGTTGTTGTTTTGAGAGAGAGAAAGAGAGAGAGAGAGAGAGAGAGAGAGAGAGAGAGAGAGAGAGAGAGAGAATTTAAAAAATGAACTCAGAAGAAAGCTTCAGGACTATCTTATTAGATCTAGAAAGAAAAACAGCAGGGCAAGTAAGCTTTTGGCTGGTATCTGAAAGAGAGGATGAGAAGGAAGACTCATGCTTGCAGGTAGGCTTAGCAGTGAAGATCTGTGAACAACTGCATGGAGGCCTTAGGGGATATAAGTCTATTTTCTCATAAGAGAGTAATTATTCCTCCTGGATGAGCATGTCCTCAAGTGAATCAGCATTCTTTAGGGGTGGCCCTGCTAGGATGATTGGCAGACCCACTTAAATTAACTCTTAAGGGAGGGACAATAGTATGCAATGTTTTGTGAAACAAAGAATGTCTTGTCTCCCCTCTGCCAGAGGTACAATTCAAAATGTATTCTTTTGCCCTGGAGAAGGTAACCTCTTGATGGCCCTCAACAAAGCCCTCATACTTCCACTTTTACACATGCCATTTTAAGGCCTTGGGAGGGGCAATTATGACGCTTCCTTTTCTAGTGTTACCAAGGAAACACAGAGTTGAATCCAAAATGGAGGTGGAGGGGTCAATTTTCAACAGCATCTAAGCCTATCTAGATGCCTTTATGTCTCCAGCTTTGGGTTACAACATGCAACATGGCAGTACTTTTTACATGACTTCTGGTCCTCATGCTTGTGTGAGAAACACTTTAGCAACTGAGGCACCTCCCCAGCCTTTGCTTCCATTTAATAAATCTTCACTTTCACTGTTACTATCCTGTGTCTTGCTCAATTCTTTGAGACATAAAGGTGTTGTAATATTATTTTCTTGGGGAGTGGTGTTGCCACACCCTATTTGCTTCTTAATATCTATTGGGAGTTTCTACTCCATTTTTGCCAATTAGTTCTCAGGAAAATGACACAGAGACATTATAATTTATTAACAAGCTGTTTTCATTATTCTAGGCATGTTCTAAGCTATTCTAATCCTTTCAAGATGTTAAAACCCAAATAAATGCTCTATCATTTCCCAATTAGTCCTGCCTGGCAGCTTCTGATATAGTTGTCTGTCCTTAGGATGAGTTTCTCTTGGTCATGTGTTCCTGGTTCATCTTGTCTAATGGTGACCTCCTTCTTCTGTCTTCTTCCTCCTTCTCCTTCGTGGTCTTTCCTGACACCTCATTCAACCCCAAGCTGGGGAGTATTCTTTAAAGCCCATTGGTCAAGACAATGCCCTTGTCCAGACTGTAACCTGATCTTAGGGTACAGAACCTAGCATCTGAATACACAGACACAAGACCTATCCCAAAATCCAATAAAAGACTCTTTTCTTACATTAATAATAAACTATATCCAATAAAAACAATTATAAAACAATTATGAAAATTATTATGTAATAGTTACACTTATAATGTCCAGTCCATTTGTATTTGTCAACTTAGGAAAAAGTATTATCTATCTTTTCTGTATCTGGATCATTTTTTTATTCTAACTTGCATTACCATCCTAAAAACATCATCTTAGACCTAAAAATACTTTCTTAAATCCTAAACAACTTCAGTTTAATGTGAGATTATAACTAGCTAGTCTTTAACCTCATCAGAGACTTGAGATGGAATAAATATTACCTGCATATGCAGAAAATGCAGATCAAGCAGATTCCAAAACTATAGAAAGGACAAAGCAGCTGGCTACCTGGACACTCCTCCCAGTAGTCTGCATTGTGGGAACATCTATCTTAAGCCTTCTGGCCTAGCATAACAGACTTTTTTGTGAAGCAGGAAATATGAAGGACTGCTTGCCTTGTCTTGATAAAACTCAGCAGTCAAATTCTCTGCCCCCAACACAAAGGACCTGAACTCTATAGGACAACCTTGAGTCTAGCAGCATATGTAGTAACCCAGCTAGGGGGTAAGTCTTCTCTCTCTAATCTCTTATCAACTCCAACTTCCCTCTTCTGTAACAAATTCAGGTCTCACCAGGAAACTTACTCCTTCCTTCCTTCCCTTACCCTTTTCAGTTGGAATTGGAGGGCAAGCTCCTGTGGGAGGGAGCTCTTAATATTCTTGGGTTACTGTCAGAGGCAGTCCTGCTTATACATTGAAGGCCTAAAAACAGCCATAGGCCTGACATACATGTCTGCTAACACAAAGCCTTGAGTCTCTGTGGAAAAAACACTGAGACAGATGGCTATAAGCTATTGTAAACAAGCAGCTTTGGTGGAAATTTCCCAGCCTGAGTCGTCATAGACCTTGTAGATAGGTAGCCTTGGTAGATAGTACCAACTTAGATAAGGACAAGTGAATCAAAGGCAGAGTCATAGTGATCTGTCTCCTGAACCTTCACCCAGCTGACACTCTGTTCTGTAAGATATCTGTACTCCCCCTGAACACCTATGCTCCTGCATCATCCCCTTTCCCACATCTTGCCTTTTTGTGTATATAACCCCTGTGTAAAAAAGTAAAAATTACAGTTCGATCAGCCTATGGACAAGCCATGATTCTTTGCATTCGCCTGTCCTCCATCTTCTCTTCTCCCCGGACACCTGTTTAATGCCCTGCTGGACAGGACAGGTTACCACATCTAAACCATCTCTTTCCCTCTCATTCCTTCTCTGGCTTTGTGAGCTGAGGGTGTTCTCGACTCTCTCATCCTAGTGGAATCATAGCTGAGTTTATGCCTAGGCTGAAATGTACATACTTCAACTGCACCTGCTCCAGGGTACAGCCCTGCCCTGGGAGTGTTATTCAGGATTCTCTAGAGAAACAGTATGTGGAATCGTTATAAATTGCAAAGGAGATGTGTTAGACTGCCTTATGAAAACTGATGGGTACTCCCACAATGGCTGTCCACACATGGAGCCTGGGAATTAGGTACCTGTTCAATCCCCAAAGTTTGGTTCCTGAGTAGTCCTAGTCTAGTATTGAGGGCCTGGAGGTGTCCTAGAACGCCACTGGCTGTCAGTCTATGCTTGAAGGGCCTAGAAGCTGGGTTATGGCAGAAGAGGTTGGTACAGGGCAGGCAAGGAGCAATAGCTTTCCTTTAGGACTCCCTGTATCGAGGCCACTACCTGAAGGTGCCACATACTTTGGGGGTGGGTCAACCCCACTCAGGTAATCATTTCAGGAAATACCCTCAGAGACGTTCCCAGAGGCAAGGCTCTTAGTTGATTCCATGTCCAGTCAAGATAGCCAAGAGACAGCACACTGGAGATAGCACCAGAGGCTCTGCTCTCCCAACAAAGGCAAACTAGTGGCCAGCAACAAAGCTCATCATATAAAACCACTTGCTTGCACAGGTCTAATAACCTCAGTTCAATTCCAGGAACTCACAGTGGGTGGAAAGATCTAATTCTTGTCTCTACACCCAAGCCATGGTGTATGCCTGCACACACACACACACACACACACACACACTCATGCACCAACAATAATAATAATAAAGTATTTATTAAATTATATGTAATATGTTAATGTGTTATATAATGTATGAATATTATTTTATAATATATTATATAATGTTAATATGATATAATATAGTAATATATACTATATTATTTATTACATAATGTTAATATTATATGATATTAATATACTTAATTATAAATTATATTGATATAATATATACTATATTATTATAAATTATGTTATAAATATCACATGGTATATAGTAGTATAGGGGAGGGGAGGGGAGGGGAGGGGAGGGGAGGCGAGGCGAGGCGAGGCGAGGCGAGAGGCGAGGCGAGAGGCGAGGCGAGAGGCGAGGCGAGAGGCGAGGCGAGAGGCGAGGCGAGAGGCGAGGCGAGAGGCGAGGCGAGAGGAGAGGCGAGGCGAGAGGCGAGGCGAGAGGCGAGGCGAGAGGCGAGGCGAGAGGCGAGAGGCGAGAGGCGAGGCGAGGCGAGGCGAGGCGAGGCGCACACAAAATAACAGCAGCAATGCCAGACTTCTCTTTCAGGCATTTGGTGAGACCAGATGAGAAATGAATGCATTTTAACACAAGGTTTCTAAATCTGCTATAAAGGGACTTAAATTCCTTACAGATTGGTTAATTGGTTACTATGTTGCAACCCAGCAGTGAGTGCAATCCCTCCCTAATGCTTGTGGATTTTCTCACCTCCCACTCTCTTCAGGCATCAGACTTAACCCTCCTCCCTGGAGGGTCAACGTTCTGGCAGACACAGATAAGTGGAGACGTCTCTATGCTCTATGATGGGTTTGATTTGAAATGTTACCACAGTCTTCCTGTGTTTATAAACAGTTGATCCCCAGCAGGTGGTGCTTGGGGACATTACAGAACCCTGGAAACTTTAGCTTAGAGAAGTGGGTTACTGGATGGAGTGTGGAACATAGTGTGACTGTCTCCTCAAGCAGCCACAGCCTCTTCCTTAAGCACCAATGGTTCCTACCACCATGTCTCCACTGCTCCCTCAAAGCACGAGTCCAAAGAATCTCTTCCTTTTCTAAGTTGCTTCTTTTCAGCTCTTGGCTCACAATAATGAGAAACCCAATATAGTCCTGTTGATGGGAAAGTGTGAAACCCTCTGTGGAGTGTGCCCTCTGTGTGGTGTGCCTGACTGAGATTGGCCCGTATTTTTGCTCTGACATTACATGGAGCCATTGTGTGTAATGTGAGGTCCCTGTTCATAAGAAGCAAGGGCTGCTGCTGGGTTTTACAGTTCAGACAGCTGTTAGTTGGAAAGTTGTGGACTTGGACATTGGCGATTTGTTGGATTTGACACTGATGCTCTGTTGGGCTTTGACGTAGTGAGTTTGTTTCCTGGCTTGTTGTTTTTGGTTTAGGGCTCAGTAGATAAATAGGTAATGGAGGTTTTTTGTTAATTTTTTTATATTTGTTTATTTTGATGTCTGTTTGTGCACATATGACAGCATGCATGTGGAGGCAGGAGGACAGCTTGTGGAAGTCAGTTCTCTCCTTTCATTGTGGATTCCAGGAATGGAACTATGGTTGTCAGGCTCAGTGGCATCTTTACTGTCTGAGCCACCTGGCCAGTCCTGCGTAGGTTTTTGCATAGTACATGCTCTCTAGTTCCACCCATTTTCCTGAAAATGACAGTTGTTCTTTATGGCTAAATGTCATTCTTGTCCTGATTCCATTGCTTCTCTTTCCAATCTGTCTTTCTTACTCTTTCTGTTTCTCACTCTGTGGTGTGTGTGTGTGTGTGTGTGTGTGTGTGTGTGTATCAATTCTTGTGTGTTGCAACATCCTTATTCTTGGATTAGTTGGTGACCTCATCTTGGTCATACAGTATGACCTACTTAATGTGTTGTTGAATTTGGTTTAAGTATTACATATTCTTATAAAGGATTTTCACATCTACATTTGTCCTGGAAATTGGCTTATACTTCCTCTTTGTGTCTCTATGTGGCTTTGATGTTAGGTCAGCCTGGCTGTGTGGGGTGATCTCTTTCCATTTTTGCTTTAGCGAATAGTTGGGTGTTGGTGTAATCCTTCTGTAAAAGGTCTTCAGATTCCTCAGTGAATCCATCTGGACCTGGGGTTTTCTTTGCTGGGAGATTGTTTAATCACTATTGATCTTGTTGCTTGTACATGATTGGGTGTTTTCTCTTGGTTTGATGTTGGTGGGCCACGTGTGTCTAGAAACTTAGTCCTTTCTTCTAGACTTTCCAGACTGCTGGTATGTAGGTTTTCAGAATAGTTCCACATATACTCTGAAGTATTGTCTGAAGGTTGTCTGAAGTATTGAGTATAATACTGTAGCCTTTCTTGACTCTCATTTTACTCACATTTCTGTGAGCTGGGGTCAGGCTTTCAGCTCTTCTCTCAGTTAACTCCCCAGCTCACCAATCCTTCACTTCCTTTATGTCCTGTGTCATTCATTCCTCCTGCTCTGTTCTGTTTTTCCTTTTTGTTTTTTTTTCTTTTTCACTCCATTGTTTTGGCACTTGGTTTTCTCAGTTTTCTGTGGCATCATTAAGTTGTCTCTTTGAGATATGTTTCTTTTAGGATAACTTGTTTGCCAGGCACACAGTGGATACAGCAGGCTGGGTGGTAGGTAGCAAGAGCACTGTCCACTCTGCCTTCCTGAAGTGGGAATTAGGGCCACTTTTCTCTCTGAGAACTGATTTCAATTATTTTAATTTTTAACCTAGCACTGTTAATTGCTGTGATAATGATGATATTGGACCTCAAGGTTATGGCTCCTGAAGAGGCACCCCTCAGAAATAGTTACAGGATCTTGAACACTATTTACCAAGGCAGCTTTGGCAAAATGAAGCTTGCCTGCCACCTTCTCACCCAGACTCAAGTGGCCTTAAAAGTCCTGCCAAGGAACTCCTGTTGTTGGGGTCCACACTAGCCCCACGTTGGGCCCCAAAATATGCTGGGAATCGCACTAGTCCCTGTTCGGGCAGCCAAAAATGTCGAGGCCTAAGCTGGCCCACTTTGGGCGGCCAAAACTGTTGCGGCCCGTTCTGTCCACAGGTCGGGTTCTAGCAAGAGAGAGAGTGGGGGGAAGAAGGGAGAGAAACGCGAAGAATGGAAAACAACCCAGAGGATCTGTAGTCAAGTCTCCTTTACTGTCTTCAACACACACAATTCCTACTCTACTACACCACCACTACACCACACACTATACCACCCTACTCCACTACTACACCACACCTTACAAGGAAATCCTGGGTATTTATAAGCACAAATAAGAGAACACAGGTGAAAACATTTTACCATGTACACCATACAGCTGAGGTCACTAAACAGCAAAACAAGCTATGTGGGATAAACAATATACTTATCAGAGTGTGCTTCAGCTGTTATAGGCTTTTGAAAACTAAGTCTTTCATCAGGGTATATGGTTCCAGATGGCTGCAAAGTTGATCTAGCCGCTTTCTGCTTAAAGTCAGCTCCCAACAAACTCCTACATTTTCATGTCAGAAATTGACATCATGAAATCCCTCAATTATTCCAATACCACCCAACTGTACCAGATAATCAACACTACTGTCAAAACCTACCTTGTAATGAAGCATATGATGGGGGGGGGGGGGGCTGTTGGACAGGATACAGAAGGATTTTCGGAGGAGGAAGCCCACCAACTTTTCCAGCAGGTTGGGCATGCTGTGCATTAAATTCATTCATAAGATATGGTGCACAGAGACCTGAAGCCAGAAGATATCCTGGTGGGTGGCAAGGGTAACATCAAACTCAGTGACTTTGGGTTTGGTGTTCAGGTGAGCCCTGGAAGAAGCTGCACTCTTTCTTTTGCAGCCTCTCATTTTGTGTCCCAGAGCTCCTGAAGGGAAAAGACTATGATGTGCCCTCAGCTGCCATGTGGAGATGGGAGTCCTCCTCACTTTGTAACCATTGGCTGCTTCCTTTTTTATGCACTTACCAATCTTGGTATAAAGTAGAAGATACTGAGTGGGAAATACTACAGCCCATCTAATCTTTCTGCAAACGTGCTAAATGTAATCAGCCAGTTACTCACTCTGGACTCCAGCAAGAGGGTCATTAGGTACTGCATCATGCACTGCCCATGACTCTTGCTAAGTGAGAAGCAATCCCTTGAGTTTTCCTTGGAGGTGTTCCCCAGTCTCCCACACCCCATCATCATGATCATCATGGCTGATTTAGGGTATGACCCGTATGAGGTCCTGGGATCTTTAAAAGCAGAAACCTTCAAAGAAACAATGGTTACATATTTGGTATTACAACACAAGAGCTCCTGGAAGAATAGCCAGGAGAACCAAGTGAAACCTGCAGTCAGGTGTTACACCTTGTAAGAACTCTGGAGATCTTTCTACCTTCCCTCAACCCCATGAACAGGAGAGACAGTGAGCCTGTCCTTCACAACTTCCCCCATAAATATCAGCTTCTTGATAATAAACAGTTAAGGATGAGCAGGAGGGTTATTATGTCTTCTGTTCTCCAGTGCTCCCTGCCGAAGAGGACCATCTCTTATTTCAGGGCAGCCTGGCAGCATGGTGATGAGGCTACCCTCTGCACTCACTCCAAGGGTAGTTGTGAAGCTGAGCCAGAGAGCCATGTGGGCTCTCAGGACACACAACCAGAAAACAACTCACTTCCCAGGGAGAAACTTCAGGCTCTGACCACCAAATGTGCTTGTACAACAGACAACAGCTCATGCTGTGGGGATGTATCACCAGAACCAGTATTCTTGTCCAGGGACCAGCCCGAGAATGTGATGATGATACCTGGATTCAAAGATACTGCCCAGTCTGGAATAGGGTGAGGATGGTGGTGAACTGTGCAACAAAACGGTGCTGCTGTGTGTCTGTCCAGAGGAAAAGTCAGGTCTCTAGCATCAAAGTGGTTCCAGTCAAAGGGGAGGAGAGTGGCAAGACACTCAAAGCCAGGAGGTGAGGCAGAGATGTACTTGTGCATTGACTTCATATGCACTGTTTTTCTGTGCTTTTCAACTGACATCAGATGCTGTGCACCTGCATGGGGTGTGTGACTTTATGTGTTTGTCACCTCAAGAAAACAAGTCCTCAGGACTCACTCATGTAGAACTTGGAACACACGCAGACATGAAGGGTAGTGTTTAGGGCTGGGGTCAGAGTTGGAGGCAGCGAGAAATGGTGGTAAAGGAGACAAAGGTCCAGACCCAAGGAATCGTTTGGGCAGCTATCACACAGTGAGGAGTAAGCTCTCTGGGTCTCTAAGTCACTAAAGGATTCTCTCTCCTGTTTCTTTGCTTTTAAGTAGTGAGAAGGCAACGTCAAGTATGACGAACTGAAGGGTGAATTCAGCCTGGCAAGGATTGAGATCACCTCAGCAGTGTGTAAGGCTGGGAGTGCAGGCTGCTGTGTGCCCAGGTGTACAGCCCTGAGGTCACTGAGGCAGGCCTGTGCAGGTAAGTTCCAGTTAGTAATGGGGAAATATGTTCTGACCCTAGCCTTTCACAGCATCCAGTGTGGGACATTGTGCTTCTTGGGGCTGAAAAGGTTGGGTCCTCCTGGCAGAAGGTTAGACTGCCTTGCCCTGCCCTCACTTGCTTGTCTATCCTTCTATTCAAGTTTCTGGGCTTAGGGTGGGTGGTGTTCAGTAAACAATCTCTATCACCTGAAGTGGAAATTTCTGGTTTCTTAACAAGTCAGTTGTGTCATGTGATGTTTTTCTGGAAGCAGTCTTGTGAGAGGGCATGTGATGTTTTGCAGAGAACAAACACTTGAAAGGGCTAATGATGTTTAGAAAGAATATAAATAGAACTCCACAAACAGTGAGAGGATGCTCTTGCATTGCTACTGAAGACCCCCATACTCGGGAGACCCTTCCTCAAGCCTCCGGAAATCGCGACCACCCAAAGATCACAAGAAACCATACCTGGATGCAATCAGCAGAGGTTTATTAGGGAAAAGAGCCGGCGGTCAAAACGACAAGCTCTTTAGCTCCAAGAGCAGGGTTTTGGCCCCAAGTGGTGGGTTAAAGAGTCTTTTATAGCGTGGGGTGGGGGAAGGAAGGCATTTTCCCGCGCTTACACATGATTGGTTGTTTTACAAATTTTGAACATAGCACTGGGAAGACCAAGGGAGGGGTAACCAAGAACAGTGGAACATTTCAGAGAATCTAGCCCAAATGATCTAGAGTCATATGGAAATCATTCTGCACACTCATTCTTCTCAAAAATGTGGTTTTTACCATGCTATTGTGTCCTATCCTGCCATTTACCAACTATTTCAGATGAACTATCTTCTGGCTATAGACCCACCTAGGTGGCAGCATCTTTATCTGTAGTCAGGAATGCCTTCCTGCCTTGGGCGAGGCTTGGGGAATGTAATCCAGCAAGTGTCCTTCACCTGGAATGTGAAGGCCTGAAATCTTATTTTCAGTTCCGAGTTCTGTAAAGCGAAAAATATACACATATTTCATAAAATGGCCTTTATAATTTTTCACTCTACACTACACCTTGCAATGCTTTGCTTCTTCACTGGTCTTCATAATTGGTCTTCACCCATCTTTGCTTTGTAGAGAAAACCACACCAAAGGTATTCCAGCTAATTCTGGCTGCTTCCAGTGATTCGTGCTAATTTGGTGGAGCCTTGCTGTTTCTGCTGGATTGTACTGCTGCTACAGATTCATGTTTGGTGTTTGTTATTGAACTGGACTGCTGACAATGAAGAGTGGAATCTCCCCAAGGAACTACTTTTAAACAGGTCCACGAACACCCTTTTCCTATTAACTTTTTTTCCCTACTGCTGGTCGGTGGGTTATAAGAGAGATCAAAATGTTTAAGAACCCTAAATAATGTAGGTTTTGAAAAAAAAATTAAGTCTACAGTCACCTCCAGATAATTAAAGGTCAGGCTAGTCTGCTTGTGTTAAGGCTGAGTTCATGAGAATGAGTCTTGCAAGGCCCCAGCAGCAGACCTGTGGGATTCCTCTGTAGGACAGCCAACTGCTATTCTGTATTCAAAGTAGAATGCATGCGGGTGAGTCCTGGGAACCAATGAAGCACAAAGCTTGGGACTCATCTGGACACTGGAGTACTTGTGTTCCCTCTCCCAATACTCTCCTCCCTATCTGCCTCCTGTGTCTCTGTTTTTGCTCCATTTTGGATCCTTCCATCAACCTCGTCACACTGGGATCCCAGCTCCCATGGCTAGAATCAACAGCTGCAGCATCTCACAGTGACCAACAGACAGATGTTTGAGGCCACGTATGGTGTATGTTCTAGATCAGCCTGGCTGTGAGGGGACTGAAGCCTGATCAATTTACAGGGAGAAGCTTTTCCAAGGCCCTGCTGACATATTAGACCTAGCTGCTGAAGCTACACCCAAAATTCAGGGCACCTCCATGTGGACAGGCTGCCCTGAGGACACTGGTCAGTTGAAGTAGTAGAGCTGAGTGTTTGAGGTGGGACACTGGTTGTAGACAAGCAGGATCTGAATAAAGACCCTGAACAAGCAAGGTCTGGAGAGGCTTGGGGTGTGGCCAGCTAGTGCAGAGAAGAGAGTGTTCCAGGGTAGAGGCCCAGCTGTGTCTGAGAATCTGATCTGGGGGCAGAGCAGCAACACATAGCAGCAGAAGGAGGAATAGACAGATGGCCTCATCCTGGTGTGGAGTCTCTGTGTCTCCTCTATCTCCTGCCTGAGCCTCCTCAGGCAGCTCTGCCTCCATCTGTGTCTTTGTATCCCACAGCCTGCTTCCTTCAGACCTGAGTGGTGTCCTCTCTTCCCATCCTATGCTCCTGTCATTGCTCAGAAGTCACAGGTAGATTCTTGTCCTTGATGTTATAGTCACACCAGCAGTTCCAGAACATCTACTAAGGTTCTGGAAAAATTAAGTTGGAGTAAAAGTCAACCATGGCCTCAACTAAGCTCACAGGCTCCTGGGAACAGTCTGGAGGAATGTAGGATTTGGAGAGAGGGTAATGGTTAGGGGATATCTGACTTTGGTGACTTAACATTCTGGATGACATTCCTTTCTACAGTGCTCCTTCTCACATTTTCTGAGCCTCTTTCAGATCTGGCCCAATGTCTTCCCACATAAGGTGTAGAGGTCATGGATATGTTACAACAGTGTCGGGTGAGGCTGGAAGGGGCTGGGAAATGGAGTGGAGCTGAGAATGGCTTCATGCCATTCTGATCATCATTCTAATGAACAGAATCTACAGGGTCTATGTTTTACCTTCCAGGAGCTGGTACTGAGCAGGGAATGAATATATGAACACAAACTGGGCAAATGAACTTATGGAAACACATCTCAGCAGAGTGGAGGGGACCCCACCCAGGCTGAGGCATAGAAACTGAGGCACACAGGGGAAATGTAGAGATGCCTCCTAAGAGTCTCTGTAACTTTTACATTCATACTCACCTACACTTGTGTTGGGTGAGAAGTGGGGTGGTATGTATGACTAGGGATTTGACTTCAGGGCCTGGCCTATGGGAGGCATAGCTCTACCACTGGGCTCCATCATTATCTCTTGAAGGATTTGTTTTGAGTCAGTCTCACTCTAGCCCAGGCTACATGAGAACTTGTGACCTTTATGTCAACTCCCAGGGCCTCCTGATGGTTTGCATCACTGCTCCCAGGCTGTGAGGATTTTGAGATGCCCAGGAACTTTAGAAATACACACCTGACTGTGTGCAGTATAATACGTTATTTTCCAGGGGTATCCATTCACATTTTGACATTGTAATTGACAGTATATACAGATGTGTTGGATAATACTCATAGATCCTGTTAATCCTGTGGGCCCTGAGTTACAGGCTATATACACCTGTTTAGGGTGATTGTCAAATAGCAGCACTATTAAAAGTAGGTCTACTTGCTAAAGAATGTTAATAGGGTGTGAATTATATGGGTATGTTTTGATCTTGGTCCCTTCCTTCTCTCTGCTTTCTGTCCACCTTAAGACCAGTCACTCTGCTCACCAGTCACCAAGATGTTCTGCTTCATCACAAGCCCAGCCATAAGGGAGCTGGAGTCCTTGGACAGAAACCTGAAGCATGCATGAGTCCAGGTGTGACTGTGGAGACCTTGGGAAGAGGGATTGCTGATGTACATCTAGAGGCAGTAAGGTACACAGATGCCACCTCTGTAATGAGGGCGTCAAGAAGAAGAGATGGGGCTCTCGAATCTGACAGATTGTGGGCTGTCCTTGTTCAGCAGTCACGAGCACATCTCTATGCCAGGAATTGAAGGGCCATGGGGACTCAGGACACATGTGACTCCTGACAGTTGACCACCAACGTGGGACAGACTGGAAGCCACATCATTCTCTAGGCCATGAGTGTAGACAAGCATAGATACAGAATCTTATCCAAACAGTAGCTTCATGTTCCAGGTCCTTCCTGATCCTTTCAGCTGCTTCCTGAGATGAACTGGATCACAGGGTAGAGGAGACCCAGCACACTTCACGGGATACCAAAGACAGAGCAGAGAGGTGTGGATTGTCGACCCAGGTGAACTCAAGTTGGTCTGATGTCCCCTGGGTTTGTTCCCTCCCATGCAAGACAGGGGAGCCTATGTGTGTGACAGGAGAAACAGCTTCTGTAGGGAGCGGTTATCTGCACGCACACAATGACTGACAGTTTTCTGTTTAGTACAGTCCCTGTGCGCTGTGAGAAAACAGAAGAGATGATGGACCTGAGGATAGCCTCTGGATTATCACAAGGGAGTAAGCAATCACTAGACCTGGCAATGTATATGGAAATCCCATCACAAGCTACAGATAAGGAAACGGACGAAACACCTAGAGTCAAGCCTCCTGCACCAGGAGATGAACGGGGGTCGGGTGGGGTGGCGGGTAGGAGCCTAATTCTGAAGCCTATGAGGACTGTTTCTGCCATGGCAGAAATATGCCTGTACGCTTTCCCTTTCCATTTGATACTTATTACCACGATGGAAGTTATTTTTCCACACATATTCACTTATTAAGCCGTTTTCCTTCTCCAGATCTCAGGTAGAAGACAGTGAAGCATCGCAGTGTGAAGAGCTGCGGGAGCCGTCAGCACCGACGAAGGAAGGGTCGGAAGACTGTGCCTCGGGGAACCACGGCAAGGAAGGGGCGCAAACGGATGACGCTACTGGCCAGCGCCTCCTGATGACGCCATGTAACTGCGCCGTCGCCGCTACAGCACTTGAGGCTCCGCCCAGCCAGACCTGTAGCCTTCTCCACTGCGCATGCTCCAGGCTAGCTGGCGTTTCATATCCGGGTGAAAGTGGCTATTTGAACACTATTTCTTGAGAACTGTATTCTCATTTCCGTAGCCCATCTCTTGACTTATAGTTATTCATTTTTTCGAGTCTGTGTATATTCTAGACATTAACCCTGTCGTGTTTAGCTAGCAAGGTTCTGTACTGTAGTCTTGTACTGCGCCGTCTAAACTCGCCCTCCCAGGACGCCCAGCCCGTATTGACCTCCAGCCCTCAGTCTACTTCCTCAGATTTTGCAGGGTTAGTGAGGAGGCCCTGTAGCACCAACTCCTGGAACCAGAGTATATGGAACCAGATGAGTGTGAACTCGAAAATTGCAAAACAGTTGGTTTTACATCTGTGATACATCTTTTAGTATGTTTAAGAGCTAATCCCATTTATTTGTAATTTTGATAGTAAACTTTGGATAAGATTTTTTCCTGAAGAAACACTGGCATATGCTATGTGATTGAGGGAGTGTCCGCTGAGAGAGCGGGTATTCAGCATGAACTCCATTTTTTTCTAAAGCATTTAATATTCTTTAAAATTCTTCAAGATCTTTAATATAGATCGACAATTGCCCTATTTTATATATAAAGAGAGGAGAGCAATGTATTTAATGTGAAATTAAAATATAACTTCCCTGATTTTATATATATATATATATATATATATATATATATATATGAACATGTACTATTTCAAATCAGTAATAAAGATGAGTACTGCTCTTGCCTATTAAGGAAAGTCATCTTATTAAAAACCAAACAGCTGAA
Organism: Arvicanthis niloticus; assembly: GCF_011762505.2. Lineage (NCBI taxonomy): Eukaryota > Metazoa > Chordata > Mammalia > Rodentia > Muridae > Arvicanthis > Arvicanthis niloticus. The sequence continues at coordinate 31,216,812 of NC_047666.1, read as the reverse complement.
ATGAATTTTTCTCATGACACAAATGGACTAATTATATAGGTCTCAAAAATGTTTTTAAAAGTACCCTAAGAAGAAAGTTTTCTCATTGGACTACATAGAAGCCATCATCTGTGGGGAGAGTGTGAGCATGGAGGGATGGGGGCAGCTGATAGGGCTGGTAGCCTCTCCTGAAAACCTCACCTAGAGTTTAATCTGTCTCCTTTCATAACTTGCCCAGGACTGTGCCACATCTGAAGGAATAGGAACTCCTGCACAGCACCTGTCAAGTCATGGACTCAGTGTAGGTGTCTGTCACTGGATGAATGGAAAAAAAGTCACAAACACACATACCCTAACTCCCCGTGGCACACATCCAATCATTCTTTCAGTCTGATCCTAGTATCCTGTCCCTCACATTTATTCTCTAAGACTGATCCCTAGCTTAAGTCAACTGAAATCTATTTTATGGTGAATGATGCCTCTCCTATCTGGTGAGACTCTTGGTATTTCCTGTGAGATTGAAGTAGGCTCAAAGGTCCTCTCCCTATTCATGACAGGAGTCCCCCGCCCCTGATCCATTCTCACATGCAGATTTGGTTTATAGGTGTTATTGATTGTGTTTCCCATGATTGCCAAGTTGTGAATTGTGCAGCTTCTGAGCTGCAAGTCAGATCTAAATGTGAGCTTAAAAGAAGTCAAAATCAATTTGGAAAGAGGGGCTGGGCATGGCTTTCAGTGGTGGAGTGTTTGTCCGGTGCATAGTGTGGCCCTGGATTCTAGTCCTGAAAATGAAAGGGACAAAGAAGGAAGTGGAAAGAAATGGAACCAAGTCACAAACTTCGTGGTTTAAACAAGGTCCACATGTAGATTTGTTTTGTTTGTTTGTTTGTTTTTGGTTTTTCGAGGCAGGGATTCTCTGTGTAGCCCTGGCTGTCCTGGAACTCACTCTGTAGACCAGGCCAGCCTCGAACTCAGAAATCCACCTGCCTCTGCCTCCCAAGTGCTGGGATTAAAGGCGTGCGCCACCACTGCCCGACTCGCATATAGATTTGTGACACTGGATTTGTACCCTAGAAAGAAGAAAGATCTAGTGTCAGTAATTTAAACTTCCTCCTGAGAATATTAGAAAACAAACAGTGAAGTAATAGAAAGAAACAGAGGAAAATCATTTAAAAATTGGAAACAATATCAACAGGGGAAAAAATGGGAATCAAATTCTAGTTTCCAACAATGTGTTATCCTTTTAGGAGGACAAGAGGGATTACCACTGTTGATAACATGACTTTCTAGGAATATGAAAAGGGACACAGAGAAGCTTCTAAGACTGCTAATCATGTGCCAGCACTGACTGGCTCTTACAGTATTTTACATCTAAACAATAAAAATATATGTATTCTTTAAAAAAATAGCATTTGTTTCAATGCGTTGTCGTTTTGTATTGACTAGGACATTTCCTTAAAACACTGAGTGTACAAACACTTTCCAACAATTAAACTGGAAAATGCTTTCTAAAGAAAGTTTTGGGAGAAAATTGTCTTAGCTGTTTATTTCTACATTGTTAATACATGAAATAAATAAAAAGTTTCTATTTAATGATTAGATGGCAAATGAAAATGAATATTTAATTAGTACCTATTAAACAATCATTAATCAAGAATATCAGAGGATTCTGTTGGGCAATGTGGAACATAATATATATATATATATATATATATATATATATATATATATATATATATTTGTCATAATGTTTTAACAAAAAGTGGCAGTGGGGCAATATTATTCTCTGGAAGGCTTTCAATGTGACTGGATTGATTTTTGTTTTCGAATAGTTAGAGAAAACATTTGTAAATTAACTGGTATTTTTGCTCTCTTTGTAAACTTTTAATTAAAAGTTAATTTGTTAGTAAAAAAAAAAAAGACTGTTAATCAAAGGCTTAGATGAAGCTGATCAATTCCTTCAGACACTGAAACTACTGAGACATAGAGAGTATAACGGAATCATATCACTGAAAAATTGAGTGAATGAATAATGTAAAAAAAACCAACCTATCACCAAATGGTTTCTCTGATGAATTTTACCAAACATTTAAAGAAGCAGTATTGTCAGTTTGTTACCAACTTTTTCAGACGATAAAGGCAGAGAGAAGTTCTGCTCATTTTAGGGAAGAATCACCCTGACAGTGAAACCAGAGAAGACATTACAAGAAGGGAAGACTGTAGAACAAGACACAGGGCCAGAGGGCTTCAGGAGATCCCAGCAAGGTGAGTTAGCAGTGTGTTAATGGACTCCAAACCTTGTGCAAGCGTGAGTCACTCCAGGTGTTTAAGCTGGCTGGAAGGCGAAAGTCAATGAATAGAATCCATCTCAGCAGCTCAAGGAAAATATAGAATTGTATCAGCTGATGCAGAAAAAGCATTTGGTAAAATCCAGGACCCATTTATGAGAAAACAAGCAATAGAGGAGAACTACCTCAGCCTGCTAAAGAACACTTAGGAAACTCCAGGGAGCCAATGCCATGGTAAACAACGGGAAGCCAAGTGCGTTGCTGAAGGTCACGGATGTAGCAAGCTGTCCCTCCGTATAGGCCCTATTCAATGCCAAGCTAGAACCTTATCTAGCGCAATAACAAGTTTCCTTCCTTCCTTCCTTCCTTCCTTCCTTCCTTCCTTCCTTCCTTCCTTCCCATCTTTCATTATTTTTTTCTCTAAACATGCCACAATACAAACATGGAAATCTGAGGACAAGTCATAAGAACTTTCCTTCTACTCTTTCTTTGAGATGTTTTGTAGAAAGAATAAGCCAGTGGGACAGAACAGAGAACCCAAAAAGTGACCTATATCTGGCTGTACTTAGTCTTTGCTAAAGGAGCAGAGACAACCAAAGGAGAAAGGAGTTTTCAGATTTCAGAGCTGGAAGAATCAACATTCTTACCTACAAAATGAATGTAGACACGCCAACTTGCAAACTTTCACAAAAATTAATTATAACTTTTAACGTTCATATTGTAAAAAACGATAGGATTTCAAAAATGATAACATGAAGGAAAATCTAGGTAACCTTGGCTTCACAGAGGGGCTGTAGATTCAGCCACAAAACCACAATCTCAAAAAAATTCTATATTACACTGCATTAAAATTTAAAAGTTCATGAATGATACTGTGAATCATAGCAGACAGGGAGAGACTATTTACAAACAATGTGTTTGTATCCAAAATGCAAAACCCTTAACACTCAACAAGAAGAAAACAAGAGAAATGGCTGATGAAGAATCTGAATACACCCCTGGCCAAAGAAGTTACCAGAAGGCCCATGGCACATGGAAAACGCTGAGCACATACGATCGCAGTGATGCACAACATTTACTGGGTGCTCTGGATCACCTGGGATGTTGTTCTGAAGCTATTGCTAATACTGTTTGAAAGGACTGAGAGTTCTACGAGGATACACATGCACACCAGAGAAGAATGAGCAGGACGCTGAAGGTCAGAAATGCTAGATCCCAATATGGGCTTCTCCAGCACTAGCACTTGGTGCATATTGCCAGCACGGCTCTTTGTTTCGATTAACTTTTTCCATACTTTACATTTTTAATGTTCTTGTCTGTGGAAGAAGCTGGAACCCCCTGAATTTCCACAGGCAGGCAATTTCTTGGGGAACTGTCATAAACTTCTGCTTTTTGTCTTTGATGAAAGGTTCTAACTGAAATGCCAGCTGCTTATGACTGCTGAACTCTACCATGTCTAATCATTTCTGAACATAGTGAACTCCTGGCTTCTGTATCTGTCACTATCATGAGTCTCACAGGTTCTATCTGTCCTCTAAGAATCCCCAGAAAGTCTGTAGCCAGCAGTCTTTCACTGGATTTTAGGCTGTGCCAGTAATTGCAAGGAACTCTCTTGTCTGACTATCCTCCGTGTTCTGACCTTGTGTGACTTCCAAGCTCTTTAATGGGATAAGGACCCACACAATCAGAGAGAGAAGGTACCTCCAAATAAATAGTATTGTTGAAACACACTGTCTTCCTCATTGATAGGCAGGGATCATGAACACCTCTATTTCACAGTGGTGGAATACGCTATGGTGAGGCTCGGTGATAAAGTGAGCTTTAGCACGTTCAAGGCCCTGAGTCTAATCCCAGGAACATACACTGGTATAAATAAAAGAATAGAAGAAAAAGTGTTGGAGATTGGTTCTAATGCTTTGATTCAATTGGGAATCTGTGTGTCCAAATGCTAAAGGTCCTTGTCCCCGATTAGTTTTTGATAGATCAATAAAGATGCCAATGACCAATGGCTGAGCACCGAGTAAGGACCCTTAGAGTTGCACAGGCTAGAACACAGAAAGGAACAGAGGAGAATCTATGGCTTGAGGAAGAAGGATGGGATGCAGGAGCTGCAAAAGAGAATTTGTGAGAATTTGTGAGAATTTGGGTGGGTGGCCACTGGCCACTTCCAAGATAGGGCCTGTGGTATCAGGGAAAGCTTTAGGAATGCCCACCCAGCCTTTGAGATATCAAGGCACTTAAAATTAAGTGGTGTGTGTGTGTGTGTGTGTGTGTGTGTGTGTTTTCCATTCACGAATCCAAAGAGTTCCTAGGCAGGTGGCTGGAAGCATTCGACCCACCAGGAGCACAAAGCAGTGTAGCCAAAACTTACCATTACAAGAACGGGAGGAAATGTATACCTGAGTAGATCACAATCAGAGCTCACGTGCTCCACTGTGGTTTGTATTCTTTTGAGTGTAATCCCTAAGTCCATGGGCTGGAAGCTTTATCCTACATATGGTGGTATTAAGACATGGTACATACTTAACAAGGTGACAACTTAGTGAGTGATTAGGGTAAGAGGGCCACCATTCTTGGAAGGAATAAGTGTTGTTTTTACATGAGGGGCTGATGTAAAAGAACAAGTCTGGCCCTGAACCACTCTGGCTCCCCTGCCATCTCTCATATTCACATGTATTCCCACGATGTCAGTCTTTACAATGAAACACATCCAAGTGGGCATCATCAAAGTCAAAAAGAAGCCACCACCATGCTCTTGGAGCTTCAAACTGTGAGCTAAATAAATCTTCCCTTTGTAAAGTACCAGCCTCGGGCATTTTGTTAGAGTAACATTTAAGATGGAAATAGACACAGTCAAAGCCAGAGCACAGCAGAGCTAAAAATCCCATTCTACATTTCCTCTTCACAGTCCTTATACTGACATAACCAGACACCCACTCACCATCACTTTAGTTGTTACTGTGTTCTCCTCTCTCCAGGAAAGAAGGGAGAAGACACCAAAACAGAAATAGTGTCCCCCACTTGCAGAATAGTCGACTGATTATATCTGCCTAGACAGGGTAATCAGCCCTTAATAATTCTGCATCACTAAGGTCTGTCAGATGATCCTGGGCCAGAAGGCTGAAGATCAGATGCTCCAACGTTCTGTAGTATAGGGACTGTCCAGGTGTTCAGTGGTCTCTATAAATTGGCTATGTTTTAGAAGCTATGCTTTGTGCTTCCCATAATTTCAGTTAACTCAGTCATTCTGGATTTCTGATGGGGTTGAAAACTTATAGTCTCATACCAATCCTGGCTATTTACTTTGAGAGAAAAGATTTGAGTGGATGGTTTTCAGCTGAAAAACATTCATTCTAAAGCCAAGAAAAAAGCCAGGTTCAGAACTAAGTGTTTAGTTAGGAGAGATGACAGAGGTTCTGGTTAGTCAACAAAACGATGGACTGGGTATTAGGACTATCTATTTGTACCTCACTGGTACAAATAGGCATAATTATGCTCTAATTGTATTTTGAGAGAAAAGTTTTCTTTTAACAGGAAGGGTGATGTGTAGGAGGAGCTAAGGTGAGAGGAGTACTGAGAGGAAGAGAAGGAGTAAGAAGAGGAGGAGAAGAAGGAGAGGAGAAGCTAGGTGATGAGAGAGAGAAAGAGAGAGAAAGGGAAGGGGTGGACATGGAGGGAGATGTTCACCTGTCTCCACCAGTCAAAGATAGTTGATATATCTAGGTTGGGTACTGGATTACACTTCTGATTGAGCATTACCAAACTCATAAAGCCTTTGATTAACATTTTAAAAAATTGTATAAAAGCAAAAAGGAAAAGGGGGCATGGGATAGGGGTTTTCTAGGGAGGGGAAATGGGGAAGAGGATGGCATCTGAAATGTAAATAAAATATCTAATAAAAAAAGAAATAGTGTCCCCACTTCCCCTCCCCAATCTGGGTAACAACTGCCTGTTAACTCTTGATGAATAGCCGGTAGATTTTCTCTTATTCTGAAAGATCTCTCCTCCTTGTGCTTTGGTGTTCTTTTGTTGTGCTGAAGATTTTCAATTTAACACACACTCATGCATCAGTTCTTCTCATTATTTCTTGAGCAATTGGATATCAATTCAGGAAGCCTATGTCTGCACTTAAATTTCAAAAGGTTTCCCGAGGGCTTTTCTCTATCAGATCCAAGGTTTCAGATGCTACAGTAAAGTTTTTGGTCCATTTGGGGTTGATTTTTGCACATGGTGTGCGAGAGAAAAGGATCTAGTTTTCGTCTTCCACATGAGGACATTCAGTTTTCCCAGGTTAAAGTTTTTGCATTTTGCAATTTGTGTGATCTGTAGTTGTTGGGTGTTTTATTTATTTATTTTTTTGGTTGTTGTTGTTATCGCTGTTGTCTTTTTAAAGCAATGACAGAAGAAGAAGGAGAAGGAGAAGGAGAAGGAAAAGGAAAAGGAAAAGGAGAGGAGGAGGAGAAGGAGGAGCAGGAGCAGGAGGAGGAGGAGAAAGAGAAAGAGGAAGAGGAAATGAGGAAGAGGAGGAAGAGGAGGAAGAGGAAGATTGTTACTGTCTTAGTTAGGGCTACTATTGTGACAAAACATCATGACCAAATAAATTTTGGGAGGAAAGGGTTTATTTGGCTTACACTTCCACCTCACTGTTCATCACTGAAGGCACTCAGAACAGGAATCTAAACAGGGTAGGAACCTGGAGGCAAGAGCTGATGCAGAAGCCATAGAAGGGTACTGCTTACTGTTTTGCTTCCATGACTTTGCTCTGCCTGCTTTCTTATAGACCCAGACCCATCAGCCCAGGGATGGCACCACTCAAATAGGCTGAGCCTTTCCCATCAATCACTAATTAAGAAAATGCTATACACATGGGTCTTTTTAAAAATTTATTTTTATTGGATATTATACTTACATTTCAGATTTTTATCCCCTAACCTCCTTTCCCCCCACCACCCAGGAACCTCCTATCCCATCCACCCTCCTCATGCTTTTATGAGGATGTGACCCCACCTACTCCCCCACTTCCACCTCCCCACCCTCAAGTCCCCCCCGACTCTGTGTTCATCCTTCATGGGACCAAGAATCTCCTCTCCCACCTATGCCGGACAAGGCCATCCTCCCCTTCATGTACAGATGGAGTCATGGGTCCCTCCCCATGTGCTCCCAGGCTGGTGGTTTAGACCTTGGGGAGCTCTGGTTGGTTGGTATTGTTGCTCTCCTCATGGGGCCACAAACCCTTTCTGCTCCTTCAGTCTTCTCTCTAACTTCTCCATTGGGAAACCTTGATCAGATCAGTGGTTAGCTGTGAGCATCGGCCTCTGAATGTGTCAGCCTTTCGTAGACCTCTAAGGAGACAGCTATATCAGGCTCTTGTCAGCATGCATTTCCTGCCATCCACATCAGTGTCTACCTTTGGTGACTGTACCTGGGATGGATACCCAGGTGGAATGGTCTCCAGGTGGCTCCTCCTTCAGTTTCTGTCCCACACTTTGTTTCCATATTTGCTCCCTTGAGTATTTTTGTTACTCCTCCTAAGTAGGACCAAGGCATCCACACTTTGTCTTCCTTCTTCATGACCCTCATGTGATCTGTGTGTTGAGTCTTGGCTAATCCAAGCTTTTGGGTTAACATCCGCTTATCAGTGAGTAAATACCATGTGTGTTCTTTTGTGACTGGGTTAACTCACTCAGGATGATAATTTCTAGTTCCATCCATTTACCTAAGAATTTATCTAATTCATTATTTTTAATAGCTGAGTAATACTCCATTGTGTAAATGTACCACATTTTTTGTATCCATTCCTCTGTTGAAGGACATCTGGGTTCTTTCCAGCTTCTGGCTATTATAAATAAGGCTGCTATGAACATACTGGAGCATATGTCCTTGTTATATGTTGGAGAATCTTCTGGGTATATGCCCAGGAGTGGTACAGCTGGATCCTCAGGTAATGCTATGTCCAATTTTCTGAGGAACTGCCAGGCTGATTTCCAGAGTGGTTATACCAGCTTGCAATCCCACCAACAATGGAGGAGTGTTCCTTTTTCTCCACATCCTTGCCAGCATCTACTATCCCCTGAGTTTTTGATCTTAGCCATTCTGACTGGTGTGAGGTGGTATCTCAGGGTTGAGATAGAAAGAGCAATTTGCAAATTCATTTGGAACAACAACAACAACAACAACAAAAACTCAGGATAGTGAGAACTATTCTCAACAATAAAAGAACTTCTGGGGGAATCACCGTCCCTGACCTCAAACTGTACTACAGAGCAATAATGATAAAAACTGCATGGTATTGGTACAGAGACAGGCAGGAAGATCAATGGAATAGAATTGAAGATCCAGAAATGAACCCACACACCTATGGTCACGTGATCTTTGACAATGAAGCTAAAACCACCCAGTGGAAAAAGGACAGCATTTTAGCAAATGGTGCTGGTTCAACTGGAGGTCAGCATGTAGAAGGATGCAAATTAATCCATTCTTATCTCCTCGTATAAAGCTCAAGTCCAAGTGGATAAAGGACCTCCACATAAAACCAGATACACTGAAACTAATAGAAGAGAAGGTGGGGAAGACCCTTGAATACTTAGGCACAGGGGGAAAGTTCCTGAACAGAACACCAATGGCTTATGCTCTAAGATCAAGAATTGACAAATGGGACCTCATCAAATTGCAAAGCTTCTGTAAGGCAAAGGACATTGTCAATAAAACAAAACAGCAACCAACAGAGTGGGAAAAGATCTTTACCAATCCTACATCCAATAGAGGGCTAATATCCAAAGAACTCAAGAAATTATACTCCAGACAACCAAATAACCCTATCAAAAATGAGGTACAGAGCTAAACAAAGAATTCTCAACTGAGGAAACTCGAATGGCCAAGAAGCACCTTAAGAAATGCTCAACATCCTTAGTCATCAGGAAAATGCAAATCTATACACATGGATCATATGGAGGGATTTTTCTCAATTGAGAGTCTCTCCTTTTTAGATGACTCTATCTTATATCAAGTTGACATGAAACTACCCAGGACAATTATTTATATGGTTTGTGGAAGGAGTTGTATAGTCATTTCCTAGGAGATTTAAAACACTCTCTCCTACAGGGAAGGTCCTTAAGACAGAAAGAAAACAACTTGAAATAGCTTTAGGAAGTCCCTGAAGCTAACTAGATTAACTAAACTCCTCCCTCCCCAAGAGTAAATAGTTAAGACTGCTGAAAGTCACTTTCAGATGCATTAAGCTGCAAAAAAGACTGAGACAAGCTGAGCTGCCTGGAAGAGGTTCAGACCAACTGAGTCACCTGGAAAGGTCAGTCTCCAACATGCTGAGCTGCCTGCAGGCTGTGCAGTGTGCTCCATGTTCTCAGTTTTTGTGAGCTATCAGCTATGCTGGGTGGGTTTTGGTAATACAACTGTCTTTGAATAATTTCTGCTCCTTCAAGTAACCCCTCACCCATATTCCTGTAAGCAACTCTAATCAAACTCATTGATTCATCAAATTGTACTTTGATGATATTTGTCTGTTGTGGCCTTCCTGTGTAGCATGTGCTTCATCTCTAAAGGTGTGTCATTCAACAGGGTGCACATACCAAGGCATGCACATAAAGACCAGAGGACAACACTGTGGACTTAATTCTCTCTTTTCACCTTTATATGGGTTCCAGGAATAGAACTTGGGTCTTTGGGCTTGCTGAGCCCTCTTACAGGCTTCCTGGTTTTGCTCTTTTGTTTCTTGTTTCCTGCTCCTTTGGGGTGATTTGGGTGGAATTGTTATTGTTCATCTGAGACCCACTTCAGACATCAGATTTCACTCAGTGGAGGGAGGTTCCAGACATAGCTGTGTTTGTGTTAGTTAATCATCGCAACTAAAATGCAATTTCAGTTCCTTTTTATTTAAAATCATGAAACTGAGACCCAGCAAGGTGTCTCATTTGTCTCATCTACTGTAGATGCCACACACATCTACAGTAGAACCAGTGTGTTCGGACCTCACTGGTTCCTCCAGAGAAACATTTTTGGCTTTCTAAAAAAAAAAAAAAAAAAAAAAAAAAAGCAGCCCCATCTCTGCCATACCATCCCCAGTGCCTTTCAGGGGCTGTCTGGGAGGGGACACTGTACCTGGCTATCAACGGGTGATCATTGGGTCATGTCATGCCAGACATGGGCAGAAGGCAGAGGAGTGTTGGGTCTGGGATGAAGTGAACTGTGTGCATGGTGATTGTCATCTGTCAACTTGCTTTGAAGGTCACTGTAGCTCTTCCACAGTCTCCGATTCTCACTGGAATTTGAGGCTGGAAATATATAGCTTAAAGTTCCTCTATTTCTGCTGAGTTCCTTCTAGGTTTCTGGTTCTCTCTGATGTTACTAACCTTTTGATCCTTATATCTGTATAAATTTCTAACACTGACAATGGTTGTCTTACAGTATGCTTTCCAATTCTAATACCTGAACTACTTGTGAGTCAACCGAATAACTGTTTATTTCTATGAAGTCTTGTTGTGCCAGGAAGTCTTCATGAACTGCAAAAGACCACCAGGGACAGTTTGGTGAAGTAGCCCTAAATGCTCATTGGGACAAAGTTTTATAGGAGACGGAAGTAAGTAGTAGAGGGTGTCCAGCCTGGCAAGCATCTGGTTGAATGTCTATTGTAAACTGACAGGTGGGTACTCTGAAGCAAGGCCATGAACAATCACAAACAGTCTGAAAGTACATCTGAAACAATCAGACTAAGCTTTGATTAACTGTTGCTAAGAAGTAGCTAGGGAGTAACTCTGGCCAAGGAGAAGCTGTGGGGTCCTTCCTGGTACTTGGGTTTAGCTGCAGTTCAAGTTCTCAGGCTTGCTTCTTTTTTTTCTCTCTCTTAAGATGGAAGCTGGTTTCAAGAAGGAGTAGGTTTGGCCACTCAGTCTTGAACACATATCCTTGGGTCTCTACCTCCCAAATGCCAGGACCACAGGCGTTGCCACCTGACTGTAAGTACAGGCCACTGGGCTCTATTTTATCACCAGGTTCCTAGTGCCTTGTACAACTCCATATAATGCCATGAAACACTGGAGAGCACTTGCGGGAGTTTCTGTCACCTCAGGAGTGTGACTTTTGGCTGCATCAGTGAGGACAAGGCTGGTCACTCAGGGTTCTCTGAGACTGGGGTCCAGCATGGGCTTGGCCTTGGCCTCAGCCACTTTCACTTGCCTGTGATGACATCACCACCAGCCCCCAGCTCTGTCTCTTTCTCTACGTCTTCATTTTATGTTCATTTAAATTTACATGTAAACATTATTCCCAGCTCAAATCCTGAAGCTGAGAGTATGGAAACTGAGTCACAGAGAGCCAACACTACATAGAAACCAGGTTCTCCACATGCCTGTTAACACTGGAGGGTGAGAGCCTCAGAGCCATAGGAAATCATGGGAGGCCCAGGAGTCTCTCACCCCAGAGCATATCTCAAAGTATGAAATGGTTTGGAATTGATTACATCTGAGGTTCAAAATGAGCAAAGTTATGTTGTTTACATAATGAGGCCAACTGCTCCCTCCTACAGATGTGGCAGATAAAAGTTTGTGCCCAGCCCTCCCCAGATGGCTGTTATCCAGATCACAGGGAGTAAGAACAAAGGCATGGAAGATGCTCCACTGGGATCCCAGGTCTCCGTGCTCCAGTGAGAACTTGTCACGTTCTACAAACACTAAAATTGCAAACTGCAGGGATGCATTAAAAACTCTCTTCACCAAAGCCTGTGCAGGATCTCCTCAGGCTAAGTCCTCCCCTGCCTTGTCCATCTGGGTAAGTGCTCTGCAGAACCAGAAGTGCAGAATCAGAAGGTGGTCAGGTCCTGGGCAGGCTGAAGGAGGAAGAGCTCAGGAACTGCAGGGGGATTTTCAGCATCTGCAGAGGAGATGCTGAACTCTGACACCCCCTCAGCACAGGGGACTGTGTTCTTCATGGGCAACAAATGTATTTTCTTCTTAAGATATCATTTCTTTAAAGACTTTCAAAATCAATTTAGAATTAACATTTATACCTACAGACTAAATAACTCACAATGAATAGCTGAATAAACTGTCAAGTTACATACAGTTTACTGATTTACTTGTTCCTAGGACAAATTAGAGAATTGAAAGGTCTGGAGGCCCCACTTTAATTAAACATCCTCAGTTGTGTATCTATCATTTCAGTACACACAGCAGAACTGTTTTGATATAAGTTCTTCTGCTGCTTAAGTTATTAGAACTTATAAAATCTCTGTAAGAAATGGAAGCTGCTGCAGAGGGCGACCTCACAGGACTGCATTTTGCCCTCTAGAGTTTGGTCATGGTCACTATTCTTCCCAATCAATTTCAGAAATCACAAATGAGTGCTGTTGTACCCTAGCCTCTGTCGGCCTGGTAGGAACTGTCACTGAACGGCCATGATGGTTAGGTTGCTAGGGCACTAAGGATTAAGTCACAGTGAACAGTGGCAGGTTCCCTTCCCTGACTCACTGAGACCAGGAACAGGATGTCTTGATAAGAGCCAGTTGCATGTTTTGTCTTTCTCTTTGTTCTCCCATGTACTGTGTATTATGCTTTCTAATTAAAAAAAAAAAAACAACTGAATCTCATTTTGTTTGAAGAAACTTTTGGACAAAGGACCCCGCTTTGTCCTGATATCTTTACTTGATTTTCAGTTTTTTCCCCCAAACCTCATCTCTGAACTTTTGTGAAGAGATAGACAGGAATGGACTCACTCCTCTTGTTACTGATGCAGTGAACGCATGGGAAGGAGGTCAGAACTGCTTAGCAGCAAAGCCCAGCCTCTCAGGAGTCATCACTGGGTGGTGAGGGAAGCAGGTTGTGCTGCAGCACTGACTGTGTGGGGTCCATGTTGATGGCTGGGGTCTGTGGCATGCTGTTCTTCTGGGGTACCTGTTTCTGCTGTTTCTGGAGGCTTATTTAGAAACACCAGGTAACATTCCCACTGCCAGTCTGAGCCTGAAGACACAGCCACAGGCTTTAAGATTTAAAAATACAATTCTTACACAGTCTTTCACAAAGAGCTGCCATCCCTCAGCCCAAGGGCTCTTCATGGTTTTCCAGTCACACTCTCACAGTTCATTTATTTCTGGTGTCTCTGGAAACAGTGCTGGCATCTGCTGGGTGATGGTTTTGCCTTCCCTGATGTACCAGCCATTTCTCCCTAGTATCTAGATCCACTCGCTTCAGCCTTCCAAGTGCTGGGATCAAAGGCATGCACCACCACTGCCCAGCACTTATTCTTATGCTATAAAACGGTATAGAATTCTATGGTCTAGGAAATTCAGAAGTAACAGAATAACTAGAGAAATGTCATCTGTATCTTTCCTGGTAAGCTAGTGTTTGTGATGGCTAGCAATCATGTCACTGTAAGTTTTCCTTTGCTACTGTGAAATTCTACCTCCAGAAAGATAAGGTTTCACAATGCTTTCAAGGCCAAAATCCCTGAAGCCATGATGTTGAGAATACCACTGAGGAGTCACAGCCTCTGTGCTTGCCTGACTTTCCTAAGAGCTTCAAGTTTGCAGGGCTGAGGTTTCTGAAATGACCCGGACACTAGCACAGCCTGCACCTGCTCTGCAGAGCTGATAGCACACTGCCTGGGTGGTCTAACAACGCAATGTGTTCATAAATACCAAGTTTCATTTCATTTCTTTTCTTTTCCGGTTAGCTCAGTGTAATTAAATAAAAACATACATTTTCAGAAACAATGTGAGAGAAAGCATTTTAGAATTCTTAGTCAGTGCCAAGATGCATACCATGCCAGCTACTACTTTAAACTCTACAGGTGTGTTTTCCTTCCATGAAGTAAGGGTGTAACACATGCTCCTGCTGCTCAGTGCACACAGATCATAAAATGACATCCGGAGCATACGCTCCTGGTGACATTTTCCCCGTTCATGCTTGGAGACAATGGAGCCCTGTTACTCTCTCCTCTGTTTTCTGGGTTATTGCAGCATAACTCAAATGTCTGAGTTGTCCAAAGAAAACTACCATTTTCCCTGATCACTGGAAAACAGAACTGTCTCTTTCTCCCCCATATACTGTGTTCTGATTCTTGTGACTGGGATTTGGAAAACAAACCTATAAACTTCACAATGCAATGGGAGTAATTAAACACCACTCATTTAATCAATACTCCACTGCTGTCTGGAATACATGATCTATAATCTTATAAAGAATTGACCGTTTCTAATCATGCTACAGAATTTTTATTTCAGGATGCCTGCTCTGTTACATGTTTACACCAACTATCTGCCTCAAGCCTAAAGGTACCCTGTACTTGTGAATTACATCCCCTTTGCTTCTTCTCTTTTTAAAATTAATTATTAATTAATTAATTAGCTTTACATCCTGATGGCAGCCCCCTCTCCTTCCACTGCCTCTCTCACAATGCCCATCCCTCCCACCCCTCAAGTCACTGTAGCACTAGGCACATCCGTTCCCTGAGGCCTGACAAGGTGGACTGGTTAGGAGAACAGGACCTACAGGCAAGTAACAGGGTAAGCTGCCTCCTTTGCCTCTTCTTAATATCTTTCATTATGATGTCATATGGTCTAAAGAAGTATAAAACAATAAAACCCCACACCTTTGACTTTCAGTGATAATTTTTTACTATGTAATGAATTTCTTTATAATATTACATGGCCTGCATATGAGGTGTCTAACTAAAAAAATATAAACATTCAACAACATATATAGCATATTTCCTGTCTGAGTTACTGTTCTCCTGAAGTAAAGAGATACCATGGCCAAGGCAACTTATAAAAGAAAGCATTAAATTCAGTGAAGACAATTCCTCATGCTACGGTGACCCCAAAACACATATTATTCCATTGCTGCTTCATAACTCACTCTATAGATTTTGCCACTGTTAGGAATTGTAATGTAAGTATCTGATATGCAGGATATCTAATATGTGACCTTTGTGAAAGGATCATTTAACCCCCAAAGGGGTCATGACCCACAGGTTGAGAACCACTGATTTAATTGGGGGCTTGCAGTTTCAGAGGGTGAGTCCATAACCACCGTGGCAAACAGAGTGGAGACATGCAGGCATGGTGCTGGAGCAGTACCTGAGGGCTTATATCTGATCTACACACAGGGGGAGAGAGAGAGACAGAGAGAGAGAGAGAGAGAGAGAGAGAGAGAGAGAGAGAGAGACCCCAGCCAGCTCAAGAACACTTGGTGTAGGCCTTTTGAAGTTCAAAGCCACCCCCCCAGTGACACACTTTTACCAACAAGGCCACACCTCCTCATCTTTCCTGAACAGATCTACCAACTGAGGACCAAGAATTCAAATATATGAGCCTATGGGGGCCATTCTCATTCAAACTACCTCATTTCATAAAATAAATTTAGGGCTGGTATATCAGAGTCTGGAGACGTATCACAGCTCTATTATGGAGAGGAAACTTAGATCCCTATGGAGCTCATCTTTCGAGACTGAGTTGGACCATTTTCCTTTAATTAATTCTATAATACTGGGTACACCCAACTCTGTTTTAATTGTAGTTCTGTTTTCCCCTGACTTCACATCCTGAAGGAAGACATGGAGTATGCTCCTGCTGACATTTGCCCACTTTGCTCGTCTCTTGGAGGATGCTCTGGACTGAGAGTAGAAACATGGAAGATGCACTTACAGAGTATCACTCAAAGCCTGAATTGTCCATGAAAGTTCTCTGGAAAGGACTCTGTTCCAATGTTCTTCTGTTTTCTAATTTATTTATCTTTTATCATCTGTTTCAGGCAGGGACAGAGCTGGCCAATCACTAAGATCTGCCTTAAGTCCCCCAGAGCACAAACATAAGGCACTGCATGAGAGAACCTGCAGGCGAAATATCCACAGAGACCATCATCCCGTGCTGGACCACTGCCATGTTTGGTGTGTAAACAGCATGTTCTTGTATACCTAGTGTCCACCTGACACAGGCATGTGATGGTGTATATGTTTAGGAGGAGGGGACTGGATCTCAGCCTAAGAGTATTCAAGGTCACAGTTGGAAGAAACAGCAGATTTTGTGTGGAATGAGAAATGTCTGGATTCACAGATCACAATTGCCAACATTTGATATATAAATATATTAAGAAATTTGGTTTTACAATCAGTAAATAGAGTAAAGATAGCCCCAAATAGAATAAGTGCATACCCAAATCATGGGACGTCTTTCATTGGGAAGAATGGTTTCTTTCACATAATCCTCCTCATTCAAACACATCGGAAATAGTAAAAATTTCTCCTCAATGTTCCTGGCAATCAAGATGCTGTGGATAAAGACCAGGTAAGATGTTGTTCCTGCTGCAGGAAAACCCAAACATGTGAAATAAGAAAAGACATCATCTATGATGTGTGCAGTATTTAATGTTGAAGGAGCTCACACACTGACACAGCCACCATAGGACACATGATCTAGCCATGGCTCATCTTAGGACAGATGAGATGGTCTGTGGGGTGTGAGGTGGATCTGAGATCTTCAGTGGACTATGATGAGGGGAGCAGAGTTGCCAAGGAGGGATGAGTGACATTCTGTTCTTTTCTCCTCAGCCACTATTCTCACATATGGTGAATAAGAGCAGCAAACTCCACACAGATTCTAACATAAGAAACACCTTTTTCTCTGAAATTGGCATTGGGATCTCAGCCAACAGCTTCCTTCTTCTCTTCCACATCCTGTAGTTCATTCATGGGCACAGGTCCAGACTCACTGACCTGCCCATTGGTCTCTTGTTCCTAATCCACCTACTGATGCTACTGGTCATGGCATTCATAGCCACAGGCATTTTTATTTCTTGGAGGAGATGGGATGACATCATATGTAAACTCTTTGTCTAACTGTAGAGAATTTTTAGGGGTCTCTCCCTGTGTACCACCCGCCTGCTAGTTGCTCTCCAGGCCATTACTCTCAGCCTCAGAGATCTTATTTAGCAAAGTTCAAACACCACGATCTGTGTTTCTTCCTTTTTTTTTTTTTTTTGAGTGTCTTCTATATATCTTCTAGCAGTCACCTCTTAATAACAATTGTTGCCATTACTAATTTGACCTCAGATAACTTGATGTATGTTACAAATTCTTCCTCTTTTTTACCCATGGACTTGATGCAACACATATTTTCTGTACTGCTGACCTTCAGGGAAGCCATTCTTATTAGTCTCATGGTTCTGTCCAGTGGGTACATGGTGATTCTTTTATATAGACATAAGAAGCAGGCCTGGCACCTTGACAGTACCAGCCTTTCTCCAAAAGCATCCCCAGATCAAAGGGCCAGCAGGACCATCCTGCTGCTCATGAGCTTCTTTGTGGCCATGCCCATCTTGGACAGCATCATTTCCTACTCAAGCACCACAATGAATGATCATCCTATATTTTATTGTATCCGGATTGTTGTGACCCACAGCTATGGGCACTCAGTCCTCTAGTGTTCCTCAGCATTGAAATACGTGCAATTGACTTTTCAGGGTCCATGTGTGGGAGGACAGTAGATACCTAATTAGTGAACATAAGTTTTTAAAAGGTGAATCCATGTACTGATGTCACAACGATTAATAATGGATAATATATATGCTCTGTGGTTTAAGTGAGAATATGAAGCTGTGTGTTTTATGTTAAAGCTATTTAGTTTGATACATGTGCATGACAGATGAAGCCATGTAAGGTCATGCTTATAGCATGGGTTAATCCATGCTACCTTTAGATTTCTTATAGCTTTATACACTTTTTAAATAATATTTTTTATGTTTGAAAGTTTATTAATGTATACATTTATAAAATCTATATTGATCATTTCCCCACCACCACTACCTCCCTTTAGCTTCCTCCAGTGTCCTCCATCTCCCTCTCAAATTCATATCTCCTTTCTTGTTTTTTAAAAATAGTTATTAGTAGTCTTTCTTTTGGTCAGTTTCATTGTCAAGTTGACATAACCTTGAGTCAGCTGGGAAGTGGGGACCTCAGTTTAAGAGTTGTCTTGATCAGACTGGTCAAGTCTGTGAGAGATTCTCTTGACTGATGGTTGATGTGGTCCATCTCAGCTCACCATGGGTGGCATCATCCCTACGCATACATGCCTGGTCTGTATAGCAAAGCAAGGGGAGCATGAGCCTGAGACCAAGCCAGTAGACAGTGTTCCTCTATAGCTTCTGCTTCTGTTCTTGCTGAGTTCACATCCTGACCTACCTCAGTAATGAATTGTGACCTGTAAGATGAATCAATCCTTTCCCTCTCCAAGTTGCTTTTGGTTGTATTGAAAAACACTTTCTTAGAACAGAAAAGCAGACTAGACAAGTCCAGTAAGTGCTACCCATTTGAGCATATGTGTGTCCATGTTGCAGCCCAAGCTGTCCCACGTTTGGGGGTCAAAATGTCTTGGACCGCTCTATCAATGTTTGAACCCGCACTGCCAAAAGCCTTGGGGGCTAAGTTGTTAGAGCCCACACTGCTCCAAGCTGCTTCAATCCGAGGGTCAGGGTTCAGCAAGAGAGAGAGTGAAGATGGACTCGAAGAATAGAGACCAGACAGAGTGTGATTCAATCCCGTTTATTCTTCAGTCTCTCCTCCTAATCCAAGTCCCAAGTCTTGAGTTCCTAGTCCCTAGTTCCTAGACCCTAATGCCTCCAAGTTCCAAGTTCTAGCCTTGAGTCTCATCCAAGTACAAGTGTCTAATTCCTAGTTCCTGTCTCTCATGTCTCAAGTGCCTACTCCAAGTGCCTAATACTTAATAATAATTTCTTCTGTCTGCCTCTCACCTTTTATATGTCTCACTTCTAAGCCACACCTTTAAGTCATGCCCTTAGGTCTTGTCTCTAAATCTGATCTCTAAGTCATGCCCTTAAATCACACACCTTTAAGTCTCACACACCCAAGGGAAAATCCTGGGTATCTAAAACAAGATGTTATTAGAGTGTACTCAGCTGTTTCAGGCTGATGTAATCAAGTCTCTTGTCAGGGTATATGGCTCAAGATGGCTGCAAGGATGATAGCCGCCTTCTGTCGGCTCCCCACATGTCCATGTACTGGGGCATGAACAGCCTACCAGTCAGTGGCCAGGTCCCCAGAATAGAGTGATTCTCCTTCAACAGACATCACTGATAACATCTCCTTTGATAGGGGTGATGCTTTAGGGCTTCCTCTCCAATCCATGCTGGGATTGTGGCAAGCTTGATCTGTTCAGATAAGCATAAATGCTGTGAGTTGATGCATACACCCGCGATGCCATATCCAGAAGTCAGCATTTGTTTCCCAGCTTGTCTTCTCATTTGCCAGTTCTTATACTCTTTCCACTTGCTCTTTCATGATGCTTCCTGTGATCTGAATGTTGGGCATTCAGTGTTACTTATACTTGGCACTTTGACCATCTAAAGCAACACTTTTCACATTTCAATTATCTCCATTTTGCCAAAGTAGACAAGTATACATTTCTTAGCATAAATAATAACATGATGCAGAACACACACACACACACACACACACACACACACACACACACACACACGCACGCACAGAGAGAGAGAGAGAGAGAGAGAGAGAGAGAGAGAGAGAGAGAATCACAGAGTGAGTGGGGAGGCAGAGAGAACTATATGTAGGAAACCACATGGCACAGTCTTTTGTACAGTAGTGCTTATAATATGAAGGCTTAAAATATTCAAACATGAATGCCAGGTGGTGGTTCACGACCATAACCCCAGCACTTTGGAATCAGGAATATCTCTGTGAGTTTGAGGGCACCTGATCCACAGAGTGAGTTCCAGGACAGCCAGATCTATAGAGAGAAACTCTATCTTGAAAAAAAAAAAAAAAAAACAACCAATGAACAAACCAAACAATCAAACAAACAAATAAATTCAAGTGTGGAAACAACCTAATGCCTGGAACTTTCAGAATACATGAACAGAACAGATGGCAGTTCCAGTACATGGTGCAACTGATGCAACTCAGACAAACCTTGAAGCTGCAACTTTGAGTACAATAAGTCAGTGACAGACAGGTATTGCATGAGTCACTTTATAGAAAGCCACACATACTGTAGTTAGAGTCATTGAGACAAAATCTGTCATCTGGAGGCCTGAGAGAGTGGGTAATGGAGATTTTTTTTTGCTCAATGAACAAAGGTTTGGTTCACAAATTAGAGGAAGAGAGATGGTTATTATGGTCACACAAAACAGGCCTGTGTCTTGCTGCCCCACTGCAGTTAGAATGTTCAGAATGGCAATCATGTGTGTTTTGAGAGCTTTGTTATACTAAAAGTATGTTTGACTCAGTTGTCAAAACATTCACCCTAGTACCTTGTGTGACTCTGTGGATAAAGCAGCTGGTGTGCTTACAGGAGGACCTGAGTTCAGATCCCCAAGACACATGCGTGGGCACATGCAAACAGCAGCACACATCCATCACCCTATCAGTCTTACAGCGAGATGGAAGGTGGAGACCCAAGAACTCCCAGGTTTCTGGTCAGCTACCCTGGTACACAAAGTGGAGAGCAACAAGTGATCCTGTCCCAAACAAGGGAAGGCTGACATCTAAAGTTGTCTTCTGCTCTCCCCAGGTACTCCTCAGTATGTATGTACCCCCCCCACACACACTCATGTAGAAACACATATATGCACATGTGCATACACATGAACACACATGTGCATGAATGTACACACGTGAGCACACACACACAAATTTAAAGTATTCCTCCTATAGTGAAATAATGATAAGACTCTGAGAACACCAGAATGTAATTTTTTTTATAATAAAACATTACGACAAATGTGTACCAAACACAGATTTGAAGACCACTGTCTGCTTGTCTGAATTTTGTTCGCAGTCTCTCCTGGGAAAGCGGAGCTCTTACTGGGGTCGGTCCTGCCAGCGCAGTGCTCACTTCTAGCACTTAGCTGCAAAGACAGCTCCAGTGTTGTGTCTCCTGGATGAGTTTCCTGTGAGTGCAAAAGTCCAATGTAAATAGCAGATTAGACATTCGAGTCTTTGGTGTTAGCTAATGACATAAAAGTATGGGCTTTACATATACTTTTACATTAGAAATGAGATATCACAGCTTGTCATGTATGTTTTCACATAGGTGACAATACCCTGTGTCAGTTGATGTTTCGAAAGAACAATTCACAGAAATGTGTCAGTGTTAAGCACACATTCCAGACCTGGCAAATTCACTATTTTTACTTGAATGTCACCAGCTTTTAGGGTTTTTTTTTACAGAAGGAAATAACTCAAACCTTGGGTGATGGGTGATTTACAAGCTGGTAAAAAATTAGGTTACATGTACTGTCTTCATTTTTAATAAGTCACACTGCATGACAAAGGGTCACATGTCAATAAAATGGAATGGAATTTAACCACTACAAGTAATAAAATGTTAAGAGTGATTCTAAGGACAGGAAAATGAAGAGGACTGAAGGCCCAGGGGCTTCATCCTAGTTAGCACTGGCCAGATCACTCATGCCTCCTCTGGCCTGCAAAGGATATTGGGAAATGTAGTTTTTATGCTCAGCAGCTCTTTCATCACTGTAGCTGATATTTTTCACCACAGCTTTGTCTACAGTGACAACAGCCACAGCACTCTCTTAGAGATAATGTTTGCAGTGCCTACCGTGGGCCAGCCACACAGATGGTGTCCTCTGGTGAGGCTGCACAGGGTCAGGACCCCCCCCCCCCAAGGATTACTTAGGAAGCACTCACTGGGCACAAAGCACCTACTATCTACTATTTCCTTAATCCCACAATACTCTGGGAAGTAATCCCACTGCCCTTCCCATCTGACAGATGAGTAATGGGGTCTCTGACAGGCTGCAGATCTGTTCCTGGATCCATCATTATGTAACAGAGGAGATGTCATATCCATGCTGACTGACTCCAGAGCTCAGACTGTTAACAAGTCTAATGGATACATTCTAGGAGCTCACTGAAAGCCTCAGTATATGTGAGCTACTTACTTCCTGCAGCTACTTACAATATATATGGGCTACTTACTTTCTTATTTAGTCTAGTGGTGGTAGGGTCCGGGACCAGTGTACTGTGTCCTCCATTTTGCTTCCTTTCTGTCACTGTTAATGGACATGGAGGGATTTTCATGTATTAACGTTAGGGAGCCAGTAGGGAGATGACTTCCTGGATAAAGTGATTGCTGTCCATGAATAAGCTTCAGATGTCAAATCTGCAACACTCCATCAAAAGTCGTGGATGTATGTACATGGCTGTAATTCAAGTAACGTGAACCTCACTGCCTCACCAGTCTGGATGAAATGGTGCCCTTCAGGTTCAGTGAGAGACTCTGTCTCAACAACTGAGATGGAGAAAAATAGCTGGCTTCTGAATATGGCCTCTTTTTTACATGCACACAAGAAGAAATCCCATGTACATGAGCACACATATGCCTCCTCTCTCTCTCTCTCTACACACACACACACACACACACACACACACACACACACACACACACACAGAGACAGAGAGACAGAGAGACAGAGAGACAGAGAGAGACAGAGAAAGACACACAAACACACACTCACACACAGAGAGAAAGACACACACACACACACACACACACACACACACACACAGAGAGAGAGAGAGAGAGAGAGAGAGAGAGAGAGAGAGAGAGAGAGAGAGAGAAATGAGGACCTGGAAAGGTGGGCTCTCCTGCCTGCAATCACAGCAAGTCACAGTAGAACTGGCATGTACACTCAGACCTCTCCAGCTTCTCCAAAGAACAAGTCTTGGTTCCTCCAAACAGCAGTCTCACCTGCACGCCCCCATCTCCACAGCTTTTCAGAAATTGTGTGTGGGGACAGAGTACCAGATGTGGTCAATGTGACATGCCATGCCAGAGTGTAAGGCAGAGTCTGATCTGTGACAGGCGGAAGAGGGCAAGGTCCAGGATGAGGCTGGACTGTTGAGACCTTCTTTCCCCAATAATAACAGGCTGTGGGCTTCCTCCTCCCTGGATGAGCCCCGCCTGGTTACAAGTGTTCAAAGGCTTAGTCAACCACTTACCCTCATTTCATATTCAAAGCCTTTTACTTCTCCCTTCCTGACCATGGGTACTTGCCACCTTGTTTAAAGTTCTCTGTAGCTCTCTTCCAGGTTCCATCGATCCCAGGCACATCCCTGGACAATTTTAAACTGTAATTGTACAGTCATCGATCTTCATATTTCCCCTTGTTTCATCTAGATTTGAAAGTCTGAAAGTTACTATTTTTCTTTTTTCTTTTGGTTTTTTGAGACAGGGTTTCTCTGTATAGCCCTGGCTGTCCTGGAACTCACTCTGTAGACCAGGCTGGCCTCAAACTCAGAAATCCGCCTGCTTCTGCCTCCCAAGTGCTGGGATTAAAGGCGTGCGCCACCACTGCCCAACCACTATTTTTCATCCATTGTATATTCATTAATTCAATTGTTTTCTAATTCTAATACCTATTTGAGGGTCTCCCTAAAATGACTGCTTTTCTTGATAAGGTCTCTGTGCATCACCCAGGCTGCTCTTGAACAAAATATTCCCTGCCTTTCCCTCCTGAGTCCTGGGTGCAGGTGTGTGCACCATGCCAGGCAGGAGATTGAAGCACAGCACATATAGTTCCACTCAGACAAAGCACAGCCTCTTTCTGACATGATCAGTGAGGATGAGGTGGCCATTTCTGCTCCTCAGAGGCTGGAGTCTAGTCAGACTTGGCCTCAGCTATGTTCCATTTGCCTGTGACCACCTCAGCTCTGAGCTTTGCCTGCCTTTTAGATTCTTTTTTTTTTCCTAAAGAATTTTACTTCTCTTTAGATACATGTTTAAAATGTACTCATGTCTTGAAACAGATTTCCAAAACCAGGGAACACAGAATCAACACTAAATTGAAACCACATGATCCACAGGTGAGGGGGAGGCGGGAAGTATTGCCTATCACACAGTATAAGGAAAAACACCCTCAGAACCATGGGAAGTCATGGGAGGTCCATGAGTCCTCATCCCAGAATAGAAGCATCACAGTGGATAAAATTGATTTGAATTAAGTCTAAGGAGTAAAGCGAGAAAAGTTAGAGTTGTCTATATGACATAAACTTTCTGATCCCTCCCACAGGTGTGGCAAGGGAACTCAAAGTTGTCCTCAGCCCTCCACAGATAGCTGTCATCCAGGACAGAGTGAGTGCAATCAACAGGCTCCCCCAGGTAGGACGCTCCCCTGGGATGCCATGCTTCCATGCTCCCCAGCAGGAACTTGTCATCCTCAATAGACATGAAAGTTGCATGCTGCAGGAATGTGTTAAAGGCCATCTTCACCTAAGCCTGTGCAGGATCTCCTCAGGCGTAGAGTCTCCCTCTGTCCCCACCAAGTCCATCTGGGTAGGTGCCCTGCACCAAGTGCAGAATCAGAAGATGCAGGCTGTGAGAGGAGGAGCTCGGGGCTTCAGGGAGGTTTTCAGCATCTGCAGGGGAGACGCTGAGCTCTGGTGGCATTTCAGCACAGGGGACTGTACTCTGCAGAGCAACAAGGGTATTTTTAGGATATTTCCTGAAACTCCTAAAATTAGTTTCTCTTTAAGTTGGAAAGATCGGTGTTTTATATTTACATTTGTCTGAATTAAATGGCTCACAATGAGGCACTATATCCAATGTTCTTCATATGTAGTGTATTTTAGTGATTTAAACTTACTTATTGATATAGCTGCTATAAAAGTTGGTAAGTTTTCCATTTCATATTTTCATTAAAAATCTTTACCATTACTTCTGTCATATTGTTACAGAAGTGTTTATGATGTGACTCCTGTAATTTGAGTAATTGAAAACAATTCCAGTGTGTTTGGGAGGAAACGTCCTCCATGTATCAGCATCACCTAGTATGGACAACCTCACATTACTTCAAGGTTTTCACCAATATTCTCTCCTGAAGTGATTTTATCCAGATTCAGTTCCAAAAATTACACACCAATGCTCTTGGTTCACTGTCTGTGCACTACACATGTTCTCTGAGGGTACTCCTCACTGAGCTGAAAAGGCAAGCAGAGTCTGCTGCAGGCTGTGGTCTCCCAGGCTGACAGCTGGGTCAGGGCTGAGGCTTCTCTGCAGCCTCCTGAGTCTATATTTCAAAAGAGCACTTAACTCTGCTGCTGCTTCTGGGTACGTGTGTAAATATTGGTCGGCATCCTAGCTGCAAGTATGAACCCCAAGAGGTACCCACAATGGTTTTAGTTTAAAAAAAGATGACAGAGATTAATTGTCAAGATACTTTTCAGAAGTAGCCGTCATTTCTTAGCCCAGATGTTCTCCGGGCATCTGCCACAGCGTTCCTGCAGTTTCTGTTCTTCATGGCTTCTCTAGACACAGCACTGACACCTGCTTGCTGGTGGCTTTCTTCCTTGATGCATCAGCATCTCCCTGAGTCTTCTTAGTTTTCCAGACAGAATTGTGCAACAAGAGAGCACACTGTTCAGTTCCACCCCATCCCAGTCCCATGAGCAGATGGAAGAGTCTGTTCTGAGTCCAAACCCCTGTGTCCATCTCACGTTAGCTCACAGAGGGGATGAGGGGATGAGGGGATGAGGGGATGAGGGGATGAGGGGATGAGGGGATGAGGGGATGAGGGGATGAGGGGATGAGGGGATGAGGGGATGAGGGGATGAGGGGATGAGGGGATGAGGGGATGAGGGGATGAGGGGATGAGGGGATGAGGGGATGAGGGGATGAGGGGATGAGGGGATGAGAACGTGGTAAACATGAGCTGTGTGATGGTGAGAACACAATTCACTGATTCATGAATGTGAGAGTGGACAGGTGCCGATCGCCCTGACAGAAACCGTGCGCTTCTCACACCCCCTCCACACCAGGACATGGGCAGGCTGACTTCATGTTGAGGAGGAGGAAACAGATGTGTCTGTCCTTCCTACTTCTCCCTGGATCAGTGCACACACAGGGTCATAAGCACCATCCTGCAGGGCATCTGCAGAGGGGTTTCCCCCTCCCATTTCACTCTCTATCTTCCTCCAGATCATAAGTTCAGGTCTCTGTCCTGAGCACTTGTCATCTGTGTGAGGCTTATTTGGTTATGCCAGGCACTACAGGGTTCTCCCTGATTGAGGTAACTGCAGGATGGCACTGAGTCTGCAGTCCTGGCTTCCTTGAACACTGCAGTGTAGGGCAAGCTAACTCTGTCATCCTGCAGGGACAAAGAAAGCCTCAGTTTTTTTCCAGGTCGTTTCTCCCATCATGAGTATTCTGTTTTCCTGGTGTGTTCATTAAAACTTTTTATTTCTACTCTCTTCTTGTGGGACAAATTTCCCAAACTCATGTCACTTTCCCTGTGACTTATTTCTTTATATATAGAATGCCAAGAGTTTCTGACTCAATCTGTGTTTTTGACTGTGCAAAAGGTAATTTGGGTTCATGATACAACAGGTTGCCACAGTGGCAACCTAAGGGCATTAACTCCTACCTTTGTAAGACATTCGTTGACTGTTGAAAATCCATGTCGATATGGAGACTCACAGCTTATATTAAGTATAAATTTATAATTTTCAGGAAAATGTAATATCAAAGTTCTTATACCCGTTTTCTAAATTGAAGATTAAAATCTCAAGAATCACCCTTTGTCATATAAAATTATATGTGTTTTAAAAAACATATACTCATGTTCCTGTATCCCTATCAAATATAGAATAGGCCATCACCTTGAGATTTCCCAACTGTACCTCCTTTGATCAACCCACCCATTCCTACCTGATCTTCTTGTCATTCATCATCTATTCTACAATGTTCCTCATAAAGAATGTTCTGTGACAGAAACAATTAACCCACAGCCTGTGCAGTTCGTCTCCTCTCACTGAGTGCGTGGAGATGCACATTGTTTTATAGGTAGTCAATGACAACTCCCTCTGCCTGTGCATTCCTGTTCTGAAGTGCCATTATTCCTCACACTTGACAGTGGCTGTGAAGAAAGCTGCTGACAACTCGTGCATGCAGGTGTCACGCATGCATGCGTGTAGGCAAGTGTCTTCAGAGACTGCAGGTGCAACCTAGACCATCTGTGCATTTATTGGTTAGCCAGAGAAGCCATTAGATTATTGATTCTAATAATAATTAATTTGCTGCCCAGGTACACTGGCCCAAGCCTGTAATCTTAGCACTCAGAGGCAGAGACAGGAAGATCCAGAGTTCAAGGCCATCCTTGACTACACAGGAAGTCTGTGCCAGCTGAGCTACTTGAAACACTGTCTAAAAACAAGGTAAGCAAGCCAACAGCCAAGATCTTGCTGCTGAGAGTGCAGTTTATATGCAACTTCACACTGTCCTTCGCCTTTGGCCTTATTGTTTTCACAAAAAGAAACCTCTTGCTAAAGATTCTTTATTTTTTAAGAGTTTATAAATGCTGAAGTTAACCCTTTGTGATATGAAATTCTATGGATTTAGACAAATATAAAGTTATGGACCCATCTCCCTGTCAAATACAGAACAGTCCTTCACCTTGAAAGCCCCCAGATGCACAGCCTTACTTCCATCCACACGCCACCCTTGCAGCAGCCATCGATACCCACTTGTCTGCTGCCTGCCTGCCAACATTGCTTTTAAGTACTGTTTTAGGAAGTGAACCAGTAAACACTGCCTTTGCGGTCTCCTTCCACTTAACACGATGCATTTAAGGTGTGTGTGTGTTGATTTATCACTAGCCCACTCTTCCCTCTTGCTGCACAGGAATTCATTGTATGGAAGTCCATCTGTCCATCCATGTCTTTGTTGGGACATTGTCACTCTTCATGCTTTATGGCAACCATGAAGAACGGTGCTGGAGACACTGGCCTGAAGGACTGTGTGGATGCATGTTTTCACGAGATTTACGTGGAACCAGGAGTGTGGTTGCGGGTCATATGGTGAGTGTGCGATGAAGCAGGATCTACCACAGTTTTCTCAAAAGCATTTGGATTTGTCCTTCCCTCTGAGGGTCAGTGACTTATGGCAGACAAGTATCCCTTTGTGGCTCTAACATTATGCACCTCATTCAGTGAACTCTTATTTGCAGCTTGGATATCTTATTTTTGAAGGGCCTGTCCATGTCTTCTCTTTTTGAGACATTGTAGTCAATGCTGGAATAGATTGTATTATGTAGCCAAGGCTGGCCTTGAATTTGTGACCCTTGGACTTCAGCCTGCTGAATGCTAGGACAATAGACATGCACACAGAGATCTTACTCTCTTCTTGAATTTTCTACATGTATCAGCTGTATCACTTCCTTTGTTTCCTCTTGTTTTCCTGACCTCTTAAGAGTTGCAAATATCTTTGTGTGTCAACTGAGTATTTAAAAAGTCATTTTGTTAACATTTGACTCAAAATGTAGAAAGTTTACATAGCTTAATATTTTTCCAAATTATCTACTTCCATCACCCAGTTTTAATTTTATTTTTGTTTGTTTGTTTGTTTCAATACAAGGTTTCACTAGTTCTGGCTGTCCTGGATCTCACTATATAGAACTAGGTTGGCCTTGAACTCAAAGAGATCCACCTGCCTCTGCCTCTCTCAAGTGCTGGGATTAAAGGCATATATCACTATACACACCTCATCACCCAGTTTGAAAGCTGTTTCTTTTAAAATATCCTAAAATCAAAATTATGAAAGTGAAGAGCGTGGCTGTCACTAGGTTACTAGGTCACTAGGTCAGGAAAATTATTAAATGACTTTCTTGAGTTGCTCTTCTGAAATATTGAGTGACACATAATTCTATCACATACATAAGATACACCTGTGGCAGAACTTGATCTTTTATTGGGTTTTGTAATCAAACAAACATGACAAGCATATTGTTTCCATGGCATTGACTGCTGTCACTGGCAGGTGACTTTCATGTCTGATTTATACTGAATTTCAGAGTTTAACTTTCTAAGAAATGCTTGATCCAGAAAGTCAGAGCCCTGGAGCTAAGAGGAGGCTGAGAGCTTTTGAAAATTAAGTTTTGTTGCTTTTGAGACTGGTTATCATATAGCCTAGGCTGGCCTAACTTCCCTGTAGCCCAGGCTGACAGGCCTGAAGATCTCTTAAAGGCTGAGCACAGGCAATGGTGTCCCCTGGGTCTTAGGGAGACCTTCTCTGCTTGCTCTGAGAAACCAAGACTCAGACCGTTAGAAAAAGACTAAGGCTAGCACTATTGGAAAACGCTCATTGTTCGAGAAAAACCTGTTACGTTTTAAAACTTGAGAAAATATGTTTTGACACTTTGAGTCTTTTCCACATTAAAAAAAATAATTTTAATATTTTTATTTTGTATGTATGAATGCACACCTGGTGCCTACAGAGACCAGAAACTGTCAGGTCCCCTTGAATTGGAGTTACAGAGAGCTGTGAACCTTCATGTGGGTGCTGGGGATTGAACATGGGTCCTCTGCAAGGGCAGTCAGTGCTCTTAACCCCCGAGCCATCTCTCCAGTCACCTTTCTACTTTCTTATTTCAGGGAGAATATTCTGCACGGCTGGGCTGCGGTAACTGAACACATTTTTACTATGACGAAGCACACATACAAAAGCATTCTCCATCGTAAGCATGCTGCTTGGGGTCATTTACAGTTTTGCCACCGTCTGCACCACCCCCTCCTCCTGCACAGCATCTGGCCTGCCCCCCCCCCCCCCCCCCCCAGCACGCTGCCATGGACTTCCAGCCTGAGCTGAGCACTGCAGTCTGCTTTTGTGTCTTCCCATGCGAGTCTCTATGCTCTTCATCCTCCAAGACGTCCATACAGACCCCATTCTGCATGACTCTCACATCAGTCAGCACGGCAGCTTCATGCTCATCCATGTGGTACCATGTGCAGAATCCTTTTCTCTTTTAAAGCTGAATAACAGTCTAGTGTATTCAATTTAGAAAACGGGTATAAAAACTTTGATATTACATTTTCATGAAAATTATAAATTTATACTTAATATAAGCTGTGAGTCTCCATGGATTTTCAACAGTCAACGAGTGTCTTACAAAGGTAGGAGTTAATGCCCTTAGGTTGCCACTGTGGTTGAATAATAGGTTGTGCGTGGCAGGAACGTGAGAACCCGTTGGAGAGTGGAAGCAAAGAGAAAAGTTTAAAATCCCATTGTCCTGCACTATAATCGGAGGTATAAATATGAAATCAGCTTGACTTAATAAAGATATACATGGATAAGTAGGGAAATCATTTAGATATGTATGCATTAGTGTTGTTTAACAAAATATCAATTGTTCCATTTTACCAGTGAAGACTTGGGAGCCAGATGCTGGGGTGAAAGCCTCCTAGCTCAGAGAAGCAGAGAAAACACCTAGCTGATCGTCCTCCTCAGTTGACATCCCAGAATGAATCCCTCTCTCTCCTCCAAAAGACCCTCCTTCAAACTGAATATCCCTTGCTTCTACTTCCTGTTCCTCTCTATCCATCCTCCTGACTCTCCCTCTTAGTCTCTATGGTTTTTTCTTAATGATCCTATGTTCATTTCCTGTCAGCTGGTTGCTTGCTTCGCCTCTTGACTTATGGTTGGCTTTATCCAATCCTGTTTACAATATTCAAGCAGAAAAATCTTGGATTAAAGGTGTGTGGTAGGGCTGAGTCACACCACAACTACAAACAAGCTTTTTTCAGTAAATAATACAATCCCAGGGTTCACAGTGTGATCAAACATCCTGCAACACATCAGAACTGGGTGTGGGCAATATGAATATAAACATGATTCTGCTCTATTTGTTGAGATACGCTAGAGAAACAATAGCTAGTAATATCCAGATTTGAAAAATAGATTTTTCAGGACTTTTATCATGAAGGGATGTTGGATTTTGTCAAAGGCCTTTTGCATTTGATGAGATGAGTTTGTGGTTTCTCTCCTTGAATCAAATTATGTGGTGGATTATGTTTACTGACTTACATATGTTGAGGCACTACTGTACCTCTGGGATGATGATGACTTGGTCATGGTAGATAGTCTTTTTTATGTGTTCTTGAATTCAGTTTGCAAGTATTTTATCAAGAACTTTTGGGTTCATGTTCATGATAGATATTGGCCTATAATTTTTTTGGTTGGGCTGTTATCTGGTTTTACTCTCAGGGTTCTATTGCTGGCTTTGTAAAAGTGTTTTGGAAATGTGCTTTTGTTTTCTATTTATGGAACAACTTGAGGTGTATTTCTCTTTGAAGATCTAATAGAATTCTACACTGAATCCCCTTGGCCCTAAGCTTTGTTTAACCAAGAGACTTTTAGTCACTGCTTCTGTTTCATTGGATGTTGTGAGTCTATTTAAATTATATATTTCCTCTTAGTTTATCTTCAGTAGGCCATATAGATCTAGGAATTCATCTGTTTCTCTTAGATTTTCCAGTTTGGTGAAATACAGTTTTAAAAATTTCATTTTAAATAAAATGTTGTTTAATGTGTATAGCTGTTTTGCCTGCATGGATATCTGTGTAGTGTGTGCATGCCTGATACCTGCCAAGGCCAGAAGAGGGTGTCTTGTCCCTTCGAACTGGAGTTATAGACAGTTGTGAGCCACCATGTATGTGCTAGAAAGCGAACCCATGTCCTCTGGAAGAGCAGCCTCTTCTCTTAACCGTGGAGCCATCTCTCTAGCTCTATCTTTTTGTTGTTGTTGTTGTTAATTTGGCTAAAAGCTCATCTAAAGTCTTTCCAAAGAACCAACTCTTTGTTTCATTGACTGTTTGAACTGTTTTTTTGTTGTTGTTTCTATTTTATTAATCTCAGCCTTGATTTTTGTTGACTTTTCCTGTCTCCTTTGGGGGGGGGGCAGTTTGCTTGTTTTGTTTTTCCAAGTTCTTCAGGTACATCAGATGGCTCAGAGGTTAAGAGCACTGTGTGTTCTTTCAGAGGTCCATGAGTTCAATTCCCAGCAACCACATGGTGGCTCACAACAAGATATAATTAAATCTGGTGACCTCTTCTGGCCTACAGACTACATGTAGACAGAAAACTGTGTATATAATAAATAAATCTTTTTAAAATGTTATTAAGCTGAGATCTCTCAATTGTTTTTTTTAATGTAGGTACTTAATAGGCATGTTCTTCTTCTCATTGCCTTCATTTTGTCCCATAGATTTTGATATGCTGTGCTTTCATTTGCATCCAGTTCTAGGAATTTTAAATTTTCCTTCTTGATTTCTCCCATGACCCAATTATCATTCAGTAGTGTGTTGTTTAGCTTCTATGTATTTGTGTACATTCTGTAGCTTTTACTGTTGTCAATTTCCAGCTTTATTTCATTGTGCTAAGATAGAATACAGACTGTGATTTCCGTGTGTGTGTGTGTGTGTGTGTGTGTGTGTGTGTGTGTGTGTGTGCGCGCACAGTGTTCTATGTGGTCAGTTTTGAAGAAAAGTTCTATAAGCTGCCGGGAAGAATGTGTATTCTTTAGTGTTTGGCTGGAATATCTGTTAGGTCCTTTGGTTCATGATGTCATTTAACTCCAGAGTTTGTGAGTTATTTCTGGACGGCCTGTCTATGGGTGAGAGTCTGGTGCTGACATCACCACTATCACTGTGTTGAGATCAATCTGTGGTTGTAAATCTACTACTGCTTCTTTTATGTATTTGGTTACCCTTGTATTTGGCACATGTATAATGTTTAGGGTAGCGTTAGATATAGTGAAAATTAAGGCTGAAATTAATAAAATAGAAGCAACACAGAGGAGCTGTGGATGCGGGTCGAGGGAAACACTTATCCACTGCTGGTGCAAACTGGCCCAACCACTATGACAATTATTGTCGAGGCTTCTAGAAAATCTAGAAATGGCTGGGCAATGGTGCCATACATGTTTAATTGTAGCATTCTGGACTCAGAGACAAGTGAATCTCTATGAGTTTGTGGCTAGTCTGATTTACACAGTAAGTTTCCACCCATCTAGAAACTTTGTCTCTAAGAAAGCTAGAAATAGATCTATTACCTGGTACAGTTGTACATCTATTAGCATATACACAAAGGTCCTATGTCATACTGTAAAGGTACGAG
This sequence comes from Arvicanthis niloticus, assembly GCF_011762505.2. NCBI lineage: Eukaryota > Metazoa > Chordata > Mammalia > Rodentia > Muridae > Arvicanthis > Arvicanthis niloticus. The sequence goes on along the minus strand of NC_047666.1, from coordinate 31,183,602 downwards.
CCCATCCACATTCATTCACTGCCTCCACTCACGCTAGCCAGGAACTGGAAACAGCTTTGATGTCCATTAACTGATGGATGAATAATAACAACATGGCACATTTACAGAGTGGAGTATTATTCATCTGTTAAGGAAAACAAAATTGTGAAACTTTCGGGCAATGGATGGAGCTGGAAATAACCATTTTAAATCAGTCTCAGAAAGACAAACGTCATGTGTTATCTTTCCTATGTGGATCTTAGCTTTGAATTTTCAGATATGTGTGTTCTTTTTGTAATACTGTCTTAGGGTTTTACTGCTGCAAACAGACACCATGACCAAGGCAACTCTTATAAGAGACAACATTTAATTGGGGCTGGTTTACAGTTCAGAGGTTTAGTCCACTATCATCAAGGTGGGAGCATGGCAGCATCCAGGCAGATGTGGGGCTAGAGGAGCTGAGAGTTCTGCATCTTCAACTAAAGGCAGACAGGAGAAGACTGTTTTCAGGCAGCTAGGAGCCCACACCCACACACTTCCTCCAGCCAGGCCACACCTACTCCAACAAGGCCACACCTCCTAGTAGTGCCATTCCCTGGGCCAAGCATATACAAACCACTACAAATAACCATAGAGATTGGACAATTAATAAGGAGAAATAGATGTATTTCAAGAAAATGTAGAAAGAACTCAGTAGTTTAAAAAGGTTAAAGGGGAAATAATGGAACAGGGAGGGTTAAGTGGTCTGGAGGATGGGAAGAGAGGGGAGACAAGGGAAGATGGAGAAGGATAACTAACATCAAAGACGTTTTGAAAAAGACATGGAAACTTATTACTCTAGAAGCGCACACACACACACACACACACACACACGCACACACACACACGCACACACAATTTAAATGGAGTCTTACTCTAACAGGGCAACAGTGTCCGTGTGTGTGTGTGTGTGTGTTCCTATATACATACCACAGTGTAACAAATAAAATATCCCTGTTCCAGGAATGGATGATCTCTTTTGGAGCTGTTGGCCAGTGGTGTCTTATAGACTCTCAGACATTACAGGATGTCACCAATGCTCTTGGTCACCCTCACTAAACTTGGTGGTAAGACCCCCATTGCTGAGGACACCACATAGCTAAGTCAGAGAATGTGAAGAAATCAATCTAGTACTCACCTGGAAGCGTCATTACTACTGGCTAGCCTTGTATAGTGCCGCAAAGGACCACGCACATTATTGGAGGAGAAAAGTGATCACTAATCTCACCCAGCTGTGAACCTTGTTAACACAGCAGTGGCAGACCCGGTAAGACATGCCTACCGGTGCAGTGGTGCAGTGACCAACTATTATCTGATTGAATTTAAGACACACTCTACTAGTTAAAAACTATATCTGCCACCATCAGGAACAAGAACCTGTGGCCAGATTAAGTCATAGGCTTTAGAGGAGAACCTACCATTACTTCTCTAAAGGGGCAAAGGACTAGACACTCTTAAAGACGTCTCACTCTGCTCATAGGTCGGGGCATCTCTCAACCCGAATCATTCTTTTTTTGCACGAGACAGAGATTCACAGAGAGACACACAGCTGGTAAAGGTGCAGAGAACAAGGGAGTACTGAACACTCACTCCTAAGTGGGACATCTATCTCACACCCCTTCCTGCTAGAGTTTAGGGATCATTACAGAAGCAGGTGCAGAAAGATTGTAAGAGCCAGAGGCAGCAGATGAGTACAAGCTTTCTGGGCATAGCTGGGCAGTTGTGTATATGAACCCACAGAAGTTGTAAAACTATGCACAAGGCCTGTGTGAGCTCAGGTCACACAAATTCCCAGCATGTCCAGGGAAGCTGATGTGAAGTCCCATCTCTAGTTAAGGAGTCATTGGCTAATGGTAGCTGCTGGGAGAGGGAGAGTCGGTTTTAAGGGTGTGGCTCCTGGTAGGCTGACCATGTTCTAGTGAAAGGCCATCCATCCAATCCATCCATCCATTTTGATATGGACATCAAAATAAGAAAGGGGGTATATTCCCATATATCACAAATTTATTTAAATTGTGTTCTTTTTATTTAAAATTAAAAAAAAATTCGGATGCCAAGGAACTTTCTGCTGAATGTCTATGGCACCTTACAACTAGACATACTTATGCCTAGGTGGAAGGGAAGGATCCACTTACTGACACATGGCATGATCCCAATAAGGTATTTAATATGGGGAAGAGGGCATGTTTGTGTTTTTTTTTTCTGCAGGATGCTGAAGGAGCATAGTGGCTGCCAGAGTGATGGCTGAGACATGCTGATGCTGGGACAAAGAATTATGCTGACCTGAGAGCTTGCTCAGTGCCCTGACAGTGGTGACTGGGAAGTTGTATTGGACATATGTTCCTGACCCACCTTTGCTTGCCTATATCCCAGATGGGACAAGCTGCCTTGCCTCAAGTTTTTAGACCTTGTGGAACAGAGAATCAAAAAGAGAAGTTATAATGATTCTTGTATTTTTCTTAAATGTTACCAGTTATTCAGACTCAATCATGGACTGGTCTAGAAATAAATTCAATATTGGAAATGACAGTCTTCACTTGGAAGGCTGGTTCTGGACATTTTCAGAGACATATTTGGCAGTTAGCTGCAGTTCTCTATGATGTTATGTTAACAAGAGATAAAGTTGGGACAGGATCTGGATTTCAAACAAGTGTTAGTATATGTGTTAAGGATCTTTTGTCAAATTAAAATTACTTTTGTTTCTTATACAGTACTTAATGTAAGTTACATTGATTGTACACTTTCTAATTGTGTTAGTGTGTTAAAACCTGGCAGGTCTGTAACGGAGGTCTATTAACCAGCTTTTGTTTTATTGCCCTGAGTATTACAGAACCTCTGTCTTCTGAAAAAAGCTTGCAAGTACTGGAAGAAGTGAGTCAGGCTTTAAGCAGAAGCAAGAGGTAGTGGGCTTGATTATTGCTGGTATAACAGCTTTAATTACATTAATTTCTAGCACCACTGCTTCTGCAATTGCTTTGACACAAGAAGTTAAGACAGATACTTTTGTTAATCATTTAGCAAAATATATTACTAATGTGTTGTGTATATAGGAGGCTTTATATAGGCACTTGGAACATCAGATTGATGCTCTTTATCCTATTCAAATTATTGGAAGGAGGTTCAGAGTTTAAGAGTAAGGAGCTACTCCAAGTGTCATGCCAAATACCATTAGAATTGTGTTACTTCTAAAATTTACAATGATAATCATCATAATTAGGAAAAAGTTTAAGACACCTGTAGGGTATTTGGCATAATTCTAACACCTCTCTGGATGTTTTAACTTTACCTAGTGAGCTTATGAATTTAAAAAATGCTGCTCTGCTGAGTGTTGATGCTGCTGAAAAAATTACCCATGGCCTGAGGTCAGTATTTCCATTTTGGTCAAGTGTCAAGAATGGCATATATAGCTTGATCATGCTGGCCCTTTATGTCCTGGGGATACAAGGACAAAAATTATTCCTGCCCATTGTGTTAAAGCTTGTCTTTAATAACATCAACATGTTGGCAGCCAAAGTACATGGCTTGAACCTGAAAATGGACCCCCAGACAGAGTTATTAATTTAACAGGTTGGTAAGCCAAGGACAGGTAAGATTATACACAGAGCCTTACCAACCTCAGACAGAAGTGCATTACTTTGGATAATGCATATTCCATGATGGTTAAGGAAGGTATTCTTGGCAGAACAACCTGAGACAGGATCGGTCTTGTTTATGAAATTAAAAAGGAGGGAAAGCAGAGAGCTTTTGGGGCTGCTTGGCAAGAATCTGACATTGGCCAAGGACAAGGAATTGAGCTTCAGGCAGGAATCTGACACTGGCCAAGGACAAGGAAGTAGGCTTCAGGCAGGAATCTGACATTGGCCAAGGACAAGGAAGTAGGCTTCAGGCAGGAATCTGACATTAAGCTAGAACAAAGAAGTGATTTCAGGCAGGAATCTAAATCTTAGGCTAGAACAAAGAAGTAGGCTTCAGGCATAAAAGTGACTTTGCACTAGGACAGGGAAGTAGGCTCAGATATTTTGGTCTTCTTCACAAGCCCTTAGAAACAGTGATCATGGGAGTGACTACAGAACTTTGTTTATGGCTTTGCTTTTTCTTTGACTATTTGTGTTTATTGTCCTGCTTTTATCTTGACTATTTGCACCTAGTGTATTGCTAGTTCCTCAACCTAGAACTGACCTTAATTCTTGCATGTAATTAAAACGGTATAAAAGCAAAACGGAGGAGGGGGAGGGAGTAGGGAAAGGGGATGACATCTGAAATGTAAATAAATACAATATCTAATTAAAAAAAGAAAACAGCACAAAGTTGGATGTGGAGTTGATGGGGGACAGATCTAAGAGGAGTAAGAGAAGTAGATCAAATGAGAGAATACGATCAAAACAAGTTCTTAAAGAGACAATAAAATATGAGAAAACTAGTAAAATGAAAAAGTAAAACAATAGACTAGGAAAAATACTCAAGATTACCGCAAAATTGAGGAGGGAAGAGAAACAGTTACAAAACCTAGTGCCTCAAGTCACAAATAGGTATCGGACAACATTATCCTAGATAGGTTTACAGATATAAATATGGAAGGAAGAAAGGAAAGAAGGGTAAGAAGAAATGGAGAAGGGCGAGGGTAAGAGGAAGACAGAAAGGCAGGTGGGAGACAGGAAGAAAAAGAAAAAGCATCCAAAGGTCACAGTGAGTGTGCTGGTTTTAAATTAAATGTGTGGAACTTCTTCTCACTCAAACCTAATACAAGATAAACAACCGTGAGTGGACTCAACGGTTACTAACTTGACACAGGGTTTGTTACCCAGCCGCACGCCTGTCACAGATCTCAAGATGATGGGCACTAAGAGCTGATCCTCTTTGTTCTTGAGTCCCATGTTCTAGTGGATCTTAGCACTTTCTCTCTGTGCAGGAGAATTTGGAGATCCAGCCCCTCTTGCCTCTTCCATGCCCCACCATACTACTGCTGGCCTGTGGCCATGCCCAGCTCTGCCATGCTTCCCATGCACCCCATGGATGAGCATCTTGGTCCTAGTTTATTTGATGGCACCGTCACCAGCCTGACCTCGACCTTTCCCTGTCTGAGCTCTTTGCTTGAATCTCTTTCTGTTGCACAACTCTGACTCATAGACGGGAAGCAGAAAGCCTGCTCCATGTCCTGCTGCCCCCGGCGAATCAGAGCAGCGTGGAGATGCTGAGCAGCATTTGATGGATCTAGAGACAGTGCTCAGGAGAGCCCCAGAAGCCCGGGGTCCTGGGCTTGGGCATTGGTACCTAGAGGAGAGGTTCTGCATGTGAGCCTTCTGAAGAGGCCAGAGCAGCCTGGACAGGGCTCAGGAGAGGGCAGGACAGGTGTAGTGCCTATATCCTAGCCGCAGAAGGGAATTAGTGAGACAGGCTGTTGGTCCTCTGGGCTTAGATTTTTTTTTCCATAGTCCAGGGACTAGGAAATATATACCAGTGCTCAGTGTCTTTTCACTAAGAAACAAACAGATACAACCAAACTGAACAATTTTCCTTTCCCCTGGAAAACCAAGCCCCAACGTGAGCAGTGTGGACTGCAATGGTTCTCACTAGGCCATCATGGACCAGAGTCTTCCTGTTTCCTTTTCACAATTTCACTCAGAAAGCTCACAAGAGCAGGGGAAGAAGGCTAACCCCAAAGTTGTCCTTTATATGATCTGCCACCAGAATAATCTGAAGAAGAAAAATCCCTCACAGGAATGCCCAGTGCTTGCATTTTCATTAATTCCAGATGCAGTCACATTGACAACTAAAATTAGCCATTATGGCATCTTGTGCTACTCTCGAATCGGCAGAAGAAAGTACGATCAATGCACAAAGACAGACTCATCCACGGAAGTGCTTGGAAGGGGTGCTGGGTTTGTGTCCATCTGAAAGCAAGAGTGCTTTAAAGTCTGATTTCTGGGGACTTGAGCATTTATTTTCCAAAACACAGCACTTCGGGGAGAGCCAAACTCAGCACCAACATGCCAAGCTCCATTCTGAGTTAGAGAGATGAGGACTAGCAAGGGACTGAGGGCCTGCTCTCCTTCATCTTCTGATGTCACCTGTAAGAGGACAAACTGTTCCCAAGCCACTTGTGTCCCCTGTGCAAGAAGGTGACCATGGACTGCAGCAGGCTGCTCTCCCCAACGACAGCAGTGAGTGGAAGTGGGAGCCCTTCCCTCACTTATCCAAGTGGAGGATCCTAGTTTGGATTGTAGCTGTCCCCAAAGGCTTGGTCCCCAGCTTGAGGCAATACTGGGAGGTAACTGGACCTTCTAGAAGTAAGGCCCAGTGGAATGATGTTAAGTCATTGGGGGCAAAGCCTTGAAGAAGAGAAGAGAACCTCAGTTTCTTCATGTTTCTCTCTTGCTTCCTGGATGTCATGAGGGGAGTGTTTTTCTCCAACAGCCTTTTGCTGTGATGAGCTGCCTAGCAACAGGGCTAAACAACCATGGACCTAAACCTCTGATACCAAACAAAGCCTTCTTCCTTTAAGCTAAAGGCTGGGGAGGGTAATTTGTCACGTGACTGGCAGCTGACTGTCATGGGACTCTGGGTTCCTGCTGTCCCCCAGTTATGGGAATGGGGTCTTCAGGCCTCATCATCCCTTCCCACCTGCTCTCACCCTGGGAGACAGGACCTGTAGGCAAGAGCTCCAGGACAGGGGGCCCAATGCTTTCATAAGAGAGACCGGCAGCCCTCCCAGCAGATATGCAGTGGGGCTGTCCACATGGAGGTGGTCACAATGAGGTGGGATGCAGAGACTCACTTCACCTATACAGTCCCTTATAGGACATTGCCACAGTCCTGCTCAGAACCCTTGGGTGTCACTTGCAGGAGGAAGCCCTCAGCCCCTCACAGTAGAGCGCAGGGCAACTCCTGTCACTTCTGACTGCTTCTTTCCAATCGTCATTCTCCATGGGCTGGGTGCTTCGAGCTCTTGAGAGTATTACCTGGGTGTCACATCCATCTCTTTGGTGGATGCTTGTGACTCAGGCCAAGCTAGTGCAGCATAACAGCCACTGTGACGGGAAGAAGTGTCCTGGTTGGAGGTCTTCAGGGTGGGCCATGGGTGCTTCTCATTACCCTGTACCAGCACAGATCTCCCTGTGAGAGGCCTTCTTTGCAGCTAGTGGAGGTTCTCCACAAGCCACTCAGTCACATCAGCCATGCTTTCCCTCTGAGTACCAGTGTACTTTTCATTTACTCTTTGTCAGTAGTCTGCCTAGCACAGGACCCCAGCAGCTCGCCACTTCATTAATAAAAGGGTTTCTGCAGCCTACGATAGTTTGCTTTATGCCTCTTCTTTTCTCTGTGTGTGTGTGTGTGTGTGTGTGTGTGTGTGTGTGTGTGTGTGTTATGGGGGGTAGTGTGTGCATGAGAGTTTATTGGTGTGTTCACCTGTGTGTGGGCTACAGAGGTTAAAGGAGGATGTTGAGTATCTTACTCTGTTTTGCTCTGCCTTATTCTCTTGAGACCAGGCACCTCTTAGTAGCAATTGTTACTGTGGTTCTGGGACTGGGCTGGTTATTTCTTCTGCATCCAACAGGTGGCGACAAAGCACAGAGTGTGCGCCTGCCTAGGTATGCTTGGTTTGCCTGAACAAGAAACCCAGGGGGACAACTCTTTCGATGATCCAAGGAGTGGTTGCAAACAGAGAGCCCTGGACTAACAGGAATTTGATATTTTGCAGAAAAAAAAAACCAGAACCAGTTAGTTCTCGTTAGTTGATCTGGGACTCAGGACTTTGGGATGCTTTAAAGTTTCTCCTTCAGAACTTCCCCCCCCTCTAATGAGTAAGTGACCTGGAAGTTACTAGCTGCAGAGCATACCCAACAAACAAGCAAATGAAAAACTGTCTTGGACCATGAATTTAATAAGTGACAGAACTGGTACCAAACTCCAGGCTTAGCTGACCCCAAAATGTGTGTTCTCTTCAACAAGCCATGGTTTGGGTTTGACATAAGGCCTGTGCAGTCATTATGAGGAGATTGTATTCTAGTGAGAGGCCCCCTGGTGTGAGCCTGGATATCCTTTAGGATGGAAAGGGCTCTGCCAAGACAAGCCCAGGGGCAGTGGAAGCCCAAGGAAGAATTATAATAAAATACGCTATCTTCAAATACAGACCTGGTCCTATGTAGAGATATGTGTCTGACTCACTCAAAGATCTGTAGAGAATATCTGACCCTCTATATCTCCAACGACCATAGAGGCTGGAACACTTTAATCTTTGGTGAATATTTGACAAAGGGATGAAGAAGAAACCAAGAACCATGGGTAGAAGCCAGGTGGGTCAAGACAAACTTTTCAGGTGAATGGGGATGTGGGTGGACCTTGGAGGGTGAGTTACAAATTTACCAGGTGGAAGGAGAGCTAAAGGCATTCGAGTTACACCAAGAGGAAGGATGGGGTGCACCTTTGAGTAAATCACAGCACGTGTTCAACGTGCATCTAATACCTCTAACACACACACACACACACACACACACACACACACACTACACCCACCAGTGAGGATTGGGGAAGAGGAGAGAGAGAGGGAAGGAGGGAAGGAGAGGGGAGGGGAGAGCTCCCTCCACCTTTACTGGCTTCCTTCCCCGGCATTTGTCAATCAGGCTAAGGTATCAAGGTTCTGGGCAACATGTTCCCCATTGATCTTAGGTACTGAGGTGTCCTACCTATATTTGATTTGATTTATGGCCCACTCCTGTCACTGAGACCTCAGTTGCTTTTGATAACTCAGATACTGTGCCACAGTTGGGATCCTGAAATGTACCCAAAGACCGACACTTGTCACACTATTGAGGGGCTGTAGAAACATTTATGTTTTGTTTTTTAAGACAGGGTCTCACAACGTAGATCAGGCTGACCTTAAACTCATGATCACCTTAAGATCACCTTCCTCTGCCTCCCAAGTGCTGGAAGGTAGTAGATCCTTTTAGAGATGGTATCTAATGGGAAGAAATCAAGTTATTACAGGACTTTCAGTCTCTTCCTGCCTCTCTCTGCATCTCTGCTTTCCAGCTGCCACAATCCCAACATCCCCCTGTGCTTAGTGGGCTTCTTAGATGCACACAGCTACCACAGGCCCAAAAGTAGTAGAAGCAAATGACCATGGGCTGAGACACTGGAAGCTAAGCTAAACAAGAACCTTTTATCTGAGATATTTATCTGAGATTAACTAACACAGCCATCTTAGTTCCCAACACAGTCTCTTCTATTGTGGTGGTCTTGGTTTTTTTTTTTTTTCTTCTGTAAGTTAATACCACAAAGGAAGCATAAGAGTTGTCCTAGTCCTTGAGAGGTAGAGGCACGAGGATCAGTTCAAGTCATCTTTGGCTACACAGTGAGTTCAGGCCATCTTAGACTACACGAGACCCTGCCTTTAAGTGCACACACACACACAAACACACACACACACACACACACACACACACGAATAAAGGGGTAGCATAGGAGCTATGAAGCTATGGCTAGAGACAAATTCAAATCTTATTTGTGACAAATATATTGTGAGGATATGGGGATATTTAATCCTCCGTGATCACATTCCTCATATACACAGGGATGTGATAATGAGAACAGGGGCTGTCAGAGGGCCCTGAGGTGACATGCTGCAGCTCTGAGGGCAGTGCAGGCATGGGGCAGTGCTGCCTCTGGGCTTGACCATTCCGTCATTCTCAGGCTCCTTGCTGGAGAAGGGCAGAGACTGGGTTTTTCCCACTCACTCTTCTGACTCAGCATGTTCTCCAATCAATTCTTCTTCCTCTTCTTCCTCCTCCCCGATTCCTACCAGGTGCCTTCAGCATTTGCCAGGTCTGCTGCTGTCACCACAATTGCCATAGGACTTCCAGGTCATGAGTGTCCCAACATCCGTGACATGCACGACTTGGCTCTAAGATGACAATGGTGCATATTGGAAGTGACACACCAGAGAGATGATCTGGAGGAGACCTCAGATGATGGATGCTTTGTCTAAAGATGACGAGAGAGAGGAGGAATACAAGAGCATGTGATAAGGCACCCAGAGCAACGCATGGGTCACTGTCCACAATGCCTCACCTGGGCAAACCTGAAGTCAGGAAGACTGAGTGGACGGCTGGTGGTATCTGAAGGGCCTTCAATGACCTGTGTTAGCAATCAGGATGGATAACACCAGTCAAGGACACAATTAGGACTGTGGGCTGCAATGGCTCTCCATTTCCTGGCTTCTTCACAGAACAACGGTTAGGGTGAGTCAGGGCTCCTGTATGCATCCGTTTACCATCACCTGCATCATTACCTTTTCCTGGCATTGAGGAAGCCATCACAGGCCTGCCTAGCGGCGAGCCAGGAAGACACAGAGAACTCCTTGCAATGGAAAATGTTGAACAATGTATTGGCCATGTTCTGAAAGCACCCCCAGGCTGGGGGGGGGGCAATATAGCTTAGTTGAAAAAGTACTGGCTTAGCACTAGAAAACAACTAGGTTCAATCCCCGACATCCCATAAACCAGGGCAGGAGCACGCAGTCTGTAATGCCAGCACTCCTGAGCTGGAAGCTGGAGGATTAGGAGGTCAAGGCTATTCTCCACTTCAACCAGCTCCATGCCAAAATGGCAATAAAAGTTCTCCAGCCCAAATATCCCATCTGTCCCTGAACCCATGTTGGAGTCTCTCTAGTCTACCAGGCTCCCCTGTGGTCAGTTTCCTTCCCAGTCCCCATCAGTGTCTCCACGGGTCACCCAGAAAGTGCTTTGTGATACACAGACAAAAATGAGTCACTTGCTTCACTCTTCAGTGTCTCCACTGGACTCTAAACTCTTCTATGACTACAGTCCCCAACTCTTCCACATTATTGGCTTTCTTTCTCTTCATCCTAGCTCCTCCTTCGCCCACCTCCTAGCTTCTACCATAATGGGTGCCCAAATCCTGTGACCTGCTTTCTAAAATCTATCTCCCCACTGTCCCCATACAAAGATCCCCCGTGTTCCTTGAATCCATCGTTGTCACCATGGCTGGCGCCAGTAGCCCGTGGATGCATTCGTGAACAGCTGCTTCCACAGAAGAAGGCTGTACGTGAATGTATGTGAATGTGTACATGAAGAACTGCAGTCTGGAAGGCTAAGCAGGCCTGAAGGGGAGAGAAGAGTAGAGTTCACTACAGTTGTGACTACCTTGTTCCAATCTGGCTATTCACCAGTTAGTGACTTTGAGTTTGACTTCACCTCCATGAGCTTCAATTTCTCCAACTGAAACTTGGGGTCAGTGTCTCTGATTAGATAGACAGAAGGCCAGAATGCACCACCTGCCGCACCCAGCAGGTGTCGCCGTGAGCGCGCACTGAGTTTTCACCTGCGCGCACTCTCAGGTTCTGCTACTGGTCATTGGGCTTCAGTCCAATTCCAAGTCTTCACCGGTAGCGAGATTCCGGAGGATCCTGTCACGTCTCGCCCTCGGTGCAGTCAGCCCCTCGCACAGGCGAGGGTGAGGAGAGAATGTGTGGGGTAGTAGTTCTGCAGGAGTCGCCACCCCAGCTCCCTGTTTCTGGCCCGTGTGACAGAGCTCTAACAAGGCGCGAGGGTTCTGGAATGAGCCAGAGGATCATCCTCTACACCCAGAGGATGGCCCTTGGGCACCTGCTGGTCTCAACCTGCGAGTTAGCGAAGGATGCTAGGCAGGCAGGATTCCACCGCCCTCCACCCCCAACCCCGCTCCACGCCCCCGCCTCCCACCGCCGCGAGCTCGGAGGAGCGCCGCGGGAGCGCGCTCGGGGCAGACATCCTCGACCCGCGGGCGCTTGGGCGCGGGGCGGGCGCTCCGGGAGGCGGGCGGGGGAAGGGCGGAGAGGGAGGGGCGGGGGCGGGAGGCAGCAGCGCCCCGCAGTCCCCGCGCCTCAAACACTTGCCGCGATCGCTGGCGCACAGCGTCGCCCCGCGTTGCGCGCTCGTTCCCCCCTCCTTCGGATCCGCGGCTCCCGCGCTCTGGGACAGTCTCCAGTGCCCAGCGCGGACCGACGCACCGACGGACCGCCCAGGGAGCCTCGGCCCGCGCCCCCTGCGCAGGCTATGTGGATTGCCCCGCCGGGCCCGGCTGGCGGGATCAGCACAGCCCGGTCCGCAGCACCCGCCACCAGCGGGGACTATGACCCGGAAAGCGCGGCGCTGTCTGGGCCACCTCTTTCTCAGCCTGGGCATAGTCTACCTCCGGATCGGGTAAGCGCCGCGCGCGTTCTTTCCGCGCGTGCGGCCGAGGCAAAGTTGGCTGGGCCCGGGAGGGAGGCGCGCTGCCCAACTTAGCTCAGGAGAGGCAGTGGGCGGTGCAGGAGCCCTGAGGGCACAAAGGCTCCCCGCAAGCAGACAACCCAGGGGCGCACACAGTTCCACAGACTGGGGCAGGGGATCGGCCATCCCAAGGATCTCAGAGTCAGGGATATCTCCAGAAACAGATAATTCGGGGATTCTGGAGGCGAATAGCTGCTCCATGGGGTCCCCAGGGACCGTCCCCACCCCCCATCCCTGTGCGCAAGCCACAAGCACAGTAGATCAGGCAGGACCACAGCCACCCCAAGAGAGCTCAATTCCCAGCGGGAATTCTACAAACGATATTGTGGGTGCAGCCCTTTTGCAGACAGGACTTCCCAGGTAGCAAACGGGAGCCCAGGGGTGGGGATGTTCCCTGGCAAAAGCATAAACCACCTCTCAGAGCTCTAGCACCGCCTTATTTCCAGTGACCCTCAGACCCCCTTCCCAAGCTAGGAGGACAGCACCTTTAACAATCAGAAGCAAATAGTAAGACCAGAGATAGTTAATAGGTGGTCGGAGACACCAAGGAGAGATGCTCCCTAGTCGCCACCCAAGAACAGCAACACAACCCGACCCTGGGGTCGCTGGGGTGGGAGCCAAAGAACCCAGGCGTGTCAGGAGGTGGGGCAGGCGACACTCTTATTGGAAAGTGGAAGCAGGTGGCTCCAGACGCTGCTTGCGCTGCGTTGCGCGGTCTCTCTCTTTGTACTTAGGAAGTGACTTGTGTACAGCACAGTTCGGGGGACGTGGGAGGCTTTAATCATGGACAGAGGTCCTAGCGCCAAAGGGCCACCTTGGTAGGCTTCACACCTGCCTTTCTACACCCTCACCCTCCCCCCCCCTCCACTACCTGTGAACCTCCTGTCGCTGCTTTGGGGAGGACTGGACCCAAGGCCAGGGGGCGTGCGTGGCAGACCCTTTGTGTTTCTCCGCCGACACCCTCAGGCTTCTCACTTCCCCAACCCCACCTCTCTGAAACGGGATTTCAAAACCAAGTGTGCTCTGAGTGGACTAGGCGGCCTCCAGCCCAACCGCGGATCGAGAGGCGGCTTCTGGGCTCGCGCGCTGCCTGCCTGCGGGTGTGTTTTAAGTGTTATTGATTCGTCCGCGTCTGGATGGCTTTTCTTTTTTTCTCACTTGCTTTAATCTTCATCTTGGCCCGCGCACTACCGCCCTGCGCTCATCCACTCATCCAGCATCCAGGAAGCGAGGTCGGGGCCCATTGGTTCTGGCCGCGTTAGGTATTATCTTCTTTTTAATTAGAAACGAGGGGGCGGAGACACTGAAGACTAGAGAAGGGGAAAAAAGCGGCAGAGAATAAACCTCCCTGATTTCCCCGGGACTGGACACCTCATTGGCTCACTAAGGGCCCAGCTACCCTAGGGGAGGAGGCAGAGGTCAGGGGGCGTGGCCTTCTCTCCAGGGCAGTTGGAGGGAAGTCCTAGTTAAGAGTTGCAGTGACTTTGAACCGCTCTGCTGGGTCCGAGGGTTAAGGTCCCCAAGTCCCTTGAGGTTTCTCAGTCTGGTAGGTAAGACTTGCTCCGGTGTCACCTACTCTGTGTGGCACATTTGTGGCATTCTAATTTTACCGGGGTTGTTCAGGTGACTCCAGCATTAGCCCTGCGAACCGTTAGTTCCAAAAGTAATAAAAATGGCACCTCGATGTGGTTCCTGTCGACCCTCCGAGGTGCAGACTGCCTCTCAGAAGCTCTTGTTTAAGCAGTGCAGGCTCCGAGATACATACAGGGGGTGTGAACTTGCTCCAGGTTGGAAAGTGAAGGAAGGCTTTGATGGAAAAGAGGCCTGCCCCCTTGGGCACTAGAAAATTTCTCTGAAATTCAGGTCTCATGGTGTCATGGCTCTCAGCAGGAACAGGCATTTCCTGGCCATCAGCTAGGCATTTAGAGGTCTCCTAGCCAAAATCCTCCCTACCCTACCTTGGCTCTGTGGGAGGTCCTCTGTAGTAGCTGAGAGGACATCATCCCCCTCCAGCACCTGCCACTCAGAGCCTTCCTCCAGGTCTCACCCCCTGTCTCTGTGTCCCCTCCAGTGGCTTCTCTTCGGTGGTAGCTCTGGGTGCGAGCATCATCTGTAACAAGATCCCAGGCCTGGCTCCCAGACAGCGGGCAATCTGCCAGAGCCGGCCGGACGCCATCATCGTCATAGGAGAAGGCTCCCAAATGGGCCTGGACGAGTGTCAGTTTCAGTTCCGCAATGGTCGTTGGAACTGCTCAGCGCTGGGAGAACGCACTGTCTTCGGGAAGGAGCTCAAAGTGGGTATGTGATCATCAGACACCCTGCACAGGGTCTTCTGAGCTATAAAGTCAGTACCCTTGGGAGCCCGCAGTGATCCCTTCACTTGCACTAGGTCCGGTACCCTTGCCTGTGTATCTTGTGCATGTATGGCTCAGATTAAGGTCTCCCACTGAAGTCCAGGATTGCAGCTGGAAGCCATGCCACTTTGTTGGTTACAGGCAAAGCTCCGCGCAACAACTATTGACCTAAATGCTCGCTGGCAGAGCTAACACGTTTTCAAATGAGGCCTGAATTTAAATGTGTGATGTTTTACCCACAGTAGGAGTTGCAGCCTCTTTTGGGAAATGGGCTGATCTATGGGTTGCTTAATGTGTGCAGGGCATTGTTGTGATGGTTAAAGCTGAGATACAGTCCCCGCCCCCCAGGTTAGGGTATGAGTGACCTATTCTCTGCCACAGTCTCCACCACTCCCTACTGTGGTCCAGCATGCGCAGTCCTGTGACACAATCCACCTGATTCCTACGGCAGTGCTTGGGGGGAGGAGGGTTGGCATGTGCAGACGTGTATGTATGCCTGAGCACGTACACACATGCATTCAACATGTAAGGCGATCTTGATGTTTGTGATAGAGAATGTCACTGATCTTCAGGAGATCCTGGACTGTAGGCGAGGATGTGGAGACTTCTTCATACTTGCAGGTGTCCGGACTAGGGGCCAAGATGTCAACAGACTCACTTCTGCACTGTGACCTTCCTGGAGGCATAGGGCAAGACAGGTCCCTCTGGGCGGGGCTTATCCACACAGCTCCGCTGCTAAGGCCCCATTTGAATGCTCTCCTCAGCCCTAGCACCAATACTCCAGCAGGATGCCCCAAAATCCCCAGTTCAATTGGGCATCTTCCACATTCCAGTGGCTTCCCCAGCCTCCCTCTGTCATCTGGGCTCCCAGGCTAGCCCACCTCCCCATTGCTCCCAGCAGGAAGGAACAATTTCTAAGTAAAAACCAGATCACAGTGTTACTCTAGGAAAGACCCATTAAAGGGCCACTCATTCCAGCCAGCAGGAAACCATTGCCCACCTGCTGTTGAGACCTTGGGCTCTTCATGACCACCCAGCCCCATCCTCTTTTCTAAACACTCCTTACTCCTTACCGGCTTCTCTTAAGGGCCTCACTGCTTCTTCTCTAGAGATTGGTACCACAGTCCAAATCCTCCATGTGCACTCGAGTCTCTTGGACCTTCCCCTGCTTGCTCCCTTGGCTCTGCATCAGCCAGCGTCTCATGCTATCTCAGTGCATTCTGCCTACTCCAGGAGAGCAGGCGCTCTGACCAGCTCACAGTGACTACATCCTTCCCTGCCTCCAGGCAATCTTGCTACAGGTCTACTTTGGTCACCAGACTGTACTGACTACAGAACGGGGCCCTGTGGTCAATGTGACATGGACAGGCAGGTCCCCTCCTGCAGAGCCCCTTTCTCAGCACTGCCTCTCTGGATCTTGGCTACATGAAGTTCTTTCTCTCCTATCCTTTCCTTCCCCTCAATATCGGAATCAGATTTTTTGTTTGTTTGTTTGTTTTCATTTTTGTTTTTGGCTTTTGTTTTTGTTTTGGATGAGAGAGGAGTGGACCAACCTAGCTTGGGCAACAGGATGGTGTCGACGCCAAGATCGCAGTTGAGGCCTCTGAAATCCCAGTCTCCTAAGTCTTCTGCTTGTTCCCTTTCAGCTTTGTCCTTCACAAATATTCCATCCCTCTTCAAATTCCAACGCCCAGGATGGCGCTCTGACAATGTTCTAAACCTAATGACCTTGCTGGGACATAATGAGTAAACCTGCCACAGATGAGTAAACTGAGGCTCAGAAGGGACTTGGCCAAAGTGTCCCAGAACAGAGTTTATCTCTTACAGCTTGTTGTTTTAGAATGGGTATAGCCGCCCCATGGCCACACTGTGATAATGCCCATTGGGCTGTGGTAGAGGAGACCAGGATGGAGGCGCCCCTGGATCATAGCACCCTACACACCTGGCTGCATACCGTGGGAATAACCTCAACACAGTCTAAGGAGGAGGGATACCACCAGTATCCTGGGAAGCAACAAAGGACTGGGCTAGAATCATGCCAGTTGGGACAGGAGTGACATATGACATAGTGATGTTGGGGTACCCAGGGAGGAAGTAGAAGATAGAGCCAGAAGATAAGGTAGCCCAGGCTAAGAAGCTTGAATTTCTAGAACTTGGGATTTGTTGGAGAATTCTGACCATAGCCACAACTACCAAAGTATGGGCGGAGCCTTAATCAATGTCACTATTCCATGGTTATTGATCCACCACTGACTTCATATGAGTCAAACCTTTCTCTTACAGTAACAAGTATCCTGTTATCTCTCAAGTTTGGGATTTTTGGGCCCCTCAACCAAGACCCCCCCCCCCAACTGATTGCCTCAGCTGACTAGAGCTGTCTCACAGGGGTGAGGATCAGGAGTAAAGTCTCTGACATATGGAGTCCCTTCTTCTGGCACTCTAAACCATAGGAAATGCATGTTATCTTTGAAGGGACTTCTCGGAAGCCCCACCCTCTGTATCTTCAAAGATACCATTGTTTAGAACTTAGTCACATGGCTTCACCTAGCTGCAAGTGAAGCTGTGAAAGGAAGTCTTGCATGGAGAGCAGCCATGTCATCAGCTCAGGATGTTAGGAATTTGCATGTAGATTGTGAGGTAGGGTAAGTAGCTTCTACTTCTCTGTGACAAGGTTTGAAGACTTTCTCCCACCTGCTCACGCCCATCCCAACTGTGGTTCTTCGTTCTGCCTGAGCTTCTCGGCTCTGCCTTCCCTTCTGGGTGTCTGGATTTTCATATAGAGATCTGAGAAGGCTGTGAGCATGTCCAGACAAGGCCTATTGGAAGTAGAAATTGAAACTAAGTCTAACACACCCAGGTGAAAAGGGGACTGTTGAAATGCCTAAGGAACTAGAAAACTAGGGACAGTGCTGGTTGCAGAACAGCTGGACCAGAGGTTGTGTTGTTTTCTAACAACACCAGGGGGACAGACAGGTGGCCATGTTAGTCTCAGGACCACAACAAGTTCAAGACCTCAGGAAAGACCTTGGGCTATCTCCAGCCACACTGTGAAAGTCCCAATGCTTCCTCTGCTTATTTCGGTTTAATGAGGCTGGACTTCCAATTATGCCCATCCCAAGGGCAAGATGCTTTGCTGGCCATCATGAGAACTCCACTCTGTCTGTCTCTCATGGAGAAGAAGCAAAATGCCAAATCTGGAGCTTAAACAGCAGAGGTTATTCCCATCAAAGGCTGAGTTTCAAGATCAAGGCCTGGCAGGGTTGCTTTCTCCTGAGGCCTCTCTCTTGGGCTTGCATAAGGCTTTCCCCACCAGGTTTCCTCTCCTGGTGCTGGAGATCCAACCCGGGGCCTTGAACTTCCTAGGAAAGCACTCTACCACCCACAGTAAAGCTGCTTCGTGGATGTGTCCTCACATGGTTGTTCCTTTCCCTCATGTAAACTCTCGTGGTTCTTTTAAAAAGACACCAGTCTCATGGGATCTGGCCCACAATTGACCTCATTTTAACCTAACCACCTCTTTAAAGACCTCTCCAATTGCAACCACATTCTGGAGAGCTAGGGGTCAGAGCTTCAGTATGAGTTATGGGGGACATGACTGAGCCTGTAGCAGCAAGCAATGGCATAGTCTATGACTTCATACAGGGGCTAGAGGGCTGAGGGGGCTCATAGATGGGACCCCCAAGGTGGTACAGTGGTCCAGGTCTAAGAGCAAGGGAAGAGACAGGCTGTGACTATGAAAAACCAAGGGAAATATGAATAGGGCTCTAGGAGACAGGGAGAGGTCCCAGGTAAGAGAGTTCTAGACAGTGAGCCTCTCCTGAGAGGCCAGCAATTCTGTGCGGTGTATGACATGATATGTTTAGTCAGCTGAGACCTGTCCCAGGAAGACCCCCTGGGGGCCTAAGAAGGCCTTTAGCCCCTCCCATCTCATCTCTTTCTTCTGTGCTGGGGATTGAACTCTGAGCCTTAATCAAGCTAGGAAAGTCCTCTGCTGCTGAACTACTTCTCCAGCCCCTATCTTCTTAAAAAGTGTGTCTCTTCCTCAAACCCAATGCATGAGTGATGGTCCTTCATCATGGGACCTGTCCCTTCCATGAGTGCAGAGGGTGGGAGGTTTCCATGTTCCTTCTGGAGTATATTTTATTCATCATAACACACACACATCCCCATGAAGTTATTTCATTTCAGTCCTAGTTAATGATGACTGTGGCAGATTCCACCTCTGTCATTCCACTCACAGCCTCCCCAACAGAACTTCTCAGACCTCCACATTCCTGCCAGGTTGAGTGGGTGCCCCACATGGAGCTCCCTGCCACCTGCCACCATGGTTTATATTTCCTACCGAAGGGAAAACGTTGTAGTTACTTACCCACAAGCTGCCTCTTCATGCCTTTTGCCCATTTCCCCATTGCCTTGCAGGTTTCCCCATTGGGCCAGGATGACATGGTACAGGGATCCAGGGCTTGCTTTAGCAGTGCCCGGTGGGGAGCTTCACTCTCTGCTCTGCTTCACTGAGGTTCAAATATGGCCCAGAACTGGGACACCCCTTTCTCATGCCCTGTCCTTCCAGTATAACAGTGAGGCAAGAGTCAGCTGCATCCTGTGGCTGCTTTATGCCAGGACAGAGACTCGGTAGTGAGTTTCCTATTGCTGGAGGGATTTGTCTGTGTGCAGGAGTCAGACTTGGGACCTTCAGTCTCAAGTCGTGTGTTTTAAGAGTTTTGGTGCTGAGCTGTGCAGAGCAGTTAGATGTGCTGTAGAATTGGAGTCACACATCCAAGTTTCCATTCTGCTCCACCCATGATGTTGGGAGGGCATACGACCTTTCTCCTCTCACTATGCCTGTCCAAAATGGTCCACCATGCCAGGTGGCAGAAGCACCACATGATACAGAATGTAAAACCCTGGCACCTGGTTTTTACATTTTTACAAAAGAGGATCTCCTTTCCCTCTTGAAGGAGTCTGTGCCAATCTGATAGAGACACAGCTCAGGAGTTCTATTCTTTGTATGGCAGAAACTGTTGGTATTGTGACTCATACAAGATCCTGCATTCTAGAAAGAATGGGGCAGCAGGATGCTGGGGGTGATGAACAGGGCTACTGATATGAATTCTTTACATTGACTTCAAATTGTGTTCCCAAATCTGCCCGCTTCTCATCACCTCCTGGTTCAAACCATCTTCACATAGTCATTGCTTGGACATCACTTTCCTGATAGCCCCCACTCGGGTTGGATCTCCAGTTCATGTGGTAGGGGTTTGGTTTCATGGTTGGTGATTGGGGAAACTCAGCATGTAACACTCTTTGCTCTGAGAGGGTCAGTGTGTCTACCAGTGTACTAAAGGCACTAGAAACAACTTGAGCAGCCTCCACACCAAGGTCCCAGCTGTTCCAAGATACAGCGTTGCAGAGCCCCACATCCTGGGAATGGCTACTCTTCGATACCCTCGAAAGCAAGTAAACTCAGAGTGTGATTTGGGGCCAACACTCAAGTCCAACATCTTTTCTATGGGTCCAGAACAGGGGCCTTCCTAGCATCTGATGTGGTTGTGTGTGTGTGTGTGTGGGGGGGGTGTTAATGAGATCTGTTTCAGTCAGCATTCCTCAGCAATTCCCGGAAGGCACCCAGGAAACTCAGATGCCAGACGTCTCACACAAGGGGAATAAAACCTCACAGACATGTCTGACATGTATCCAGGAATGCATGACACAGAATGAAGAGCTCAGACCCAAAGCCTAAGTCCAGGACATTTTACTGCTTCTGAGGAGTGTTTGGTTAAATCCAGGGCTGTTAAATGCTTATGAGCTAAGATTCCCTCGGACCTATTTGCACACCCTACACTCGCTCACCTGTCTGACAGATAGAATCTCTGAGCAATACGTGCTGGTGAGCAGCACACTAGCCAGCCACAGGCTCTGACCTGGTACTCTCCCCGTCTGATGGGAACAGATAAAGCCAGGGTCAAAGTACAGTGTTAGTGGAGGGCCACATAGACTGTAACACAGAGCTGCCTGCAAGGCTTCCTGAAGTAGGGACAGGATGTAACGAGGTGGCAGGGATGACTGAGCAGTGGTATTGTGACTCAGGATCCTGGATTCTAGAGAGGATGCAGGATGCTGGGGTGATGGACAGGGATGGCCAGGAGGCTTCAGAAAGAAGGGAGAACAAGGAATCCCAGGTGGTGCTTTGTTTTGTTTTCCTTTATTTTTGAGACATGGTCTCATTTAGCCCAGGCTGGCCTCAAACACACTATGTAGCTTAGGATGGTGTTAAACTTCTCCCCACTCCCAAGAGCTATGGTTACAAGCATGTTCTGTCATTCCCAGCCTTTCCATGGAAAGGTTCTGCACATCACATCCAAAGGTTTTGCTCTGGCAGGGAGCTGTCCAAGAGATTCGATCAGGATGTTGGGTGGTAATCACATTCTTTGTACACACAGAAATTTGCTATGTCACCAGCATTATCAACAAAGAGTTGGTGATTTCCCATCATGTGCTCAGGGATTGCTACATTCCTTTCCAAATGCTCACGGCCTCTGATTTGGTACCCTTCTGCAGAATTTTTCCAGGGATGGGCACACATAACCTACAATTCAGCCTCAGGTCCACCCGCCTCTGTCTAGCTCTTGGGAAACTCTGATGCATTGCTACCAAGTGTGTGTCATCCTTTCTCCCTGGGGCAGTTGTTTGAGTCTTGCACTCCTTTACTTGAGGGAACTATCTGGGTGCACATCCCTTGCCTGAGAACCCCTACAGGTCCCCGAAATGCTGTCTTTTTACCCACAGCCTGTGAAAGTGGAGCAGTGTTTGGCTGCTTGGCAGGATGGATGGGAAGTCCTTTCCAGGGAGGGAGATAGAGCGAGGGGCGGCCAGCTCCACTTTCTCTCTGCCTTTCTTAACAATGCGCCATCTTGCCCAAGCAAAAGCCCTTTTCTTTCCCCATTCTCGCTTAGAACACAGCCAACAAAGGGCTTTTTGTCTCGTTTGCATTTTTTTTTTTTTTTTTTTTTTTGCAAGCCTCAGTTCATCCTGGATTTTCGCTCTCCTGACACTATTCTTTGAGATGAGCTTTTTGTTACATGGTCTTTCCAGCTTCCCTATGCTAGATAGTCCAACACACACACACACACACACACACACACACACACACACACACACACTCGCACTTGCGCACTCATGCAATTACTTTCATACATTCATTCAACCTGGAGATTTCATAGGTCGATAATCTAGGTCCCCACAACCTCATGGGGGAAAGAAAACTCAAGTCAGTAAAAAAATGCAGATGGATAAAGTGCTGACCACAAATGGAGGGAGAGGACATCAGGAAGACCCTCCGAAGTGGGGACATCTCAGCCACGTCATGGCAGATACCAGGCTAACCAACAGTGCCTCTGCTTTGAGGCATTTACTGATTCCTGCCAGGTGTAGGTCAGGCTCCTAACAACCTCTTCAGAAAGATTGTTCATAATTCCTAGTACAGAAGTGAAAAGTTTACTTTCCCAGGATCTTGCTATACTGGAAAGCAGAGCCAGGCCGTGACCCCAGGTTACCCAGGCTGTGGGTCCTGCTTTGAAACCACCTGGATACAGTTATGGTGCCTCATAGAGTGGCAGAAAGGGCATTTCTAAACTTAGGGAAGAGTCACAATGAATGGATGGTGGCCACTGGGGGACAGTTAGCAGTGTGCCGTGGCCTGACTCTGTAGAAAGAGGAGCCCACGGACAGAGTCTCCTTCCCTCGATTGGGTTTAGAACAGCAGGTTAGAGTAGGGTGAATGGTACATCCTTTCCCCATTTCTGTCTCCTGTCTCTTCACCTGACTCAGCCTCCCCCTCCCACCATGATTCCTAACCCTTAAATCTCCTGGCTATGCACACAGCCTCTCCTAACTACCGTGTGGCAGAATACTGGACTGTGAGCAGCTACCACACCAGTCTGGCGAGAGCAACCGTTTTCCATCTGTCTGTTTTCCCAATCACCGGACATTTCTGCTGGTGTCACTGTAGACCGCTCATTCTCTGACCCATTGGCTTTAAATAGCAAAAGAGAAAAAAAAAAAAAGTCTACAATGCACTCTGTGGTTTCCAGTGAGATACCGTAAATACACCCAGATAATATTCCGGTGCAAACCACGGGCAGCGATCGCAAAGGGCGGAGGATGGAATCTTTGGGGCCAGCCTGGACAGGGCTCATTTCCTCTGTCCCCTTGGGACTGCTATGGAGCCGAACATAGAGGGCGTCAACCAGGCTCTGGCTTCACCTCAGCACGAGCACTTACCCCGCCCATCCCCATCTCCGTCTCATCCCTCAGGAGCCTCACTGGTTTTCAGGGCAGCCTGGCAGTGGCCTCCTGGGTTCTAAGTTTGCAGATGGGAATGTTGAGGCTCAGGGACTCAGAGTGTGGGCTCAGAGTCACCCAGCTAAATGAGGGGTAGTGGGAGTGGATGGCTAGCACCCTGTCACCCAGACTGAGCTGAAGACACTTGTGGTTGGTTCTCTGGGTTTCTGTGTAGAAACCCCTGATATGTGGCTAGTGAGATTTGAGGCTAAGGTGGAGGGGAGGGAGGGGATCTCTCACTGGAGGTCTGGGGGCTGGTTCTAGTCTAGTCTCTGGAATTACAGGTGACCTCAGGCGGGCCTTCCTTCTGTCTGTGGCTCTGGAAATCCCTTCTTTGACAGAAGACAGGATTCTGACTCCCTGTGTTAGCTACTCAGTCTCCCTTCTAATCTCTGGCTTACCTGACCCACACCAGCCAAAGACATGGTCTGAGCGCCCCTGTTTAGGAGACTCTTCTCCTCACAGAATCTTCAAACTCTGACACTCCCAGCTCCCATCACAGAAGAGTTTTTTTTTTTTTTTTCCCTCAGAGTCCTCAGCTAAGGACTCATCCCCAGTGATATAATCTGCTTTCTGTCTCCTTGCAAAGGCGGAGCCACACCTGAATTCCACATCTTAGTTCATCCAGCCTGCAGCACAGTACCTAGCACACAGTAGGTGCTCAGGAAATGCTCACTGAGAGCAGGGGCTGGGCACATGCTTGGCTGAAGTGACAGAGGTCAAAATTTGGATGAAGACTTTTCTTCTGCCCCTGGTACTTCAGGTCAGCCAAGCTGGCATCCACTCACCAAATGAGCAGAAGATCTGGTGGAGAGGTGGGCTGTGAATTGGTGGGGTGGAATAAGAGTCATGAGCTATGGGAGAGTGGGTCGTACCCTGGAGCCCAGCTGTCAGGGCTTGTGTCTAGGACTCATGGTCTACCTTTTGTGAAGGGGTGACAAAGGTCATTCTGCCTCTCAGAGATTGGTTGTCTCAGTTTGCCTCTTTTGGCAAGGTGTTCAGACCCAGCCTCACCAGCAGCCCATTTCTGCAGACTTGGCACATTCTGTATGAATGAGGTGACATCCGGCCCCACCCACCACTGTTGCAGGAGCTGAAGGAACCTCTCAGAACTTCTTTGCAGATATTTTACAAGCGCAGTGAGATACGCTCAGTAAGTGTCCCAGTGAGGGCTTCTGCAGGTTGTGCTGGGAAGAATGTGGACCATCGGGATTTGGGAATGGCTCAGGTCATGGATAGAGACACCCTGTGACCTCTCAATGCCTCTGGATGTGCCTGTGAAATCTTTTGGTGAGCCCCATTCCCCTACTCCCAATCCAGGGAATGCAGCCTCAGAATGCTGGGTGGCTTCTTGAGAATGAGACTTGGGATCTAGGGTTCTTCCCTGCTGGATCTGCCAGGGTGCCAGGGTCTGACCTTATTGACAAGTATTAACTGATAACTAGATGCCATCTCTTGACAGAAATAATGCATTCTGGGAAGAGCTGATGCCTCCCTCTCTAACCATGACACACACAATGACAAGGCAGGGCCTAAGGGACAATGCTGTCCAACAAAGGCTTTGATTCCCAGCTCTAGTCTATCTATATAGGAAACCTTCATTGCCAGCAAATTTGTGCATTGTCTTACATTGGGGGCTGTTGCAAAATATAGCACAGAGACCCAGGTGTGTGTCTGGCACTTAGTAGATGCACAAAAATAATTCCTCCTTGTCCACCTTTGTCCCTCCAAGTCTGCAGAGCCCAGGGATGACTGTGCTGGCTCCCTGGTTGTGGTTTACAGGATGGGCTAAGAGGCACATAGCCTGTTCACCATAGTCTCCAGCCCTGCCTGGGTAGACATTCCTGAGCCTCAGTCTCTTCATCTGCAAAGTGGGGTGCTGTCACTAACTCACTTGATGGGATGTTTATTTATTTATTTTACTTTATTCTATTTTACCTGTATGAATGTTTTACCTGCATGTACATATGTGTACCGTGTGCATGTTTGATGCCTGGGGAGGTCATCGGATCGCCTGGAATTAGAGTTACAGGTGGTTGTGGGTGCTGGGAACTGAACCTGGGTCCCCTGCAAGAGCAACAAGCACTCTTGACTCTTTAGCCACCTCTCCAGCTGAGGGGCTGTTCTTGAGGACGGCATCCCGTGTGCATGAGCGGTGAGCGAGCAGTATTCGGTACACCCGAGGCTGCGGCTACTGTTGTAGCTGGTCTCCATTCCTCCTTCTCCAGGCAGACATTCATGACAGACAGAGTGCTACACTGAAGGAAAGTATATTCTCTAGGGACAGTGGGGATGAGTGACCTTGATCAGATGGAGTGAGAAGGGCTATGAGGAAACTAAGGTGGGAGTGGGAGAGGGGAGCCTGCGATTGCACCAGTTACAAATCTGGTGTTACTCTTGATCCTTACTGAGGTGTGTACTGTGGGCTAGACGATGCCTACCTCGCACCACCTGTTTGGGTTAGAGGTATTTACAGAGAAAGGACTAAACAAGGCACAGCAAGGTTAGGTGAATTTCTTGAGGTCACACAGCCTCTGGGAGGTTTGAAGAGGCCCTCAGATCTATCTTATTCTGTCAACAGCAGCTCTTCAGCATCCAGAGGGCTGAACATGGGTACACACAGTACCTGGCTCTGTGAGCACCCATACTAAGCGAGGGTAGCTGTCCCCCCTTGCTTCTCAGAGCAGGGGTGCTAAGCGTCATCTTGTCAGGGAAGTAGACACCTTACATGGCCCAGGATCAGACTCCATGATGGTCAAGTACACCTTTAACTAGAAGCATGGCTACCCTTCCCTCTTTTCAGGGAGTGTGAGGGACAGAAGCCATGGCCATAGCTGGAGCCGTCATTCTCAGCAGCTGACTATTACAATCTACATCATTCTGCGACTCAGGAGACCCAAGAGAAGTAGAGATGCCCCCAAGCTGGGTGGCAGGCAGTCACACAGTTACCACAGGAAGCGTAGGGCTCACAGGGAGAAGACTGAAAAGGCTGAGGCTGAGGGCCTGGGGCTCCTGGTCTCCCCTCAGTTTGCATATTGTCTGCTCAAGGGAACATCGCTCCTTCCACCTGCTGGAGTCTGGCAGCAATGACTATTCTGAAGTGATTTAATCCCAGGACAGCTTTTGTTCATATGAGGTAGCCAGGGGAAGGCGTGACACTCTGCTCTGGGTGCCCTGAATGAGCCAGATGCTCTACTGGCTTCATCAAATGTAGGCAAAAGAGACTGAAGTGTAGGCAAAAGAGACCCTTTCCCTTCAGTTCTGCGAGGCCCAGCTAAGCTGTGCATGCTGTACATGTACATGCTGTAAGGCTGGTGCTTGGCATGCTTTCTCCTGCTTTCACATTGGTAACCATTTTCTCTTCCTCACAATCTCATTGGAAAGCAGTTATAACCCATTTAATAGTGGAGGAGTTGGGCACAGAGATACCGCTGGCTCACCTGGGGTCACACAGCTGGAAAGCCGCGGAACAGTCACCTCTGATCTCCCCTTCCTCCAAAACCCTTGAGGGTCTGACACTGATGTCAGTGCTTTTTTTCCTAGAGTTTTATTTCGTGTGTTTGGTTTTCTGGAGTGAACTGGTTCCCAGGTTGGGAGGCTTTCTCTTTGCCTCTCTCTGGTCCTGGGGGACTCAGTAGGTACTTTAAGTGTCTTCTTCAAGCCACAGTGCTGAGCTGCAGTTTTGAAGGACAGGGGCTCCACTCTTAGGACCCCAGTTGTTAAGTCAGGCTCTGGGCTAAACATTTTTCATGGGACTCACATTCCCCTCTTGGGTAGGCACTGGCATTATTCCAGGCTCACAGATGGAAAGACCAGGGTCTTGGAGATGAGAGACTATCCCATAGTAGTCAGTAATTGGCAGAAATGAAACCAGACACAAGCCTGTCTTGATAGAAATGCCGTGGTGGGTTTCATGAAAGGCAGAGCAATACTGGCTCTGTTCAACCAAGAGGGCACCAGAGCAGCAATGGTTGGGGGCAGGACAGGTGGTGTGTGAAGCAGGCCGGAGGGAACCCCAGGTGGAGGCCAAGGGCTAGGTTACTTGCAGGTTTGTCGCCGCTTCCTCAGTGTCCCCAGCAGCCCCTGGCCAACTCTGCCCCAGCTCTAGAACACATCCTTCGGAGGTGCGCTCCCCGCCCTGTGCTCCTGCTCCAGCTCCAGCTGCTTCCTTAGCGCCTCAGACTGTAAGAGGCCAGGGCTCATTCAGGGATCGCCATGGGAAAGTCCTGCTCTCCTTCACCCCACAGTGCACACACATCCCTTGAACCTAGTTGGCAAAGGGGAGACTGAGGCCCAGAGAAGCTAAGTAGCACCACGATACTTGCACCCACTCAGCATTTTTATCGGCTACATCCTGATGCTCAGACCCCTCCACCCCTTACAGTGGACCGATGCCACTTGCTGAGAACTGGCTAAAGCTTTGTCTAACTCTTTTTTGGGGGGGAGGGGGGTTCAAGACAGGGTTTCAGGTATAGCCCTGGCTGTCCTGAAACTCATTCTGTAGACCAGGCTGGCCTCGAACTCAGAAATCTGCCTGCCTCTGCCTCCCAAGTGCTGGGATTAAAGGCGTGCGCCACCACCGCCCAGTCTGAAGACACACTCTTAATGCTACTAGTCATTGCCACAGCTGAGGAGACTGAAGCACAGGGCAGGGGTGGTCACTGATTAAGTCATGGAGGCAGGGATTAATGGCCCCGGCTTCCGCCTTCAGCCTGAGCACTCCACAGGTGTTCCATGAATGTTACTTTCCTGTGATCTGAACACGTACAAGTGACATGATCCTGTCAAGCTTGCAGGGAGAGGCAGTGGGTGGACATGGGATAGAAGCTCCCCACCCTCAAGTCCAGTTTTGCCAAGGGCCAGGGATTGCAGGAGAGTGGGTGTGTACTTGATTGTGGTCCTGGGTAGTGTCACCACCCTAAGGAGCTCTCTGCACAGTCAGATGAGACTTCTGCTTGAGTTTTGGAAAGCTGATGCACTGTACTCAGCCTCTCTCCCGAGCTGGACCTCACCTTCTCCCTAGTTGCCCTTAGTGGAGGGTCTCCCAGATCAGCTCTTACAAAGCTCTCTCCACTCTTCTGCCCCCAGGGAGTCGGGAGGCTGCCTTCACCTATGCGATTATTGCTGCAGGTGTGGCACACGCCATCACCGCTGCCTGCACCCAAGGCAACCTGAGCGACTGTGGCTGCGACAAGGAGAAGCAAGGCCAGTACCACCGGGACGAGGGCTGGAAGTGGGGTGGCTGTTCTGCCGACATCCGCTACGGCATCGGCTTCGCCAAGGTCTTCGTGGATGCCCGGGAGATCAAGCAGAATGCCCGGACCCTCATGAACTTACACAATAACGAGGCGGGCCGGAAGGTAGGCTGCAGGGAGGACACTGCAGTGAGGTCCTTGGTGACAGGGGTGGGGTCTGAAAAAGCCCAACTTGGCACCTAGCTTCCTTCTGCTCTACTCTAATGCCATGGGTGTACAATATGAAGCTTATCGGCTGAATACTAAACATTCACATAACCAAAATGGGTGCTTCTCAGCAAGGGGGGAGGTGGAAGGCTTGTGAGGTCTTCAGGGCTCCAGGACCAGCTGTATAAATGGACTATGGGGAAGGACTGAGGCAATTGCTGGAGGCATCCACACGGACCAGCTCTCAGAGCAGCTACCCGTCTCCTGTCTTCTCAACCAAGATCTGTATCTATCCTAGAAGAATAGGACAGGATATCTCCTATTTCCAGCAGCCTGGCTCGGAAGAGAAGGGAACTGGGTGGCCCATTCCATGAGGAGAACCATATGGGACTGAAGGTCCAGAAAATAAATCCAAGGAGCCATGAGATGAGGACAGAGGAAGGTGGGTCCTGCCTAATGAAAGGACCCACCATGACTATTGAAATGCATGAAGGGATCAAAACAATGCTGGGAACCCTATTCCAGGAGTATCCACACATCAGCAGCCTGACCAGACATTGAGAGATACCTAGGCCAATGCTACCTGCGTGGGCAGTGCCCCTGGTTTAGGCCTGAGTCTGGGCTGGGTCCCTGAAGGCCTATGAGGCATTCTAAGTGGAAGGGAGTTTGTGCTCTGCTCCATGAGGTATCAGTGAGTGTGGATAGGGAATTCACAGACACAGAGCGTGGTAAAGTGGGGATCGGGGCCCATCCTCAGGTCTGACTGACTAGCTGGGTGGGTGCTGGGAGCAAGATAGCCAGGCCTTGGGGATAAGTCTCTGGTTTTCTTTGCCATCTCTTCATCTTTAGAGATGCTCTTAAAATTAGGGAGAAGCAAGGAGCAAAGATAGCTTCCAGAAGGGCTCAGATACAAGAGTCTGCTGTTTGGCCTGGTGATGGTGACAGTGTCTTGTTCCGGTGGAGCAGGTCCCACTGGGCTACACATCTTCTGGCCTGAATGTTTCAGTTAATAAAATCCCCATGAGTTGGTGTCACTTGAACCCTCCTTTACAGGTAAAGAAACTGAGGCACAGACAGGAAGTCATATGTTAAAGAACCCCTGTCACTGGGCAGGCATGTCTGGCCACAGTGTTTATATTCCCTGCACAGATGTGTATATGGCTGCAGTGACTGAGAAGGTGACATGGTTACTTGGGTTCAATCTGGCTCTGTCATTCATTCCTGTACTGCCAGGGCTGAGGTGAGAAGGGAAGGCCACCCACCTAGGACCTGACCCACCATCCTCGGTGCTCAGCCAGGGTAGGCATGAGTCCATGTTGCAGACATGTGAAGCACCCAGAGGAAGCCAGTCAGGAGTGTGGCTGGGGGCTTACATACTGTGAGAGCATAGACAGGCTTGTATCCAGAAGTGTGAGAGGGAGTGCCCTCTTTCTAGTGTCTCTCCCCCATCATAGGCCTCTGAGCTGCCTTGGTGAGTAAAAGACACCTTGTCTGCCCCAGAGTGATATCCAGGTAAATTAGGTAGACTCAGGGACCATCTGTCCAAACAGGTCATCTCAGATGTTTGTTCCTTTTCACTGCTATAGTACAAGTCCCAGGGGACACTGGTGGTCATAAATGCTACCCCTCCCCAAAGGGCTCACTCCTTGGAGGCTGGCATGAGGTAGCAACTACCCTTCATCTCCAGTTTCCTTAGCACAGATGCCTGCTTGGCCTATTGTGAGGCGAAGTGTGAGGCTAGCCTATGGATCAAAGTGAAGCTGGCTAGCAGCTCTGGTAAGAGAGCTTCATAAGCTGCACAGTTGGTTCTAGTCACAGGATTGTGGCTTCTGCTCAGTCATGCTATTCTGGGCCTGTGGGTACTGCATGGTCATAGGAAAGCCTCAGTGAGCTTCTTGGAAGAGGTAGGCCCAAAGACAGCTGCTGAGTTTGGCTGAGAAGAAAAAGAGGTGAAGGCCCAGAATGATGAGACCTATGCCTGGTACATAGTGTATTCTAGTTGGTCTGTGGGTTCCTACAGGATCCTCAGATTGACAGGATGTCTTGTGTGGCTTCTCCTCGTCTAAGTTTCAGCCATGACATTCACCCCCCCCTCAGAGAGCCTTCCTTCTTGTTCCTTTCTCACCTCTTCTGGGATGCAGCTGTGTTCCATAGCTTTCTCACTCAGGACAGGCTGGGGTGCCCCTTACAGCTGCACCCCAGCCCCTGGAGATGGCAATGCTGCGTGTGGAACATTGATCAGGGCCTATGGCAGCTAGGTAGAGGTACTTTGGTTCTAGGGCAGAGAAGGGTAGAGGTCATAGAAACGGGCTGTGAAGATAGCAAGGTCCAGGTAGACATTGGGTAGGGATGGAGCACAGGCTGGGCCTGCCTGAGGTGTGGGAAGCACAGAAGAGGAGATTTTCCATACTTGCTGGTGAAGAGCTGTCTTAGTTACTGTTCTATTGCTGTGAAGAGATACCAGGATCAAGGTAACTCTTATGAAAGAAAACATTTAGGGCTGGCTTACATTTTTAGAGGTCTAGTCCATTTTCCTCATGATGCCAGAGCAGTAGCTGAGAGCTATATTGTGATCTGTAGGTAGAGAAAGAGACAGAAACAGAGAGAGAGAGAGAGAGAGAGAGAGAGAGAGAGAGAGAGAGAGAGAGAGAGAAACTGGACCTGGCATGGACTTTTGAAACCTCAAAGCCAATGACTGCACAAAGGCCACACCCTGTAATCCTTCTAATCCTTTCAAATACTTCCTGATGACTAAGCGTTCAAATATGTAAGCCTGTGGGGGCAACTCTCATTCAAATCACTGCAGGACCCTTTAGTGCAGTTCATCTAGGGACCATTTACTATCATGAGTGTGACAGTTAGTTAGGGACCCTGTCCAAGGTCTGGATCCCAGAAAATACTACTAATTATAAAGCAAACCCCTTCTCAGGATGCACCAGGCTGCATTGGAGTCTGCATGGGTGGTGTGGAAAGGTCTATAGCAGCTGGGCAGAGATGGGTAGTGAAGCTTGGGGCCATGGTCTTGTTGATCATTCATTGCCTCATGGAAACCAGATTCAACCTGACCACAGGCTCTGGGTCTTGTCAGCAGTCAGTTTGAGAGAAAGGCAGGGCAGGATAGCCAGGAGAAAGGCCATACATGCCTTCTACAGGCTCCCGAGTGTCCTTTGCTACAGGGGTACCCTGTGAACCCTGCAAAGGGAGGGAACCAGTATGATGCTTTTGCCCTCAGCAGACTCCAGAGCCAGGCTATGGTGGCCAGAGCATGGCAGCCGATGTGCTTCAGCATTGGGCATGGTGGGAGTCGTCACAAAAAGGCAGTCCAGAGACTGTAGATGCCTCTGGGAAAGGTGACTGGCAACTAAAGTCTCTCCTGTTGGTTTTTGGGAGGCCACATTATTTCTAGTCTGATGCCACAGGCCACTCCACTTAGGTTGGTAGAATGCTAAGCTCGCTCATTCTGGTTGGTGGCTCGAGTCACAGGATACTGGAGGAAAAAGAGACATCTGGAGCACAGTCCTGAAATCCTCATAGTAACCCTTGTGCTCATTGAATGATCTCTTTCCTGTCCCTTGTGTGGCAGGGAGAGAACTAATTACTCCATGACCCGTGCCCCAAGGTACCCAAGTTAGTTGAGGAGCTAAATGGTTGACGTTGGAGGAGAACTGTGGCTCTGACATAGCAACAGTTCCCTACAAGAGATGGCTGAGAGAAGAAAGCGATCTTTAGCCAGGCCATGGTGGATAACCAGAAGCACCCCAGGAAGAAGGCAGTCAGCATAAATAGGCCTGGGATTCAGTGGTGGTTCAATGTCAGCATTCACAATGCCCTACACTTGATACCAAGCTTTAATAAAAGAAGGGAGGGGTTGGCAAATCCTAAAAAAGCAGTAGAGACTCCCTGGTCTGAGGCTGGTAAAGGGTAGTGAGGTTGATGAGGAGGCTGGAGTCAAATACAGGCCTTATGTGTCAGGAGTGGCCAGAAGCAGCTTAATGGGGTGAGCTTTGGGTGAGTCCCTCTCCCTCCCTGGCACAGAGTGCAGGGGAGAAAGGTCTTAGAGGTAGCAGGTGGGAAGTATAATAAGCAGCCTTTGGGCTAAGCTTGGAGGTGTGCCCTCTCACTGGGTTGAGCAGAGGAGACAGGTCTTAAAGAGCACAGCAGGGTGCTCCTTGACCTAGGGGGTGGTGCTGGGGTTCTGGTACCTTGCTGATATGGAGCAGGCCTAGGAACCAAAGCGGGAGACAAGGGTAGGAACTGCTTAGGACACTAGGCCTCTGGGGGTGGGGGTGGGGTGCAGGGAAGGAGGGCTCTAGGGAGGGAGGGGCTGGCAGGGAGGTGACCAGAACAGGGACAACCTGGGACCCCACTCAACTGCACAGGAAACATTCCCTGGTCCTCATTTTAAAGTGGCTTCTGCTACCTCTTGGCTTGGTGACAATATGTCCAAGTCCCCAGGAGGACATTGTACCTTTCCACTGCCTGTGGAGGCCTTGCTGTACCTGTAGGGTGAAGTGTGTTGAGTGCTCTGGAGGATCCTAGGGAAGGATGTGCTGTCAGCAGCCCCTGTTGGCAGTGAGGAGTGAGACCAGACTGGACAGGCAGCCTGAGGACAGGGCCCCCCACTGGGACAGGCCAGCCCTGCTGGAATGTGACTAGCTCCAGGGAGGTGAGCTAAGGGGGATGGAATTCCACCTGAGCATGGAGTCACCTCTTGCTCACAAGGGGTGTTGGTCTTGTCCCTTCCTGCCCTGCCCTGTCTGGTCTGGGTGCTCCTGGGGGCTGGCTTTCTATTCTGGGCCTGGCTGCAGGGCTGCCAGCTTATGGGGGACAACAGGGACCCAGCCCCAGGCACGGAGGGCGAGGCCCAGATAAGACTTGCTCCACTTAGTGGCTGCTTAAGCCACTTACATACTTGACTAAAGAGAGTGGACAGTGTGGCATGCCAAGGGCCCCCAAGAGGCCAGGCCCCACCTTCCCGGAAACCAGCCAGCAGTCTTCATGCTACTGTGCTTAAGTCCTGGCCCTCAGTTAGGGTAGATGTGGGGTCTTACCATCAAAATGCAGGAAAAGCCTGCATCCTGGGTTCAAGAGACCACAAGGGATTTGGGCTTCAAATAGAAGAAGACACAAACCTTCCAGAGACCTTGCCTTCCCCGGCTCTAGTCCTGAACTCCTGGGACAACCGTCTTTGCACATGCTGTTCATTAGGGTGGCACTTAGCCTTTTCTCAGGAGGACTTCTCTCCCCAGTGTCCACCTAGCCTCAGTATACCACGCTGCTTTTATTTTTCCACCATTTGAACACCTACCATTTGAAAGCACTCTCTTTGCCCAGCCCTTTGAGTCTTAATTGTCTATCCCATTACAAGGTCAGCGCCATAAAGGTCAGGACAGCGGAATCCCCTACGCCTAGAATGGTACCAGGCACACAGTAGGGTTCAAGAAAGGTTTGTAGAGAGCATGAGTGAATAACAAGACTCTTTCCTGGAAGTGTCCTGGGAATAGGATACCAGATATAATTAGAGATTCCCAGTTAAATTTGTTTCAAACCTACAAGTTATTGTTTTTACAATTAATTAAAATTAATTTAAAATTAATTATTTTAAAAACACCTAATCTAAGGCTTTCCACTTCAATCAAGCTTATGTACATGATTAAGCAGTTCAAGGTCCATTAGTACTGTGAAACATCACCATGTCTAAGCACAGGCTCCGTCACACTTGTCCAGGGGCCACACACCCATCACACCTGTGCATAAAACATCCCCACACCTGTACCAGGGCCTCCATCCCCACACCTGTACCAGGGCCTCCATCCCCACACCTATACCAGGGCCTCCATCCCCACACCTGTATCAGGGCCTCTATCCCCACACCTGTGCCAGGACTTCCATCCCCACACCTGTGCCAGGGCCTCTATCCCCACACCTGTACCATGGCCTCCATCCCCACACCTGTACCATGGCCTCCATCCCCACACCTGTACCAGGGCCTCCACTACCACACCTGTACCAGGGCCTCTATCCTCACACCTGTACCAGGGCCTCCATCCCACACCTGTGCCCAAGCCTCTGTCCCACACCTGTACCATGGCCTCCATCCCCACACCTGTACCAGGGCCTCCACTCCCACACCTGTACCAGGGCCTCTATCCTCACACCTGTACCAGGGCCTCCATCTCACACCTGTGCCCAAGCTTCTGTCCCACACCTGTACTAGGGCCTCTATCCCACACCTGTACCAGGGCCTCCATCCCACACCTGTGCCCAAGCCTCTGTCCCACACCTGTACTAGGGCCTCCATCAAATTCTCTGATGTTAGCAACTTGGAAGCCTCAGCCTCAGCCTCAGCCTCAGCCTCAGCCTCAGCCTCAGCCTCAGCCTCAGCCTCAGCCTCAGCCTCAGCCTCAGCCTCAGCCTCAGCCTCAGCCTCAGCCTCAGCCCTAACATCCCAACCCAAGCCCTTAGTCGCTCTACTGAAAATAAAGCCACAATGCAGACTCTCCACTTCCTATCACAGCTCAGTGACATAATTTTCTTCTCTACTTCCATGAGCTTGACCAATCTGGGTACTTCACATAAGCTAAATCGAAGTGTTTTCCTTCTGTGTCTGTCTAGAATTGGCCCCATGTCTCATGCTGTAGGTGTGACTTGTATGTCAGCAGCCCTAGTTCTACCTGGTCCTCATGGTGGCTCAGTCCGGTTCCTCTGCCCAGCACTAGTGCTCAGACGAGGAGTGCAGCTTCTGGGTTGGGCCAGGAAAAGGATCTAGTTCTCTTCTGGATTTAGAGACTCTCCTTCAGAGGGCTCATGGGTAGAGAAGCAGAAAAGGATGAGCCCTCAGGCCCAGCTTAGACCCCATCAGCTCTGTGGTAGAACAGGCTGTGTGAGAGACTGGGACCTGGGATCATGATGAAGATGAGAGTCTAGGAAGAGAATGAGGTTGTTGATACCAAGGGAGCTGAGGACAGGTCAGGAGGGGCTGTGGTCAGGGTGGAGGGTGCTCGTGCTGAGGACTGGCCATGGTCAGGGTGGAGGGTGCTCGTGCTATGGTTTTTCCCCTTCATCGAGTGACATAGCTGGGACTGTGCCCGGCTGGCTCCTGTCACTGATGTCATAGTGATAACCATGACCAGCATCCAGGGAAAGAGGGATAAGATAAGAGAGGAGTGGAAAGCAGTGACAGGACAGGGCAGCTCTTCCTGGAGAGACTGGCAATGCCTGTGGGTCCCCAGCTTCCACACTGCTCTGGGCTGCCAAGACCACCTCGGTTTAATCCCATGCAGACATGACAGCCTAGGCTTAGTCTGGAGAATGGCTGGACACCAGGGCCTGGAAGGAACTTGGGCTATTCATCCAGGATGAAGGTGACATTGGTGAGCTGTTGCTGTTCCTCAGGCCCTCAGGTTCAAGCTCAGGTGAAGCAGTCACAAGGCCCTTGTCAGGGGAGTTGATACAGGTGGACACAAGGTCCTCTGTTAAGGGACACGGGCAAGCCAAATATCAGCACCAAAAGTACAATCCCGATTAAATCCCCACAACTAATAGTCTCATGCCTGGTCACAGGTCTGCCTTAACTAGTTTACACATGAGGAAATGGAGGGGAAGAGAGGTAACAGAGCCCAAGGCTGCACAGCTCACGGCTTCCCTGGAATCTGAATTCAAGCCGGGTCCAGACTCATCAGTGTCTGGGGCTGTCCTTGCTCAATCCTGACATCCCACGAATGATTCCACAATATTATCCAAAAGTTCTGGAACCTTCTAAAGTGCCTTAGAAGCTTTGGTCCTCAGTCCCCAAGACCCCACTCTCTAATAACCTGGAGATTGAGGGTCATTTGCATACTGTGTCCTGTCTTGCTCTGTTCATGGGGCCCTCCTGGACATTGTCTGCTGCCGAGAAGAGGTCACTTCCCTTGAAGCAGAGTTCTGTTGCTTGTGCTGGACAGAGGGCAGGCTGGGAGCCATGAGCCCTCACCTGCAGTGTCCTTCTTATTCTCCTAGGCAAGCATGAGCTTCAACTTAGCCTCTGCCAGAGCCCAGCCTGGCATATTCTTGATGTCCTGGCACAATCCAAGGGCTAGTGCGAGCTGCAGGGTTGGGATTGCTGGTCTCATTCCTATTCACAGCATGTGCTGGGTGCGTTCATCTGGACCTGGCCTTGCTGCTTCTGGCCAGGGTACCCTTAAGGCTGTCACTCCCAGTCTCTTTCCATCTGTGAACCTGGGGGCTCGTCTCATAGAGTGACATTAACAAAAGGATCAAATGAACTGAAAGTGTTTACGGTCACGCTGTTAAATGGTCTCCATAAGTCACACGTGACTATTTGAACAGACCGCAATTAAATATGCTGAAAATTCAGTTCTTTGGCCTAGGTTTCTAGTGTGTGGTGGCTGCATGTGGCTCATGGTTAGCATATGACTTCCCTGGTACAGGAGGTCACCTAGATAGCTAGTGGTCATGGGGCATTCAGAACAGCATTATTAGAGAAACTTGGGAAGGCCTCGGTAGCAGGCCACCTTCCTGGCCTCCAGGACCAGCCATGTGATTTCCACCAGAAAGAATCCCCCATGTGGCTGGTCCTGGCAGGAGCTTACTGGAAAGTAACCAGGGGAGGGGAGGGGCAGCATGGGGAGGCTCTGTCACGCCACAGTGAGACCAAGTCAAAATGTGCTCACTGGACATACAGTTGTCTTCTTTGTCCTCAGGAGGGGGACTCGAACTCAGGGTGTTATCAAGTAAGTGAAGGGGGGGCATTCAGCAGAAGAGGATTTGAGAGAGCTAAGAGGCGTGGCATAGTCTGGGAGGGTTGGAAGAAGTGGCTCCTAGGAGCCCAGCTGCCACCTCTCCTGATCCTGGACACTTGCATCCTTTGTAGAAAAATTCAAGTATCATAACATCACTGAAGAAGACTTTCTGCCTAGCCAAGGGAAACTCGCCTGTAGTTTGCATCTTGAACCAAGAGAGATAGCTCAGGGAGTGTCTGCCATGCAGAGGGACAGCTTTTTCTGCTCCCCATGGGATGATATGTCACTTGCGTATTTCGTGGTTGTAGGGGAGATCCAGGCAGCAGACGGAGGAGCACAGCAGACCCCCTGGGGGTGGGGGTCTCCTGATACCAGAGCCTCCAAGGACAGCATGGCCTGGGCATTAACTGTGCACAGTGCCAATCTCAGCTGCTCACTGCATGGTACCGTATGTCCCTCTCAAGACTGGGAATACCACATGTGTGCTTGTCCCAATCCACACATACCTCACAGCGACTCTCTCATCACGAGAGAGGGCCAGTTGTTATCCTGCCACAGGAGGAAACTGAGGCATTGAATGACTGAGTGGCAAGCTTGAGGTAGCCCAGTCACCTACCTTAGCAGGCCACATTCTGCCCATCTCCCGTATACCTGTTTCTCAGCCCTCTACTGTGTTGTGTGCATGTATGGTGTTTAGATGGTGGGGTTGGTATGTTGCCGTCACAATGACTTACAAGTTGCACACACCTTACTCCTGCAAGACCTTCATTGTTTACAGCATCATTTCCTGGCCAAGCTTTAAAGCTCCATGTGAAGTGTCACTGGGCCCCTGTTGTAAACAGGTATGACCACTGAGGCTCTGGGGGGCCTCTGTGCCCACCAGAGGGTTGCAGCGCTGCAGGGAGCTGTTCTCCTCTGGGCAGGTGGGGATGCTGGCCACATCCCACTCTAACTCAAGAATTCCAGTTGGGCCTTTGTTCTGAGCTGACAGTAGAAAATAGCCTGGGTGTGGGAAGAGCTTCCTCCCAGCCCTGATAATGCTGCTTGTTGGCTGTATGATCTTGACATACAGCCTATCTCTGAGGCTCTGTGTCCCCACACACACCCCAAGGGGGAAGACACCAATAATAGACTTCTTAGACCCACAGTGCAAGTTCATTGCCTGGAAAGTCCTAGATGGCCAGTCTTACACTGTGGAACGTCTGGCTCCCTGAGCAGCTGCCCTGAAACTGCATGGATCTTAGCAGCAGGGGTTGCAGACATAACATAAAAGCCAGAGTCCTGTTCTAGGCTCTGTGTGGTTTTGGTTGGGATGAGGATGAATCAGGGTCTCACTCTGCAGCCCTAGCTGTCGTGGAACTCAGGCCCACCTGCCTCCGTCTCCAAGTGCTGGGATCAAAGGTCTCATGCACTATGACACTTGGCTAGACTCTATGTTCCGCTCCTGAGGTCTTGCTAGCTCTGAGATCCACCACCTTTGAAGCCCTGTCCATACATGTTGAAATTATCTGCGAGGGGTGGGGGGTGGGGGGTGGCTGTCTGAAAGCTCTTGAGATTTGTAACTTCTGAACAGGGAGAACCACAGGGGACCAAGCCATTGTGTGACACTGAGTTTCCTGGGATGGGTCTCTAGGTCAATCAGCCATATTTGAGCAGCATCTCTGTAGAAAGCCCCATTCTTGTCCTCTCCTGCTGCCCCTGTTCACATACATCCATGTTCCAGGACCTGCAAACTTGCCCACAAAGCCCTGTCTACACCCAGACCTTCTGTCTAGGCCCCTGGCTGCTGCATCCAGCCTCTGTCTTCCTCCTGGCTTCTGGCTGACTGAACATCCCCTCCTGCTTCATGTCCCTGCGTCATCTTCAGAATGCATCATCCTACCCTAGGACAGAGCCTTGCCTCTGCCTCTAGCTACACACTTCCTTTCATGCCCCCCAGGAGGGACTTCACCTACTGCCCTACTTCTGCCTTACTACAGCTACCCAGGATTCACCTGGCCATCAGATCCTAAGTTCAAATCTTCTGCAAACAGATTCTGCCCCTGCCTGCCAGGTGTTTCAGTTCAACAACATCTCTTTCTGGGGGCAGTATGGCAGCCCTGGCTTGGGGCTGTACTCTTTCCAAATGTAACCTGTGTAAATGTATCTTTCCTCTTGTGTCCACAACTTCACACTGGTTCTCTTCCATCTCAGTGTAGATGGGGAAACATTCAAAATAGCCAACAAGACTCACTATGATCTCCGTCCTCCTCTGTTTTCACCCCCTCACTCCCCCTTTGCCGATCCCCTTCCTTCTCTGCTGCTCTCCTCTCTGCTCTCAAACATGCTGGGTATTCCTCTGCCTCAGGCCCTTTGCACTTGCCAACTTTTCTACTGCAGCAGGGAAAGCCTGCTGCACCCCCCAAAACTCAGCCCATTATACCGCCTCAAGTCTCTGCTCAAATATCACCTAAGGAGGATTTTCCTGACCACCCTGCTGGAAACTGCTCCCATCTGTCTCCCCACTTCCTGTTCCCGCCCATGTTTTGTTTTCCCACATAGCGCTTTTGACCACCTGACATAATATTGGGAATTTGCCAGAGATCCCAACATGACTGGGAAAAGTCAGAACGCTTGCTGTGGAAGGCCTTCTGCGGAGGGCTTGAGCTTAAAGCTTCTCCAACACATTCAAGAGTCCGTTCCCTCCATGCCTTGTCCCACTGAGCCAGTGAAAAGGATTTGTTCCAATACAGTTCTCCTCATATGTCAGGCATTATCCTAAGTTCTCTGTACATATTGTCTCACACAGCACTAAGAGCCCAGGAGGTGACCACTCTCACGATCGTCTTTTATACATACAGAAAGGGAGGCACAGGTTCAGTGATTTGCTCAAGATCACATGGCCAATAGATCAAGAGCCTGTATCCATGAATCACATGGCCAAAACCTGTGTCCACTATACCTACTTCTCACTGGACCTGCTCACTCCTTCATTTGTTAAACATGTGTCTACTTATGGTAAATATAAATTTTGGAGATGAACATAAAAATAGATGACTTTAAAAAAAATGGTGCCCTTAATCAAGGAGTTCACAGTTCAGTAAGAAATACTGAATGAGTCAAGATACAGATGGGAGAAGGTCCCCATTCAGTAAGCACGTGCTGACACCTGCACTGTGTCAGCTCTGGACTCCAGAGACGAAGCATAGCTGCTGGCTTTGAGGGCTGCTCACTGTGACGATATAGGGGAGAGGTGAATTAATGCATAGAGAGTAACTGACAGCAGAAACTGAATCTGACAAAGAGGAACATAGGGCATTGTGGGAACCCAGAAGAGGAGGTCTCTGCTTGGGGATTGGTTGAAATGAACAGATGGCTGAGTGGTAGCATAGCTGCCTAGGAGTGTGGGAAGATGGTTGTGCAGGTGAATGGAAGGATGGGAAGATGGATAGGTATGTGGGTGGTGGGGATGGGTGGATAGAAGAATGGTTAGATGGATAATGAGGGGGTGGATATAAAGGTAGGTGAATGGAGAGATATAGGAGTATTTTGCTATATAGGTAGAAAAAGATTTGGAAAGAGTGGATGAATATGTGGATGGATGGATGGATGAATGGATGGATGGATGGATGGATGGATGGATAAAAATGTGAATGAATGGGTGGGAAAGTTGTTGGATGGATGAATAAGCATGAGGGCAAATGAATAGACAGATCTATAGGTATGTGGCTGCATGTATATATAAATATTTGAAATATGGACAAGTAAGATTTGAATGGATGGCTGGATGCATGGGTGGGTGGGTGGTTGGAGAGTTGTTTGGAAGGATAGTTAGTTGACTGAATGAATGAGTAAAAAGCTGAGCTCATTGCTAGGAAGTTGGACACTTTCCCAGTGAGATCACCCGACCAGCTGAAAGAAAGGGTTGCAAAGCCACATATTCATTCACTCAACAAATACCAGTAAGCACCTATTTGTGTGTCCGGTACTGTGTTAGGCTCTGGGATTAGGTGTGGCACTTGCCTTTATAGAGCTGGCATTCCAGGGGGAAGTCAGACAACAAATAGTCAGATGGAGAGAGACCCATTGTCAAAGAGTAATGAATGCTAGGGCAGAAAACTAAAGCAGGGGGCGGGTAGAGATGCTGCTATTGGGGGTAGGTGGAAGAGGCCTTTCTGAGAGGGTGAGGTGTGAGTAGAAGGTGAAGCAGAGCATTCAATAGCCCAGAGGCCAGCATGGCCCCACCAAGTGAACAGTGAGGAAAGGGGTGACAAGGTCATGGTAGGAGTGTTGGGAGCAAGGGTGCACTGGGGGACACATGTGAGGGGTCTGCTTGGCATAGGCACACCTGGGAGATGAGCAGTACCTCTTGGGCCAGAAGGGTTTCAAGGGCAGTTGTGTCTGGTAGTCCCAGAAGCCAGTGGAGACCACTGAATCTGGGTTGGTTTGCCTAGAGAGGCCCCCTCCCTGCGCCCCTGGAAAGGTTCCCAGTTGGGAGGCCAGCAGCATTTTAATTACAGCTCCCAGTTCTCAATGGTTTGCAGCCCAACCGTGAAACAGGCCCTGGGCAACATGTGGCACTTTGGTGATTTATTCCCTCACCGTGTCTATATTTAGTGGCCCTGGGTGCTGTTGGCCAAGTTTTCAGGGAGCAAGAGAAAGTGGAATGGGGTGGGGTGGGGGTTAAGTCTGGGATTTTAAGTGCATATTTCCATTTTTTAGTTGTCCTCCCAGATAAGATTCCCCAGTCTGCCCAGAGTTACTGGTATCCAGTGACATAGGGCACAACTGTCCAGTGTCTTGATTATCTTCTCTCTGAGAGTATGCATGCTTTCTGCCAAATGGTGGCTTTGGAGGCCACCACAGATCAAGTATATCTACAGGCTTGGGATCCCATTCTGTCTGAGGCTGTACCCCACCCCACCCCAGCCCCATCAACCCAAAGCCCAGGACCCTACAGGGTTGCGCAGACTTCACACACCCATTAAACACCTGTGGAGTAGAAATGAGTGGAAACGGCCTCTGACTCCATGACAGGTTTGGGCAGGGCCTCATCCTCCACATCTCCAGTAACCTCCCCAGGTACCCCTACAGCTGAGTGTTGTGGCTGGAATATGCCTCCCAAAAGCTTGGGTGCTGGAAACTTAGTCTCCAAACCAAGTGAGATCTGGAGGCAAGGCCCTTGGAATAGGCCTTTGCCTATTTTTTTGTGATTGATTAGGGATAGATAAAGTCTTGAGGCCAGCCCTCAGGGTGGCATCAGTGGCTTTATAAGAAGAGGAGGAAAGACCTGAGCTCTCACACTGTTCTGCCTCCCATGTGACACCCTCTGCCATGTTGTAACATGGCACAAGGTCCTTCTAGATGTGAGTGTCATGCATTTAGGATTTCAGCCTCTGGAGCTAAGCCGGATCAAAAAGAATGCTTTTCTTTAGAAGCTACCTACTCTCATATTCTGTTATAGCCATGGAAAACAGGCTGGGACATTGGCTTTAGGACTACAACTGGGTAGCAAGGATCTTGACCTGTACCATCCAATAGAAATCTATTATAAGCCACATGGCTAACATGTTCTAGTGACCACATCAAAAAGGCCTGGGGATATGGGTCATCGCCATTGCTAAGGAATACCCAACTTCTCTCCTGTATCTCCCTGATCCTTTGGTCTTTGCAGCCTTTGGGCTTCTGCCTGGTTACTTCTGCTACTAGTGATGCCCTGGCTTTGCTTCTTTGCTTGCTTCAAAATCTACAAGTCCCTTCTTCCAGGAAGCCTCCCAGGCACATCATTTGCCTGGTGCATGCAGAATGCAAAAGCTTTTGTGGGGGCCAGATCTAAGGAAGAAAGATTCACTGGCTTGTTTTTCTCCCCAACTATGCAGAGTCTCCTAAGAAGAGAGACCTTGATTGACCAGCCTCATGCCACCAGCACCTGACATAGGTCTTAGCAGAGGGTAGCTCCCAAGTGGTCCTGGAAGGACAGAGTGGGGTTCTCTCCCCTGCACGTGTATTAAAAGCACCTGAAGAGCTTTGAATGCTCTCCCACACCTTTCCAGAGCTGAGATCAAGTCAGAACGTATGAGAGCCTGGGCCAGGCTTCTGGAAATCCACCCACTGACTCTGCAGGGCTGGAAAGACCAACCTGGGAGGAGAAGCAGGTGCCAGCCATACACCAGGCCAGAGCCATACTTTGCACACCCATTGCATCAGCAGCTATGCTCAGAGCTGCAGGCCCCACAGGTTTTTGAGGCAGCTTTATTGAGCCATCCATGTGTCACACAATCACCCAATGTCAGTGGTCCCTAACAGGTTCATAGAGACAAACACCCACCATCAAAACAAAATTAAATCTTCAACATCCAAAAGAAACTTTTTGGTAACCACATAGTTGTAGACCAAAAGGCAAGCAAACTAACTGGTATCCCAGTAGAGAGGAAGTGTAAGCAGGAGGGTCATGGGTTCAAGGCTAGCCTGGACTACATGAGACCCTGTCTCAGAAAAACAAAAAGCCAACAAATCAGCCACCATCCTGCTAGTTAGTCCCTATTCCCCCAGTTTCCTGATAACTACTGATGTATCTTCTATTTCTGTGAATTTGCCTTTCTAGACGTGCAAATGGGATCACACTGTGTGTGGTTCAGGGACGGGCTTTGTACTTTATTCTAGGATGTGTGCAGGGCACATCCATGATGTAGCACGCTGCTTAGACCTGGAACATCCCCTAATGCCCATTTGCTAAAGGCTTAGTTGCCAGCTTATTGAGGGGTCACTAGGAGTCTGGCAGCATGTCTTTGAAGGAGAGAGTGAGGCCTCTACCTATCCAGTCTCTAGCCCTGCCCATTGCTTCCTGGTTGCCAGGAGGTGAGCAGCTTTCCACCTAGCACTTCTACCATGATGCACTGTGACATCACAGCCCCAAAGCAGTAGGGCCAAGCAAGCATGGAAAGAGTAGGGAACCATGGGTCAAAGTTAGCACCGACAACCTTAGGGCTTCTGCCATGGTGACAGAAGTCTGAGTAGCAACACTTCTTCCCTTTTCATGGCAGAAGACTATCCCATTATATGGAGAGTTTGTAGTGTCAATGCCAGACAAAATGGACAAAATGCAGAGATAAATCTCCAGTTCAGATCTTAAGTAGGAGAAGTAAACTAAGGATAGGAATGGAATCTGGAGCACATAGGCTCCTGCCTTAGAGGCCTCTGATGTTGGGGAAAACAAAAGAACATTGGGAACTTTAGGAGACAGAAATCTACATGGCTTGTTTTGAGGTCAGGTCTGATGGCACACTGGGTGCCTGCCGGAGCTCTGAATGTCACATGGTAGCATTGCCTATATAAAACTAGTCTTTAGGTCACAGTGGCTATTTTGTGGTTGACTACTTAGTGAAAATAGCTCTAAGGATTGATGGGCCCTGGTGGAATATCCCCCAGTTTCATGGCCCCTTGACTATGTGTTAGTGGAATATGACAAGATGCCTCCATTTGCAAGAAGTTATCAAAACCTATTTGTCTAGTGAGGCCCTTGGGAGTTGTTCCACT
The DNA here is from genome assembly GCF_011762505.2 of Arvicanthis niloticus. Taxonomy (NCBI): domain Eukaryota; kingdom Metazoa; phylum Chordata; class Mammalia; order Rodentia; family Muridae; genus Arvicanthis; species Arvicanthis niloticus. The sequence continues at coordinate 31,138,963 of NC_047666.1, read as the reverse complement.
TGAACTTTCATGGTTGTTGCTGCAAAGAACACATGTAGACTTGAGCTTCTGGCCTGACTTCTGTGCTGTCAATGTGCCTCGGCACTGCCACCTTAGAGCTGTTTCTAAAAGTGTATATGTATAGGGCCAAAAGAGGAAGAGGAACTGGTAGACTTCAGGCCTTAGAGAGAGCTACATAGACCAGCCATATCCCGGATCTCTAAGGGCTGCCAGAGCATCAGGTTGGTAGGTGCTGGGAATACTAACTATCTTACTTTTTTTGCATGTTGCCTTGGTCCCGACCTCCTAATTGAAAAGTTGAGGAGAAATCCATTGTTCTATCCACAATCTCTTTGTGATAGTAAGGGCTTTTGAGAGTTTAACCCCAGCACTATTAATAGCCTGAGTGAGGTGAGCCATGGCCTAAGGCTGCTAACACCTCATTCTTATATATTGGTGTGTGTGTGTGTGTGTGTGTGTGTGTGTGTGTGTGTGTGTGTGTGTGTATGTGTGTATGTGTGTGTGTGTGAGAGAGAGAGAGAGAGACAGAGACAGAGACAGAGAGAGAGACAGAGACAGAGACAGAGACAGAGACACACACACAAATCACACAAAGAGAGGTGATGAGAGAGAGAATAAGTGTGTTCTATTACTGGAGATTGAACCTAGAACCTCATGCATGCTGCTCAAGTGCTTTGCCACTGAGAGTCAACCCCAAAAGTAGATTATTCCACTCTTACAAATATCCTCCAGACTGGTTATAACTACAACAGTGGAGTCTATTTCCTTCAGAGTTACCACTGCTAGAAGCTGGCATCTACCTATTGCCAGTGTGACTGTTGATGTGTGACTACTTCCCAGTCCAGAGTATAAGTCTCTCACTGCACACCTGGCTGCCCACCTCTAATCCTGGCCCAAGAAATAAATCATCATGTGGTGCAAAGATGGAGGAGAATGAACAAAAGAGGAGAGGAGGCAGGAGTCCACTCATGGATGCCTCAGAGATGGCTGGAAGCACATAAGCTTGTTGACTCCATATCCTTCTATCACAGACAGGACCACCCAGCTGTCTCACTCAAAGCCATAGTTCATAGTCTCCACTCAGCTTGGACCATGGGAGAGTCTCAAAGTCACCCGGGTCTATTTATCATCTCAGGAGAGATGACAGGCAGGAGTATGTACTGTGAGCAGCTACTGTCCTCAGGGCTTAGCCACTTCCCTTTGAAAATGGCTCCAAGTGTCCATGAAAGCCCTTTGAAGTGATTACAGCAGCCTCAGCTTGCAATGAGAGAACCTGAGGCCTGGCCCAGGCCCACGGCCATGCAGGAACCTATGTGCTGTCATCTGGGCTCACACCATGTCCAAGGGTGTGCATATGTGCAAGTATGTAGGGGAAGATGAATGTGTGTGTGTGTGTGTGTGTGTGTGTGTGTGTGTGTGGTGGCCAGGCAGTGGTGGTGCATGTTTTTAATACCAGCACTCCAGAGGTAGAGGTAGAAGGACTCCTATGAATTCAAGGCCATCCTGGTCTACAGAGTGAGTTCCAGGACAGCCAAAGTTACACAGAGAACCCTTTCTCAGAGAGAGAGAAAGAGAGAGAGAGCACAAGTGTGTCTTGTGTGTGGTGTACTAAGGTATGTGAACATGGATCACATGATTTTGAGGAACAGTGTGAATATATGTGCAGATGAGACCTGGCACTGCTTGTGTGGTAATGAGTGCAAGGGTGTGTAGCCTGTGGAGCTGTGTCACTCATAGGAGGGGCTGTTGTGGGTTTGTAAGCATTCATTGCTTCTGGCTCTTTGACCTCAGCGGACCTGTGCCAGGCATACAGGAATACCGAAGGAGCATGAACCTAAGAGGAGACAGTACTGGGGCCATTTATGAAGTGCAAGTTCCTGTAACACCCCAGAGTTAGAGGACAAGTTCCAGACAAATCCATAACTCAAGGACAGCAGGGAGTCACGGTGTCCAAGCCTTTGTGACCCAATTGACAGTGGTTTCTAGAGGCCTCTAGTCTACACTAGAAAACCTCTCTGGCTGGGATCCAAACCCCTTTCCTGGCCATGTCTTCTGTGTTCAGGTCTGTAACCCTTGTGCTGCAGTGGCCCCAGTCTGTGGAATGCAGCTGTACCTGCACCCACCTGAGCCAGGTAGGGACACTGGCTTCAAGTGAGTGCACTCTGTATGGCTTAAAGAATGCGACCAAAGAGAAAATACCCCAAGTATTTACAGAAAAAGCTGTTTCCCTCTTTCATCTGAGTTGCCCAAAGGAATACAGCTGCAGTTAAGTGCAAGGCAGCTTTTGGCTCATGATGGATGGGCCGAAGGATGAAGGGAGGGGAACAGAAGGGGAGGAGTAAGATGGAGAGGAGCTGTAAAGGATGGGGATCAAGAGGAGGAGGAGGAGCAGGAGGAGGAAGAGCAGCAGCAGCAGAAGCAGCAGTGGGTAAAAGAGCAGAGGGGAGGAGCAGCAGCATGAGGAGGAGTGATGGAGAAAAGCAAATGGTCCCTGCCTCAGGATGTTTTGTTACAGTATACTATCACAAAGAATCTAATCACCTGGATCCCTGCCCACCACCTGAAGTACAAACGGCCCAGAACTGATGCCTCAGAGAGGACCAGGAAAGGAAGCAGCAATGTCAGCTTACTCAGATTCTCAGCCTTCAGCCCCCAGGGTCCTGACCTCCTCATGCACTTTGAACTTATAGTTTAGTGTGGTGGTTGTGGTGGTGGTTGTGGTGTGTGTGTCTCTCTCTGTATGTGTTGTATATATGTGTGCTTGGTGTATACAAGTGTGTGTACAGGTGCACATGTGCTATGGAGTGCTTGTGTGAAGGTCAGAAGGTCTTCCACTGTCTTTGAGACAGGGTCTCTTTGCTCTTCCTTGTGACATACACCAGGCTAGTGGCCTGCTAGCTTCTGGGTAGTCTCCTGATTCTGCTTCCTACCTTGCTAAAAGAGCATGCAGACTCAGATGCACATGTGACTATGCACAGTGGGTTCTGGGATTCCAGAATTGTCCTTCTCTCCTACAGCAAGGGTTTCACCCACTGGCATCTCACCTGCCCCAAGTCCTTTTTAATATGCAAACCAGTCCTCAGTAACTGAGGCCATGTTGCCTGTGTTCTCAGACCTATCAACTAGAGACTGTTACACACACACGCACACACACACGCACACGCACACACACACACACACCTCCTGCACAGATGGAAGGATTTCTGTAGCAGTCAGGGTCCTTTACAGTGTATTAACACAACCCAAACTGGATCAATGACAGAGAACTCACTGTTTGGAACTGAAGGGTCCTATGACATTGAATCCCAGCCCAGCCAGATCCTGGGCACAAACACTGTTGCCAGGAACCAGCACACATCCTTACTTCTTAGCTCACTTTCTCAGTCAGCATCGGACTCAGTTTTTCAAGCTGACAAGTTGTCTGACCGCTGCAGCTGTGGGCTTCACTTTCCCTTTTGTTTCTCTCTTGCTCTGGTTAGCTGTGATGGGCTCAAGTCACCAGGTGCTCCTTACCAATGACTGGTGGGAATTGGGAGAGGTGGCTGGAGGGAACTGGGGCCAGGGGTGACTTTGGGAACTAGGAGGGATGACTGGTGGGAACTGGGAGGATTACTGCTGGGAAGTGGGGAGGTGACTGACTGGTGGGAACTGGGGAGATAACTAGGGAGAACTGGAGAATTCACTGTGGGAACTAGGAGTGATGCCAGGTGAGAACAGGAAAAGGGAAGCGGCTGGAGGGGAACTGAAGAAATGGCCATTGGCAGATGGAATCAGTAACCAGTGGGGTGACTTTCATTTTGGTGACTGAGGAGCCAGTGTCAGCCATATCAGCCTTGATAGAAAACGGAGTACCAAAAAGAGTGTCCTGACGGGGTAAGCCAGATCTATGCAGGAGACGAATAGACCCAGGATCCCGGAGGGGGGTACATTCCTGGACTGAGACACATTCCTGAGGAGGGCTCAGCAGAGGTGATCCATCCCAGGAATCAGGAAGTCCTGATCATGCTGAGAAGCTCAGATAGCTTCAGTGTGGCTCCAGGCCGGGGCTCCTGGACAGAACAGGGATGCTCAGCATAGGGAAACAACGGAGACTGAGATGGCCCTCTGGATGCTGTGGGGTATGGCCCACACTTTGGTGATGGGTGCCCTGTGGGAGCGGGAGCCAGAGGTCATGTCCAAACTCTCTCCTCTCACCTCCCCTCCTTTCCCCCCCCCCCCCATCCTCCAGGTCACTGCCACTGTGAGGGTTTGGGGCAGGCTCAGCAGTCCGACTTTGATGGTATCTGCTTGGCATTATGTATGAGTCAAGGAATTTTCGGGAGCCAAATTTCTCCCCAGACCTTCCCAGACCTGAGCACCCCACCCTGAGGAGTTCTGGGCTCTGGGCAGCACCTGGTACATTGTCTGCACTTCCTGGAGGACTTGTCAGAAAGAGATTGATGTCTCTCCCTCCGGCAGTGCGGAAAATCCTTGCTTCCTTAGACAGGTTTGGGGCACTGCTGGGAGACACAGAAGGAACTCAGCTGCAACCCCACCCTCTGGGTGGAGGAAGCCCCACCCCCCAAAGAGTTAGTTGCTCCAAGACAAGGAGCTCACTCTCACAAGAGCCTCCTCCCACCGGGGATGGGTTTGGTAGAGAAGGCTAGCCTCTCAAGGAGCAGTATTCTGCTGCCCAGGAAGACCCCTCCTACTAGGGTCCAAGTTCTGTTCTTTAGTCATGTTTCCCTTCCTGCTTACCTGTCCCAGATATTGCAGAGCCTGTGGGGCAGCACTCAAGGGGCCTGGACATTGCTTCTCTAGGCTGGGCTGGGCTGACCCCTCCTCCAGTGGGTCCTGCCCCATTCTCATTTCTTTTGAGCAGATAGGACCTCGCTAGGTAGCAATTCTTTTAACCCAGCATTGCAAGCGCTAGTGTTACAGGTGAGCGCTACGAGGCTTGGCTGCTCTTCTTCCGTTCAAGAAATCACAAAGGATGGCCATCCTCTCTGTGGGTGCATTAAGGCATCCCTCAACATGACCTCAGACCACTGGCTTTTTAGCACTTTTTAGCAAATCCTGGGTTCGTGGCCATCAAAGCACTCAGTCTTTCTCAGTCTCCCATTCTGTGGTTTTGTGACCAATTTTAATATAAAAATTCTTGAGTGTTGGCCTCTCTTCTGGCTGTACTTACTAATGTGATAGTCTGGAGAGGGAACGATATTCTTCCTGGGGCTCCACATGACCCCCACTAGGCATGCCAGGTGATGGGAGCCAGGGTCCAGTTGCACCACAAGATCCTCCTTCTCCGTAGAGGCCCCTGCGTCCTGGCCACTAGCTCAACTGAATGTGCTCCCTATGTTCTACACACAAACTCCTCTTCTTTAAGCCCAACTTCCAACCTCCTGCCTCAGTGCACAGATTCCCCACCCAGCAGTCCCCATGGCTGGTTCACTCCTGATCACGATGAATTTTGCTGCTTCCTTTCTCCCATGGCTGCTGCCTGCATTCGAGCTACATCACCTCTGGTCTGGGCACTGAGGACAGTATCTCTCCAGGCTTCTCTCCTGCCATTCTCACCTGCAGCCTAATCTCTACTTCATCCAGAATGAGCTCTGGCCACCAGCAGTGTACACAGATGCTTCCCTGCTTTGAAGAGTCAACCCTGCTGGCTCCCGAGCCCTGTCACCTGAGCCTCTGCCCTCCATCCATGGGGCCTCCTTCCTGTTCCTTTCAGGGGCTGCATCCCATCCATGCAGACACAGGCAATGCTGTTCTAGTCAGTCCTCCTTATTCCCTGGCTGCTGTGAGGCTCTTGCCTCCCTGTAACCCGCCCCAACCCTTCTCCCAGCGTCCTTTGCTACTCCTACAGCACACAATGCTCACCAGCTTCTGTGAGCTCCATGGTTACCTTGGGCCTGGAACCCTAAATGCAGAGATGGAAGAGGGTGCACCTCAGAGCAGTCAAGACCAGTGTCTGTTGTCAGCAGGCCTCCCAGAGGACCCCCACCCAAGCCCCTGGCCATAACACAGGTGATACAGCAGCACAGAGTATGTGTTCTTTGCAAAATTAACAAGTGAATGAAAGAATGCACCTGGGGCCAAGCAGCCCTCCATTATCCCTGCAAACAGAAGTGAGCACTTTTGCTACATTAGGCCAGTTGTCACCAACTGATAACTGTCCAGAAAAGGAAGTCGAGTAAGATTCAGATCTGAGCTCTGTAGGTGACAGGTGGACTCTAAGTCTTGGAGTGGGTGCTACCCACCTGCATCACTGCCTCTGTTGGAGTAGCCAGGCACTTGTTCCCCTGGCTCTAAGTACCCTGAGACAGGCCACTAGGGCAGAGCTTCTGTGTGTCCCAAAGAGCCTTACTGGAGAACACCAATATATGGATAACTCAAAACTGCCCAGGAGATAGATGAAGTGGGGGACTGACAGGTGGATGAACCCTACCTTGGTAATCAGGGGAAGCTTCCTGGAGGAGACAGCATTCTTCTGGCATATGAGCTGTATCAGAATGGAACTATTCAAACGGGTTTCTTAATCCATAGGATGAAATCAGTGTGTCTAAAAGGTGGCACACTTCCTGGGACTGGAGGCCTGATGGAATCCAGACAGGTTGTCCAGCAGGAGCTGGGACTTTTGATAGTAAGAACAAAACCTCCCATGGGGTCCAATGGGAATCTGACAGGGACAGTGACTCCTCAGCATCTTCCAGAAGCCGGTCTACTGAGGCTAGACTCAGATGTGTATTTATTTCCTCCTGGGTTTCCCTTTGGCCTTGTGAGGTGTTGCTGTGAGTAGCAGACCCTAGCATGCCCATACAACTCTCCTTTAACCTGAGACCCAGAGGTGTGACCTGATAGGGAATAGTTCAGGTGTTTCTCTGGTGAACTCCCTTTGGGCATGTTCTGAGTACCTGGTGGGGATGAGCCCTCGGAAGGTGCTGGAAACCAGTCACTACAGGGGCTCAAAGCCTCAACTTGTCTGACCTGAAGCACGGAAGAGGGCTAGGAATCCTGACAGCTCAGAAACCAGAATCTGGCCTCAAGGTGTGGAGCTAGGATGAAAAGATCTGATTCTTCTGCTGCTGTTGGTGCCTCGGAACGGCTGCTGGCTGCCCGATAGGTGACCAGTCCTGGCCAGGGCTGATGTGACTGTGCTGAATACAGCGAGATCTCTGAGACTTTCATTCAGAATGCAGAGTTAGCAGAGCTAGGCTGGATGTCACCCGATTAAGGGCCCATTCAAGGTCACCATGGCTCCAGGCCAACAGTGGCTGCAGTGGAAGAGGAGAGGCCTAGAGGGAGAGGCAAATTGCATGAGGTAGGGGTAGCCATTATACCTCTAGAGCTGTGGAGCCTAGTTCAGCTCAGGGACTCACTGCCACAGGCTCCTGGCCAGTGTCTAAGCCACAGTTGCTATGTCTACACCGTAGACAGCTTTGCTAACTTTAGGCCAACTTCTACACCAGCCCAGCTGAATCGGGACTTTGGTCCTCACCCAGTGTTGACAGATGCCACAAGCTGGTAAGGAATCTGGAAAGCCCATCTTCTAAGCTCAACCCTCCTGTGTTGTAAACAAGGTTCAAAACCAATCTTAGATCCACTCAGACCAAAGAGAATGAACATGCATTTGGAATGAGCTGGGCTGGTCTCACCAAACCTGGAGAGCAGAAGAGAAGAGAGTTGAGAGTAAGCAGAGTATACTCATTAAGGGAGGGCATTGCCTCGAGGCTCTGGAGACAGAGGAACTAGAGCCCAGGCCCATGTTGCCTGGACTGAAGAAGAGAATGAAAGCCATAGCTGGCTCACAGGGCCTAGAGGATAGGGCTGGGCCTGCACTTGGCCGGGAGCCACGGTGACGGTTGCTGTGCTTTTCCCTGTCTTCCCTGCAGATCCTGGAGGAGAACATGAAACTGGAGTGTAAGTGTCATGGTGTGTCAGGCTCCTGTACCACTAAGACGTGCTGGACCACATTGCCACAATTCAGAGAGCTTGGCTACGTGCTCAAGGACAAGTACAACGAGGCTGTCCATGTGGAGCCTGTACGTGCCAGTCGAAACAAGCGGCCCACCTTTCTGAAGATCAAAAAGCCCCTGTCCTACCGTAAGCCCATGGACACTGACCTGGTGTACATCGAGAAGTCACCCAATTACTGTGAAGAGGACCCAGTGACAGGCAGTGTGGGGACACAGGGCCGTGCCTGCAATAAGACAGCCCCTCAGGCTAGTGGCTGTGACCTCATGTGCTGCGGCCGTGGTTACAACACGCACCAGTATGCCCGGGTGTGGCAGTGCAACTGCAAATTCCACTGGTGTTGCTACGTCAAGTGTAACACGTGCAGCGAGCGCACAGAGATGTACACGTGCAAGTGAATGAGGTCACAGGTCAGATCTCAGGCAGGATACAGTCTCCCTGCAGGCCACTGCCGGGATGCTCACAGGGAACCACAGAAGCACTGTCCTTGTCTTTTCTGCTGAGGGGGAGGGGTATTCTGGGTTTCCTTCAGACTCCTGTGGGAAGCATCTCTCAGAGGCCCGCCCATTCTACTCCCCATGGATGCTGCTCGGCCACCCTCCCCCAGACACCGCCCAAGCCCCTCCGTGGCTGGAACAAAGTTTTTCTACAGCAGGAGCTCTGGAGCTTCGGGCTTCGTCATAGCAATATTTAACAGTTTATTCTGATAAGAAATAATATTAATTTATTTAATTAAAGAGAATTCTTCCACTTCGTCGGGATCCGTTTTCTGCAATCAAAGTGGACTGCTTGCAGTCCTGGTGAGATGACTTGCTAGGACTGGGAGCTGAGAACAACTGTACATAATTATTCTTTATGCAGATGTTTCTACTAGTTGATTTCACAAGTACCCTTCTGCAGCGCTAGGTGTTAAGTACAAAGAGAAGACAGTCTTTATACACATATAGATACATATGCATACACATTTGTATTTTTTTTTTGTTTTGTTTTTGCTGTTTGCTGCTACCTATCCAGAATCTAAGCTGGTCCAGATCTGGAATTGTTTTTTCTCCAGGACATGCCCCTATCCTTTTGCCCTCCACAGTTCAAACCTCACTGGTAGAAAAGTTCCATTGGGAATGGTGTGTGTGTGAGGGGACGTGAATCACAAATTCCCAACAGTTTCCATCCTGGAAAGTGAACCACTGGATAAGAGGCTTTCTAAGAGACTATTTTTCTATGAATATTTTATTTATATGGAGTCTGCCTGTGTTGCCCCATGGCCCATGCCTCTTCTTAACACTGGTACTCACTCAGGGGCAGGAAGACAAGGCCAGGTGTGTGGGCAGGTCCCCCGGGGACCCTCACATAGCTGGGGTCTGGAGTTCCATTTGCCAAGGGGGCCACAGCAGTTACTAGATGCCTGGGCTGGGATATTGTCTGTGTTGAATGAGAGGGAATCATCCCCCGGCTTTAGCCTGCTAAGCTCAGGTCTTGGAATGGGGTCACTGGATGGTTATCTTGGGAGGTGACCTCAGGATGAGCTACAGTGGTGGATCAGTCAGCGTCTTACATACTTTGAGAAGTATGGGACCTGGCATTCATCATCAGGCAGAGGCCAGCCCAGGGATGCTGACATCCCATCAGGACAGCTCAGGCACTGCCTACAGGTGAGGTGTAGTCCTAAGAGAAGGGGTCAGAAAGGAGAAGGAAGGAGGAAGAAGCCAAGGATTGTTGGCCAACCTCAGTGAAAGCGATGGGCATGGTCCCTCTGCAGCAGAGACCCAGCTGCACCTGTACCTCTCTCAACCAGGAAACCCCTCCAGAAGGCTGGGGATATTTTTATGTGTGTCCACATGCATTTCCACCTGTGTGCATGTAAGCACATGCACACACTCCTGTGCCAGCACTTTGAGGCACCTCCAGAGTGCTCACATGTGCATGTGCTTGCATGTATATCTCTGTGCCTGGGATCAGATCATGTGTATGGAGCTATATGCCTGAGCATTTGTGGTCCCAGGGGGTATTTCCAGGCATCTGCATTTGTAGGTGGGGTGCAAGGTAGACAGCAGGGAACTAATTTGATTGTGTTGAGCCACAAAGAGACTGCAACTCTGAACTCTGTGTCCACGGCTGCTGGTGAAACTCAGATGCCTGTGAGACCACAGCCCTGAGCCTCGTGGCCTGTGTGCTTGGAGCCCCTCAGTGCCTAGGTCATGTTCAGTTCCCTACTTGGGTTACATTACGACAAATAAACATGGCTGTTTGGCTGATTTCTTCCCTTGAATATGTTTTTAATTTCTCCTTTTATGTAGGTGTTTGGATGTATGGGCATGGAACTGGAAAGATGGAGTGGATGAACGGATGTGTGGATAAATAGAAGGAAGCATGGATGGATAGATGGATGGGGTGAGGGTGGGCACATGATGGGCAGACAGATGACAGATGATATGTGAGCTTTGGCAAGTGGGTGAGTAGATGTGTCTGTAGATGTGTAGGGGATAGACAGAAGGATGGGTGCCTAGATAAATGTGTGAATGGATAGGTATGTATTTGGTAAGGAGAAAACTCCAGCATTTCTCAAATTTCCATGTCACGTCCTCTTGCCGCATATCTGTAGGATCTCCACCGAGCATGGGCTTTCCCAGATGTCAGTCTCTCTGTTTCTGGCCTCACTTGTACCTGAACATGAGGGAGCTCCAACTAGCCTCACCAGGTGACTATTTAATTAATAATAGCAACATAATCACAACTCAGATGATGCCCTGCTTCAGCAGCCCTGTCAGAACAACACAGGACTTGGCTGCTAGCCTGTCAGCTGATCCCATAATGCACTGCAGACATCCAGCCTTGGGGCCTGTCCTCTCTTTGAACGCCCAGCATGACTGTGCTCTGAGCCTCAGTTTCTCCATCAGGGAAACTAACACCCTCCTCTTAGACTACTGGAGGATCCTCCCACGTGGCATTCGGAGTGGTAAGACAGCCCACGAAGGCTAGAACATGCTACTGTCAGTCATAATCAGGATGTCCACTCAGGGCCCTGGGGCAAAAGGAGTCTTCTAGCCCAGATTCACACTTTTGGCTCTGTGCTGGCAAAGCCACCCCTGTCCCATCTGTCGCACCCCACAGTGGTTTTCCAGAAAAACTAATGCTTAAAAGACTAGAATCTTAAGTCACTCCATTAAAACATCAGCCAGATATCAGCACACATCAGGTAGGCAGTTCCACACAGGTTCTTCCTGCCACATGACAAGGTGGGCTTATGAGGCCAAATTCACAGCTCTGGACCCAGGTCTGATTCGCCGAGCAAAGCTGGCCGTCTGGTTTCTAAATACAACCTCCACTTGGAGGCACCCTGGCACGCACGATGTTCAGTGTGAAGCAAGATAAGACTGTGGACGGACTTGGACTTGGCATGGGGAAACTAAAGCCAAGAGAGGAGCAGGAAACCTCTCAACAGGATCTCGGTCAGGAGGGTCCTGAGCAAAGCTTCTCCCCTGGGGGGATAGAGTCTCCGCTACACACTTACAAGGAGATCTGTACTGTAACCTGAGCTTCCAGGAAGTCTTTCCCCCACTTGACAGGTGAAAGCATCTTATAGACCAGAAATCTCACATCAGGAAGGGAGAACAAAGGCTGCAGCCTATGTGACCTCACATCAGCACCCAGGCCCCAGCCTTCTGCTTGAGGCTTGAGGGAGATGAAGACAAAGAATCACACAAGCTTCTGAGGCTCAAATAGGCTGTTAATGTTAACTCCTCCTCTCCAATAGAACACATCCCACAAACAAGGAACTGTCATGACCTCCCAGGGCACGCCATGGGTCCCCTGACTGGCCTCTCCACCTGCCTCTGTTTCTTTTCCTGCTACTTGGATGGGCGACCCTAGAAACAGTAACTTTGGGAGAAAGGGTTTATCTTAGCACACAGTTCAATGTACAGTCCATGTGGCAAGGAACTCAAGACAGCAGGAGCTTGAAGCAACTGGTCATGTTAAGTCTTCAGTCAGAAGACGAGACAATGGTCACATGCTTGCCAATACTCATGATGCTTGTTCCACATACACAGCCTAGGTCCTACCACATACACAGCCTAGGTCCTGCCACACTTATGATGACTTTCCTCACATCAGGTACATAATCAAGACAACTCCCTACATGCATGCACAGATACCTGTCGGCCAGGTGATTCTACACAAGTTGGTGATTTACACGTGCCATCAGACCACCTCACTGTCAACACCCAGATCTCCTTGATTCTATGTGTCACACTAAGCCACCAAGCTCTAGCCAAACCAGAACACACCTGGCTCACCCATGACCAAAGTAGATAAAGATAGGAACTCCTCTCACTCTCCACACACCCGGCACAAGGTTTTGTGCAGAGCAGGTACAACAATGCCATTTACAAAGCGCGCTGTGATGGGTGAGGTTCTGGCAGTCTGCATGCCTCCCCACTACCACACCAGTTTGCAGCATGGCAGCTACTGGGTCTTCACATGCTCCTGCATACCCCATACATGACTGTTCCCTCTACCTGGAGTGCATGCCTGCCTTTCTCCATCTGGCCCTTCTGCTCTGCAGAGGACTCTCTCCAAGATGCTTCAGGGAGGATGAGACCAAAGTCATTCACATGTAGCACTGGCCCTTGCCTCTTCCCAGGTCACCACCATAGAATGTGCTCCCTGATGGGACTCCAGAGCCAGCTAGAAGCAGAGGAAAAAAGTAAAACACATGACAAACCACCAGTGGACACAGACTTGGAATTCATCTCCTGGGCTCCAAAGCCAGGGTTTTCCTCTTTCTCGGAGAAGTGTATTAGTCAGATATTGCTGAGTAACAAATCATCCCCATGGCTCACTGTCTCAACACAGTAAAGACAATCACATGGCCCTCAACAATAGGAACACATCCTGGACACAACATCCGTAAGTGAGTCCATCAGTATATGGACATCACAGAGTGCACGGATGCAGGACACATGGTACAGTACACTGTACATGGACTCAATGGCTCAACACCTATTCTAGACTACAGATCTGTCCAGCAAGTTACTGACTGCTAACTACAGGGACTGTATGAATAACAAACAGGTGGTAAGCACCTGCAACATGATGGAAAATATTCACGTCTATAATCAGAAAACATTCATTAGCAAGCTAGATGTGGTGGTAATGACACACATCTATAATCCTGGAATTGTACTCAGGAGGCTGAGAACAGGAGAGCCAGAGGTCCAAGACCAACCTAGGCTACACAGTGAATCTGGGGCTAGCCTATATTATATAGTGTGCACCTGTCTCAAAGGAAAACACACACACACACACACACACACACAAAATGAAGAAAAAAAAACACAGTAAAAATACTAGGCAAAATTAAGTCCCATTATAATTTTATGGAACCACCATGATGTATGGCTAGACTCTAACCAAAACATCATGGTGTGGCACATGACAGCAGATAGTTGCTCATGAGTCTTGGGTGTGTCAGACAGTTCGGAGCTTGGAGGGGCTGGGAGGGTTCCCTCATGCGTCCATGTCAGCCAGGGGTCACGCAGGCATACACTGATCAGGACAGAACTCTTTCATGTTTGGGGTCAGCTCACCATGAGTGGGTTTAGCACAGCTTCTCCTAACAGGTCAGCTTTTCTTCCACTCACCTTCCAACAAGCTTGCCTAACTGTCTCCAATGAACCCACAGGTGTCAGAGCCCCTGAATGGCCACTTAGAGAAGCACACAGGAAGAGATCAGTGACTACCATGGAATTGACAAGGCCCACTAGGCTCCACCCACCATGGCCGACCTTCTCAGTAAGATTACCTCCACCCTGCCCAGACCCCTAAGTACAGTGTTCCTCCAACCTTCCAGCTGCTCCTTCCTAACTTGATTCAAACCCCAGCTCTTTGCCATCTCTGTCCTGGCTCCCCATGCCTCTCATCCACTATCTTTTTGTCCCCTCACAGCAGTTACCACTAGATTAAATGAGAGCTCCTATATCTTAGGGGCTGTAAAGAATAGTCATCAGGAACATAGAGCACTTGGGAGGTGGAAACAGGGGTTTAAGGTTATCCTTGGCTACACTGTGAGTTCAAAACCAGCCTGAGAGACATGAGACCTTGTCTCCAAACAAACAAACAAATTAAGTAAGTAAATGAAGTGAGAGCATGGGTCACAAAGCTGAACTTCCTGGGTGCAAAACTGACTGTGTGCTCTAGAGCAACCTGCTTAACCTTTCTGTACCTATCTTTCTCTATTGGTCAAGCAGAAGCTGTGACATGATGACAGTGACCCAGTGTAGCCCACACAGTGCAGGCCACGAGGAGCCAAAAGCGGGAGGCTATGGAGCAGAGACATGTGAGGCTGATGCTGGGTCCCCAGTGCCCAGCACATGGTTAGGATAATAAGCACTTGGTGACTAAGAATGAATGCCTGGAGGGCTCAGGAGGGCATCAGAGGTGAGGGCCTGGAGACAGGAGGATGGCTTGTTTTGTGGGTTGCAGCACACTGGAGCTGGCTGGTGCCTATGGATACAACCACAGATACAGCTTCACCACCGACAGCCAGTACTGGTTACCACAGCAACGCTCATGGATCCAGAAGAACGAACTGAAGACAACAGGAGCGCTCACTAGCCACCCCAGCTCAGCGCTGAGACAGCAGAGAAAGAATCTGCAGCGCATGCGCAACACTGTCCCACAAAGACACTGAGCTGGAGAGCCAGAGAGCCCTCACAGCCAAGGGAGAGGACAGACTGATGCTCGAGAGCCATGTAGCTCCAGGCAGACCTTTACAAGCAGCTACAACACACACGCACGCGCACGCGCATGCGCATGCTAACCATTTTTAGCCATACTTGGGTGCCTACCAAGGTAGCAGAGGCTTAGAATCCCAGTGTTCAGGAAGCCAAGGCAAGAAGATGATGAGTTCCTCTCTCTAAAAGATGCGTGGGCAGTGCCATATTCATAAGGTGCAAGATGCACACACCCAAGGACAGGCCACAGATAGGACATGGAGAATGCTGCAAACTGTTTTGGGGAGCCATGCCTTGGATTTTACTCTCTCACTGTGGCCTCTGGTACCTACTTAGACACAGACCCTCAGTGCTCATGCATGTGTACATGGTTAAGTGAGGGTCCTCATGTGAGATTAGGGAACTGGTGCCACCTGCCACGGAAGGCTACACTCAGGCTGGAGGCACCGGGGTCTGAAGGGCCAACAGTACTTCTAAAGCTTAGCATCTGTGCTCCCCAGAGCCCCAGCTCACAGCCCAAGCATGAGCTCCAATCACAGGTCCCCCCTTTCTTGGTCTGGAAAGGCTGATGTGCAAGTCAGCTCTCCAGTACTGTGATGGAACAGCCAAGATCATGGCTAGAAAGGAGGAAGGTGCCACTGGATTTTGTCTCCTTTGCTTTGAGCCTATGGTGAGGCAATGCATCACCGTGGGAGCCAGTGGTAGGAGCGGGTGGTGGAATACAGCGTGAAGCATGTGGTGGAGTGATGTGGGAGCACATGATGGGAGCACGTGATGGAGTATGGCATGGAGCATGTGGTGGGAACAATGTTGGGGACATGTGCAGGAGCACATACACGATGAAGCAAAGCTGCCCACGGCACTGCCTTCCATTTACATGAAGGGCTGTAACAGCTTTCAGCCCAGTGGCCAGAGGCCTTCAGAGGGTATGGCTCTGCTTAGTGTCTCTGGAACCTTGCTTAGCTTACCTGAGCTTCTTGGCTCAACGACTCAATACTCATCCTACCCTCCATTGTTCCAGGCAGGCACTCTCTCTCATCACTACCTGAAATGCCAGCTCACTGCCTGCCCCACATGATACTCCAATTCCTGCCCAGTTCCATCTGTCTTCCTGGCCCTCACCAAGCTGACTGGCAGATCATCTATGCTTGTTGACTAGCTTTTAGAGGTGGGGACACTGATCAATGCCAAACACCCAGCTGGGATCCCAGAAGAGAGAACAGAGACCATATGCAGCCTTCCCAACCCTTCCTATAAGAAACTCCAAGGTAGTTAACTCTGGGTGATCCTGGCATTTCTGAGAGTTTGTCTCACTTCTTTCCAGAGCCCTACTGACTGCTCATAATCAGGAGAAAGGACATAGGTTGTACAAAAGAGGAAGAAAGGGCACTGTGCTTGGGCTTTTTCAGATCAGAACCATTTCTTATGGGTCTTAGCACCCATTCCCTGTGCTGCTGGGAGACAGTTCAGTAGGAGTGTCTCCCCAAAGGAATGATGGGTAGGAGCAGAAACCTGCCATATCCACACCTGGATGAGTAGAAGCAAGTGCCTTCCTCTCTCTAACGGCTGTCCCGGGAGAGGGCTGCCAGGTGGCAGAAGCCTGGATCTGTAGAGCCCTGGGTGTCCCTCACTCTGTCCCTCACTAGTGCTGAAATGCAAGGAGTCAGTGATACCAAGTCACCAAAAGCCAAGTTTTAGCTACCCGAGCAAGCAGAATGACCAACTAAATCAGGGACACCACCATGTCATTAGCTAGGAGGAAGGAGGGAAAGCAGAGGCTACTGATGCTGAGTCAGCATCTCAGGGAAGGAAAGGACTGCAGGGTTGGTTACAGTAGCTTCCCCTCTCTATGCTCTCAGGGGTGTGGGGGAGCAGACATCCTTTATACTTGTTAGTGGCAGGTGCCCCCAGTTTAAAAAAGGCACCAAAGTGTTTAAAGTAAAAGATGAAAATACACACGATCCCTCTGAGTTTCTTGTGCCCAGAAATGGCTACTGTTGCCAGACTTAACTGTGGGAATAGAAACCTATCCATGTTACAGAAGACACAAATGTGACCCCCAGGCTACTTTCTGCCCTCCTTGGCCAACACAAGTCACAGCTCCTCGTTGTCCTGTTGGTTTCAGTGGGATCTGTGACTGCTGGGGAGAGTCATCTGTCTAGCAATGTCTTTCTGTGCAAGCATGCAGACCAGCACAGTGCTAGGACCAGGTCAAGTGGGACTTCTGGGTCAATTGATGCTAGGCCCTTTTGTTAATTCCTCCACTAGACTCTGCCTGATAGGAACCCATGGCAGGGGGTGGGGCATAACCCTGCAGAGCCCTTGGAGCATGAGTTTGCCTCTGCTGGAGGTTGCAGTTGTCATCCACCAGGCTACCACAGATAGGTTCCCTTTACCAGTTCTGGATTGTCCATGTAACCTTTTCGCTTGTCCCCACCAGCTGATCTTGTTTTCATACAAGATGTCTGGCAGCTGAGTCCAGCTTCATCTCACAACTGTTAACTGAAATCTCCAAATAATCAGTAAGCAGATGATGGTCCCATCCTGCCCAGGGACTCCAGCAAAATGTGTAAACGAGCACAAAAGAAACACAATTTTTGAGAATCTGTGCCACTGTTTGTTACCACAGACCAGAGGCGGGGGTGCTAACGTGTGCAAGCTAGCAGGGAGGCAGGGGAGCATGCGGAGATCAAAAGGTGAAGGGCAACTGGAACCAGCTGCAAAGGACTGTTCCAGCCAGGACACAGAAGCACCACCACACTGGGGAGACAAGGTGACAAGCCTGGAGCTGAAGGCTACAGAGACGATAGGTGAAGGGCCCTGCACTCCAAGGGTCTCTTCTGATATGAACGTGTGGTGAGAGTAAAAACATGAGGACTTGTTGCCAGCACCTATAACACAGGTATGACTCAATCATCTGGTGCTGGTCCTCACACTTCTACTCTGAGATGTTCAGTCAGGAAGCTGCCACTTTAAGGCTGCTCTAGCATCAGGCTGCTTCCCTGGGGAAATGGACTAGGGCCAGCATGCTTTGTGCCTCCAATTTCACAGTGGTACATGGGGGCTAGCACTGTGGTCTTGCATGTATGTGACTCAAAGTACAGAGCTTCATGGACTCTCGGAAGGGGCCTGGCATGCAATAAGCCACCACCTATGGTGGCTTTGGTGGCTCTGCCCTTGACTTTAGCATTGGGGAGTCCAAGAGCAGATTTTGAGATATCCCAGATGCTTCTTCAAGTCGGGATCCAGAGCCACCCAGGGCTTGGAGGCTCAGGGCCACCAGGTGGCCAACCCTTTGCAGCAGGCAGTAGCTAGAAAGCAAAGCAAACACATGGAGGGCAGGAAGCTCCCGGGCTGCAGGAAAGCAAACACACTACTTCCTCCTGCCACATGCTGCAGTCGCCAACCTTTCCCAGGGCCCATCCTTGGGAGACCTCCTCAGGCGCCTGGCCTGTGTTTGGACAGCTTGTTGGAGAGTCTGGGTGGAGAAAGGGAAGAGGCAGGTCCAGGCCCATGCTTGCTGAGACCCCCATCTTGTGCCCTAGCCTCCCAGCTGCTCCTCAGGGCACTGTGTGGGACCACTCCCCTACCCCCATCCATGGCCTATGCTGGGCCACAGGCCTTCTTGTCTGTGTGTGGTGTCAAGAAAGAGCCATGGAAATAAAAATTAGTCCTAACGAGTGAGGGCAAAGTACTCCCTGGAGGCCTAGCACAAGTCTCCATGCCACCTGCAGGCTGCCAAAGACCAGGAGTCCCTGCTGGGTCTCTTGGTGACCCTGGAAGGCTGAGTCTTTTCTTTTGGTGCTGGAGATAAAACCCAGGGCCACAGACAAGTCAGGCTTCTGCTACTAAACTGTACTCCGGCTTCACTAGTCCACTTTCCAGACAAGTAAAGGAAGCAAAGAGAAATGAGGCCACTTGCTCAAGGTTATCCAGTTGGAAAAACAAGTTTCCATCCCGTACCCAAATTTATAATTTTAATCTCTTCACAAATGTATAAGTTTCCTCTTGCTGCTGAAACAAACTCACCTACTTGGTATCTTGGCACAGCGTACACCTGCTTGCCTAGTGGTGAGAAGTCTGTAATCAGATTCCCCACAATGAGGTGAAGTGGAAATTTTAAGAGTTCTTTGGGAAGTCAGTTGTGTTGCTGGGGCAAACACACGAAGGAGTGTTTCTCTGAAGTGGACACAGGGGAAAGACTAAGGAGACTTGTGAATGAATGTTTAGCTGAAGCAGATATAGGTGAAACGTTGTTCTGCTAAAGCAAGCACATGAAAGGACACGTGACAAAGGATTCTTTGTTACCGACACACCTACATTGGTCCACCTTACATGGTGTAGTTGAGCTGCAGTTGTTGAGACTCCATAGAGAAATGCACCAATAAACTTCTGGTAGTGTGATGTGGTTTCTCAGCCTTGGGATGATTGACAGAGTGATGTCAGCTGAGACAGACACATGCTGAGACAAGACCTGTGGAGGACATGATGTTTGGAGGGTATTAAAAAAAAGCCCAATGGAAAGTGACAGAGGCTGACCTATGCTTGCTTATAGAGCTAGCTGTGCAATGCTTGCTGGTCTCAGTCTTTGTTTTGCTAAGATAGGCACAGACAGCCGAGAACTTCTCCTGGCACTCCTGCTTGTCCTTCCTGCTGACTTGTGCTGAGGCTGAGGCCTGGCTGTCTCTGTTAGGTAGTGCCACCACTGCTGATTTGTGTTTGCTATCCCCACTCTGCAGAACTGGACTGCTGGTGTATCCATAAAGTGATTGCGAATGGATCAAGCTGCCTGCTGACCTGTGAACTGAACTGCCGATTTCCAGACAACACAGATGGGAGTTGTTCCAAAGAATCTTTCTAAACATGTCCACTTCCCCATATCCTTTCTTTTCCACTACCTCTGGTGGATGGTGGGCTAAAAGGGAGGTTAAGTGTTTAAGAACCATCATTAAAAATAGGCTTTAAAAACATTAAAGTTACACTGAAGTGTGGATGAGGGCAGTGGCTCTTTCCAGAGGCACTGAGAGGAGAAACCCTTTCCTGCCTTGGTTGGCTCCCAGAGGCCACTTGCATCCCTTAGCTGCAACTGTAAAGCATATACACTCCAGCCTCTGCCTCTGGCCTTGTGTGTCCCTCAGCAAGGACCCTCATGATGAATTGGTTTACATGACCAACCGAGGACAGCTGACTTGTTTTCTTCTATGTATGCATACGTGATTTTATGTGCCTATACATTCTAGGAGCTGCAAATGAGAGAAAGCATGTGTTTTTTTCTGAGACTGGCTTAGCTCACACACTGCAGTTGGCTTCATTTACATTCGTGTTCTGGCAAAGGACATAGTTCTCTTCTCTCAGCTGTAAAGAACTGCACTGTGTGCGAGCGTTCACGGTTTCTCTATCTTTCCCTCTGCTGTAGTCTGCACACATTATCTACTGTGACTTGGGCTGCAATGAGCATGACTGCACAGTGTCTCTAAGGTTCTGACTCGGAGTCCTTCAGGTAGATACCCATGGTGGCACGCTGTGACATAGGGTAGACCATACCGACTTCTACAATGACTGGACTGGTTCACACTCTGACCAGCAGTGAATAGGCCTCCCTTTTGCACATGTCTTCACCAGCATTTGCTGTTTTCTTAATGACTATCACTGTCGTATGTTCTCTATTCACATAGCCAAAGACCCTTTGGTCACAGGTGGCAGTGGGCAGGACATAAATATACCAGGTGGGCTGTTAACCCAGCGTGTGAGCACATGGCCACCCACCGAACATCCTGGCTCATCACTCTGAGATCATACCTTGCAAACTTGAAATTTGCTCTCAGCTCACCTTGCACCTTTCTGGGTAAAGAGAAGGGAGCCTCGCTGTGCCGATCAGAGTTTGTTCTCACCAGGCTTTAGCATGCGGCATGCCTCAGAGACCCAGGATTGGCATGTTGCATTGTGTACCATGCCTCACTGCTGTCTTGAGCTGAGGGAAAAGCCCCACCTCCCTCCAGCATTGACCCACAGTCATGCCTCATACAGGTGCTTGCAGAGAGCGAGTAGCAGAAACAGAGTGTGGCTGTCACATCCATGGGCACTGCAGGCAGAGCACAACAGCTAATCCTTACCAGGCTCTCAAGAACTTTCTGAGGGGACACCTCACAGCCAAGCTGCTACCATGGTTTGAGGGAGAGTTGAGTGAGAACTCCAAGGTTCATGTGCTGGAGGCTTGATCTTCCCTTGGTGGTGGGTAGAAGGATGGGATGCTGGAGTGGTTAGATCACCGGAGAAGGTGGTAGGTCATTGGAGGGAAGTAGGTAGGTCATCGAAGCATTGCCTTTGGAAGGGCTAAAGGTAGTTTTCCTGGGAGTTAGTTTTCTGGGGAGTTATTACAAAGAGGCACACCTAGCCTCAAATCCCCTTGACCTTCTCTGTTGAGGTATGCATGATCTCCTGCTATTATGATGCCATCCACCTGGGCCCAGAGCAGAGGCTGAGCATCCTGGTCTCGCCTGTCTAGCCTTTAAAATTATAAGCCTGTTTTATTCATTCTCTCTCTCTCTCTCTCTCTCTCTCTCTCTCTCTCTCTCTCTCTCTCTCTCTCTCCTAGTTAGGGTTGCTATTGCTGTGCTGAAACACATGACCAAGCAATTCATGAAGGAAAGGGTTTATTTGGCTTATACCTCCAAATTACTGTTCATCACTGAAGGAAGTCGGGACAGGAACTCAAACAGGACAGGAACATGGAGGCAGGAACAAGAGTGTTGTTTACTAGCTTGTTCCTCGTGGCTTGTTCAGCCTGTTTTCTTATAGAACCTAGGACCACCAGCCCAGTGTGGTACCATCCACAACAGGCTGGAACCTTTCTCATTCACCCCTAATTGAAAAATGCCTTACAACCAGATCTTATGTAGGTATTTCATTAACTGAAGCTCCTTCTTTCAGAGGACTCTGAAAGAGGTTGTATCAAGTTGACATAAAACTAGTCAGGATGACTCTGAACTTCTGATTTTCTTCCTGCTTTCACCTCCTGGGTGCTTGGAATTCATACATGCACCGCCACACTTGGTTTAAGCCTATTTTATAACTTCCAGCCTCAGATACCTTGTTCCAGCAACACTAAACAGACTACCACAGCTGTCCCGTGTGATAGCCAGCAGGCACTGTGTTTGCTGAGCTCTTGGAAAGCGGCTCACCAAGGGAAAGACTTGCATGATAAAAGCTTCAAGTCTTTGAACAAAGAAGCCAAAGAAGCCATCGGAAGATGGAAAGATCTTGCACACTCATGGATCAGCAGGATTAACATAGTAAAAATGGTCATCTTACCAAAAGCAGTCTACAGAGTCAGTGCAATCCCCATCAAAATTCCAACACAATTCTTCACAGACATTGAAAGAACAATTTGCAACTTCATATGGTTAAACAAAAACCTCGAGATATCTAAAATAATCCTGAACAGAAAAGGAACTGCCTGAGGTCTCACCATTCCTAATGTCTAGTTTTACTACAAAACTACAGTAATAAAAAAAAGTCTGATGTCGGCATAAAAACAGACATGTTGATTAATGGGATCAAATTGAAGACCCAGACATAAATCTCAACACATACGGACACCCGATTTTTAATAAAGAAGCCAGAAATACACAGTGGAAAAAAAACCAACATCGTCAACTAATGGTGCTGGTCAAACTGGATGTCAACACGATGTCAACACATAGAAGAATCTAAATAGATCCATTCTTATCACTCTGCACAAAACTCAACTCCAAATGAAACAAAGACCTGAGCATAAAAGCAGATACACTGACCCTGACAGAAGAGAAAGTGAGGACTAGCCTTGTACTCACTGGCACACGAGACAACTTCCTGAACAGAACACTAATAGCACAGTCACAAAAACTGATGATTAATAAATTAGACATCATAAAACTGAAAAGCTCTGTAAGACAAAGGACATTGTCATTTGGGCAAAGTGGCAGCCTACAGAATGAGATTTTTTTTCTTTTCTTTCTTTTTTTTTTTTTTTTAACCAATTCCACATCCAATAGAGGACTAATATCAAAATATATAAAGAACTCAAGAAACTAGATATCAAAAACAAACAAACAAAAACAAAACCCAAAATAATCCAATTTTAAAGTGGGCTACAAATATAAACAGAGAATTCTCAATAAAGGAACCTCAAATTGCTGAGAAGGACTGAAAAAAAATGTTAAACATCCTTAGTCATCAGAGAAATGCAAATCAAAACTACTTTGAGATTCCATCTTACACCTGTCAGAATGGCTACGATCAATAACACAAGGGACAATTCATGCTTGTGAGGATGTGGAGCAAAGGGAACACTCCTCCACTGCTGGTGGGAGTGCAAACTTTTACAGCCACTATGAAAATCAATATATCAGTTCCTCAGAAAACTGGAAACTGATCTACTTCAAGATCTATTCCACTCTTAGGCATATACCCAAAGGATGCTTCATCCCTCTACAAGGGCACTTGCTCAACCATGTTCATTGCTGCTCTGTTTATAATAGCCAGAAGCTAAAAACAACCTACATATTCCGCAACAGAAGAATAGATAAAGAAAACGTGGTATATTTACACAGTAGTGCATTACTCAGCTGTTTAAAAAATATGACATCATAAAATTTGCAGGCAAATGGATAGAACTAGAAAAAAAAATTATCCAGAGTGAGCAGCCAGTGAGAAAAATACGGTATGCATCCACTTATATGTGAATATTAACTGTTAAATACATGATAACCAAACTATAATCTGTAAATTCAGAGGGGTTAGGTATAGAGGAGGGGACTAGGCAGGACACATTAATCTCCTTCAGAGGGGGAAGTAGAATACATTTTATGGGTGGACTGGAGGCAGATGAGGATGGGAATGGGAGAATCAGGTGTGGAGGGGGAGAGGAGATGGAGTTGAGGGAGGAAACCATTTGAGGGATGATATGGAAACCTAGTGCAGTGGAAACTTCCTACAGTATATGGAGGTGATCCTAAAGAGGTCTCCTAATGATGGGGAAATGAAAAGTCCCAACTGGTCATCTCTTGTCACCAAATGAGGCCTCCAGTAGTAGAACTGGGTTGCATTCAATTGAGTTGTTGGCCAAGGGGGTCCCATGGAAATCTCCAAACAACCCAGGCTGCTGCTAAGACAATGGGATGCTCTCCACAAGATGACAGAGGGGCTCCTCCCCTCTGCTGAGAACAACATCCACACAACTTACTCAACATGGAAAAGTCAAGGTGGTGCCTACATGAAGCTTGCACTCCTACAGTCCAGAGTCTTCAGCACAGGAAGATACCCTGGAGGCTACCAAAGAAGAAGCATAAACACCAACTCAGCCACAGTCCGTCCTACAATCTGTCTTCCCTACAAGACAAACTAGAGCAACAGTGACACAGAACTATGAGAGCAGCCAATCCATGCCTGATTTGACCAAAGGCTTCCTCCATGAGATGGAATACATACCTGACACTGGATGACCAAGGACCAGAGATTAGATAGCCCAGGGACTTAGGGTAAAACCAAACATTACTGGAGATATATATATATATATATATATATATATATATATATATATATTTCTAATGATATTCTTCTATATTCATAGGTCATTGTCATCATCAGAGACGTTTTCCTCCTGCAGCAGACAAAAAGAGATGCAGAGACCCATTGCAAGACAGTATACGGAGAGAGAGTCCTTGAAACACACAGCTCTAAATGGGATATCTCCATCAAATCCCTCTCCTCAGAGTTCAGGGAACCCCGTGGAAGAGAGGAACCAAAGGAGACAGAACAGATCAGAACAAGGTCCCCTGAATCAACTAAGAAAGATATCTATCTATACACTCACAGAAACTGACGCGGCAAGCACGAGGCCTACATAGGGCTATACCAGATCTTCTCTGTACATATTATAGCTTTCAATTTAGTATTTCTATGGCACTTCTAAGTCTGAGAGCTAGTGGGCCTCTCTGTCCTTGGGATTCTTTTTCTTCTGTCGGGTTGTCTTGTCCAGCTTCTGTGTGGTAGCTTTTGGTTTACCTTACTATATTTTATTTTGTCATGCTTTGTTGTTGTCTTTTAGAAACGTGTTCTTCTCTAATGAGAGACAGAAAGGGAGTGGATCAGGAGGTGAGGGGAAGTGAGCAGGAACTGGGAGGAGTCGAGGGACAAGAAACTGTAAACAGGATGTGTTGTATGAGAAAAGAATCTACTTTCCATAAAAGAAACAAAATGAAGAAGGGGAAAAAAAAAAAGAAAAGAAAGGTGGTTTGTACAACTGAGAGAGTATCTTTTTATTTTTTTTAAATAAATAAACTTAAATAAACACAATCTCCAGGATCTCACACATGTAGTCTCTGTCTCAGTGGTGTGGTGGTTTGAATGAAAATAGCCCCCATAGGCTTGTAAGGAGTGACATTCTTTCAAGGGATTAGAATATATGGCCTTCTTGGGGTAGGTGTGGCTTTGTTGGAGGAAGTGTGTTGTGTGTGTGGGGGGGTGAGTTTTGAGGTTTCAGAAGCTCAAGACAGGTGCAGTGTCACTCTTACTTCCTGCTGCTGCTGCTACAAATGTAGGACTCCCAGCTCCTTCTCCAGCACCATGTCTGCCTGTGTGCCGCCATGCTTCCTGCCATGAATATAATAGACTAAACCTCTGATGAGCAAGCCAGTAAGCAGCATCCCTCCATGTCTTCTGCATCAGCTTCTACCTCCAGGTTCCTTCCCTGACTGAGTTCCTGTCCTGACTCTCTTCAATGAAGAACAACAACATGAAGGCAAAACCCAAATTAACCCTTTCCCCCTCGATTTGCTTTTTTTGGTCATGGTGTTTCCTCACAGCAATAGAAACCCTAACTAAGATAAATGGTTAGCCCAGAATTATCTCTCAAACTTCCCAGATCCCCATTTGAAATGGGGACTTTTTAGCTTCTCCCATCTGTCCTTTCTGTTAGCCATATCTATAATGGTCTCAACCCCAAGTTTTGAAGCTGTGTCCCATCCCTGTCTTGCCATCCAGTTCTGCCAGATCTGCCACCACTAAGATCAGCATTCATGGGGCTACTATGTAGGGGAGCCTGGTGTTGCCAGATGAGGGAGAGCATCAGCGTGGGAAAATTTCTCCAGCCATAATAATAAAGCCTCTTTGGAGCTGCTGCAAAGAAATTTCTAGAACAAGACAGCGAAGCATTTGGAAACAAAAAGCAACTCTCAGGATTACCTGCCTTGAGAGTAGCATACTCATCCCCTCAGCCAGTATGTTACCTAACACCTGGACCAGCACTGGTTCCTGAGAGTGGCCAAGGGTCTGAGCATCTACCCAAGGGGAGATGGCTACTTTGGCAGAAGCTGGGCAGCCAGGGAACAAAGGGCTTTCATGGGGTGTAATCCAGGCTGAGAGAGGAAAAATGGTCAGGTGCTTAGAGAGGCAGGTTCACATGAAGGGAAGGGGCGAGCCTCGCAGAACTGGCTGGCACGGGGGCCCAGGTTCCGGCCCACATTCCCAGGGCGGCAGACGGTCCCTGGCAATGGCTGAAGGCTCCATTTGTGTGATATGTCAGCAGGGAGGGTAGGCCTTTTAAGGGGTGAGATCCTGAGGCCTGATAGCATGCTGGGGGCCTCTCCCTTGGGAAGCCTGGCCCTTGTGAGGACTGTCAGCCATTGTTAACTGTGTCCCGGTGTGAAGGAAAACGGGGCACTGGCAGTCACTGATACCTGTGCGATCTGGCCACCAGGACTCGGCCACACCGCCACAGCTCCAGTTACAGGCCGGATGGGCAAGGGGGCCTGCAGCCCTCTAGCATACCCATGGCAGGCAAAAGGCAGTGGGAAGGTGAGCAGCGAGAGGCCACGGGGATGGTGGCAAGTCACAGGGTCCTGAAGTCACACAATGTCAAGGGTTGCCTGTGTCTCGCTGTCAGAAAGAGGGCAATAAGAAGAATGTGGGGGGAATGAGGTTGTGAGAGAGCAGAGGATGGAGGGACCCCCCAGCCTTGTGTTGGTAACCAATGCTCTGGGCCAAAAGGCTTGCCAGTCTCTATGGATCGAATGCCAGAGTTGCCTGTCACTTTCCCTGAGGAACACAGCCTCACAAGAACTTGGTAAGAACATCAGGGTGATGGCCTGTGAAGCGCTGAGTACTTATTTGACATTTGTTACCTACTAGTATTCGCTGTTCCTGTGTTCAGTGGTGCTAAGAGACTTAGTCCTCAAGGCAAGCCCCTGTGATGGGCATTGTAGTTACTACAAGTGGGCCACAGAGAGGCAAAACAATTTCCCAAGGCCACATAGCTTTGGCAGGGCAGATCAGGATGTTAGAGCTGGGATTATATAGTCATCTAGCTCCAGAAGCCTACTTCTGGGAACCACTGAAAACTAACAGAAACTGAAGTCAACTACCAGAACGAGGCCAGGCTCAGGCCCTGGATGGGCAGGAGACAAACTAATGAAAACTGAAACAAGAGGCTCATGGAAATTGAGGGACAGCCACACACAGCCATTGCCACCCTGGGCAACAGGGACAGAGGAGAAATCACTGAGCTCAGATCTGGAGTTATGAGAAGGGACTCAGGGCAAAATCAAGGACTATGGATAGAAGAGGGAGGTAGAGGCAGGAGGCAGGCTCACTTCCCTGCTCCTCTACCAAGGGAGAAGCCCTGTGTGGGATGAGTGGCAGTCTCTTGAGTGGAGAGTAAGGTAGGGATGGTGTGGGAGGGAGGGGCTATAAAAACCAGCTGTTCCAGGGCACAGCTGAACAGCTCTAAAAGCCATTCACACCAGGCCTGGGTCAGGGCAGCTCCATCCTGCAGAGGGCTGCGTCCTAGCTGCTCCGTCCCAGGTACCTGAGGCTCCTGAGATGTCAGGGCAATAGTGACCAAAGGCCAGGATGTAACACAGCTACCAGGAAGCTGGGTACCTTTAGGACTGAGTTGCCACTATGCAATCACAGTAGACTAGCAGGAGGGAGCTGCTTCTTAGAGCTACTAAAGGATGGGATGAAGTTGGAGGTCTGAGATCATAGGGCTGAGGGGGATGGGCTTGGTTGTCACACCAAGGGACACATCTGACATTCTGGATGTTTGGTTAGTCACTGGTCATCATTACCAATCTGAGGGCTGCCAGGAGCTGTGAAGTGAGGGTGTGATGGGGGAAAAGGGGGAAATGGATGAATGAACAAATGAATGAATAAAGAGAGGATGTGTGAGGAAGAAATGAATGAATAAACGGACGGAGGAGAAAATGAGTGAGTTGAGCATAGACAGGAAAGAAGTCATGGAAGACAAAGGAGGAGAGGGAGCCTGCAGAGAGCCCTGGACTTAAATGATCCAGCTGCATCCTACTGCTGCTTAAGATGCTAGGCCTGCCGTCACCATGGTAATGGGAGAAAATCACAGAGCAATTTGTAATCAGCAGGAGGTGGGGGACTCCCGCTAGAGCACTCTGGGAAGGAAGGGCTCTGTGGGTCCCAGACCTGAGCTCCCACTCAAGCCTGAGGCCCTTTGCACCTCCTTCACTAGGGTCCCTCCCCCAGCATCTGTAGCTGGCTGAGTTCTGCCTGCTCAGATCTGAGGTGCTGCCTCCGTGCCTTCTGGGAGGCAGCATCCCTTCAGCAATCTGTAGCCTGTTTCTCTGTGTACCGCATGCTGGGGCCCAGTTCTACTTTGGGGGCCACAACCCCACTTTCTCCTCCTGCCTCAGGGAAGCCTTCAGAAACTGCCAGGAGCCACGCTCTCCAGATCGGAGGTCATTGCCCCCATTTACCATGTGACAGCTACAAACTCCTCCTGGCTCTAGTGAGCTCCTCTCCACCAGCCCCAGGGACAAGATTCAGGAATCATTTGGGCAGTAGAAACCACAGACCTTCCACTCTTGTTCTAGGCACAGACCTTAATGAATGAGACCTGAGTCTTAGTTGATTCAGGTTCTACAGTTCTGTTCACTGAACATCCCACAGTAAGATGTAGGGAAGGAGCTTGTGATCTAAAAAGCCATACACGCACAGAAGACTCCTAATGTAGCAGACTTGATCCTGGATCTTCAGGCTGCTGAGAGGGCTCCCAAGAGTTCCTGGTCTTGGGAAGAATGACCAGACCCTGCAGAGTTCACTTATCATCTGGCCTTAAATAAGCCACCATTGCATTCTGAGTTTCAGTCACCAACTCTGGAAAGTTTAGAAGGCCAAAGAAGTGCTCAACCAAGGAGAGAGTGGGTGAGAGAGAGTCTGTGGGGCAGGAAGACAGGTGTCCCGCAGCTCAGTGGCACTGGGGTCCAGCCTCCACTGTGTCTGCCCTTGCCTCCATGACTCCATAACTCAGTCTGTGGTCCATTACTGCCTTCCCCAAATCCGGCCCTGGAAACTGTCCAGCTGCAAATGGAGAAGAGCCGGGGGCTGGCAGAACAGGCTGGCCTATGGTTTAGGGGCAAGGAGACTGCTTTGATCAATGGAGTCTGGTCTGGGCAGGACAGCATAGAAGGGAGGAAGGAGCCTCAGCCAATCTCTGCTTGTGCTTTCCCCCTGTCCTGAACTACCCTCTGTAGCTCATGAGCGTGGACTCTGCCTTGCTGCGAGGATCATGCTGTGCCATGTACACACTAAGATACAGAGGCAAGAGATTTGACTCTGTATGTAAGTGGCTTCATGCATGGATACATGCACACCCACACACCATGTATGTGGCTTCTTAGCTTCCAGAGCTAGCTGCAAGCTAGAGCAAGCAATTCCCTTACCCAGGGGCTGTAAAAAGAGCCGTAGCATATATACAGTTCAAGGCAAATACTCAGGACCTCCCTTCCATAGGGTTACTGTTTTTCTCTCATTACTGTCAGCCAAGGCCCCGAGGGGGAAGCACCCATCCAGGACACACAGCAGGGCACCAGGACCAGCACCTTTGCCCAGGCTGAGTCTAAACACTGGTGGAAGGGGGTGAGGGAAGGAGAAAGGCAGTTAAACCCTGTGCAAGTGCCTCACACAATGGGGTCACTGGCCAGGCCAAAGAAGGTGGCAGAGGCGGGCTTGGCCCTGCTTAGCATATGAGCTGGAGGCCCCGCCCCTTCCTGAGAGGGTTCCAGGACCCACTATAATGTCCCAATTGTCGTACAATACCTTGATGGAGGGCCCTGTCACATTTTTGCCACCGTTACTGGGGTCCCCATTCATGGCCACTGTCACCATGCTTGGAACAAGCTGGCTAGGCAGCCTCCTTTGCATTAAAATGGGTGAGAACTAAGCCTCCCTACTGCTCAGCTGGGCAGAAAACAGGATTAGGCCAAGGACGGCTGAAGGCCCCTAGTGGGGGCGGCCCCAGAAGGCCAGTGTCGGCCACTGCCCTCTGGCCTGAGCCATGCATCAGTTCCCTGTAGCCCCAGTGAGGGTGATCAGCCCCTCCCTGTATCTCAGTGTCTCTAGCTCTCAGTGTGGGGTTAAGGGCCTGAGTGCTCTGGGTTTCATTCTGAAGGGAAGAAACGCCACATTTATGGGAAGAATGATGGAGAGAGCAGGCCAGAATGCTGTTGCTTTGAGGTGGACGGATGAGGGTGACTGTCCATCCTGGTGGCACCTCTGTTAGCTCTCAGTCACAGTAACAAAATACCTGAAAGGAGCCAGTTATAATGAGAAATATTTACTTTGGGGGTCAATGTTTCAGAGATCAGGGGCCGTGACTGGTGGCCATTGCTTTCAGGCTCCTGGTTGGGCAGCGTACCATAGTGGTGACAGATGTCAAAGCATAGCCGCTCTACTCACAGTGGAGAGGGGAAGAAACCAGTGAGAAGGGCCTGGGGTGCCATACGCCCCTTAAAGACATGCTCCAGTGACCTCGAAACATCTCACTATAGTGTCACTTGGGAACCAAGTCATGAACACTGGGGGACAGTCAGCACCCACAGGTCAGCAGCATCTGAGCACTCCTGGAGCCTCTGGTCCATGGGGAGAAGCCACAGCCTGGAGAAGGCAGCTGAGGACCAAATTTCTAGGTGAGGGTCCGCTGACATGAGAGCATGCTGTGTCGAAGGCTCAGCACCCAAACATGCCACCCTACAGACTCACACATGGATGAACAAAGCAGCTCACATACAAGGATTCAGAACCATCCCACATTTCCGCAGATGGGGGAGGGGCACTAAATACCTCATCCACACCTCAGAACTCATGCCACTCAAAATGAAGGCCTGGTGTGACATTGGAAGTGGCAGAATGTCCAAGACTACCAGCAAGTGAGCAGGACAGCTGTGGATAGGCGTGTCTGGGTCATTCACAGAGAATGACAGCTGCGTGTGAACCCATGGAAGAGGCCACGGTGAAGAACAAGGAACTAAGTAAGGTAGCTGCCTCTGGAAAACCCAAGGGGCTCAGCAGGAAATCTTGGCTTTGTGCCTTATGTGATTCTTTACCACTGTATGTCCCCAACTTGTGATGGTTCACTTTGGCTTTTGTCTTTAGAAACATTCAAAGTCTCATGTGTTCAGAAAAACAAACAAAAAGCCTCAGTACTAAGGATGTGCATATGTGTGCAGTGTTAAGGATGTGCATATGTGTGCAGTGCTAAGGATATGCATATGTGTGCACTGCTAAGGATGTGCATATGTGTGCAGTGCTAAGGATGTGCATATGTGTGCAGTGCTAAGGATATGCATATGTGTGCAGTGCTAAGCATGTGCATATGCGTGCAGTGCTAAGGATGTGCATATGTGTGCAGTGCTAAGCATGTGCATATGTGTGCAGTGCTAAGGATGTGCATATGTGTGCAGTGCTAAGCATGTGCATATGCGTGCAGTGCTAAGGATGTGCATATGTGTGCAGTGCTAAAGATATGCATATGTGTGCAGTGCTAAGGATATGCATATGTGTGTAGTGCTAAGGATATGCATATGTGTGCAGTGCTAAGGATGTGCATATGTGTGTAGTGCTAAGGATATGCATATGTGTGCAGTGCTAAGCATGTGCATATGCGTGCAGTGCTAAGGATGTGCATATGTGTGCAGTGCTAAAGATATGCATATGTGTGCAGTGCTAAGGATATGCATATGTGTGTAGTGCTAAGGATATGCATATGTGTGCAGTGCTAAGGATGTGCATATGTGTGTAGTGCTAAGGATATGCATATGTGTGCAGTGCTAAGGATGTGCACATGTGTGCAGTGCTAAGCATGTGCATATGTGTGCAGTGCTAAGGATGTGCATATGTGTGCAGTGCTAAGGATGTGCATATGTGTGCAGTGCTAAGGATGTGCATATGTGTGCAGTGCTAAGGATGTGCATATGTGTGCAGTGCTAAGGATGTGCATATGTGTGCAGTGCTAAGGATGTGCATATGTGTGCAGTGCTAAGGATGTGCATATGTGTGCAGTGCTAAGGATGTGCATATGTGTGCAGTGCTAAGGATGTGCATATGTGTGCAGTGCTAAGCATGTGCATATGTGTGCAGTGCTAAGGATGTGCATATGTGTGCAGTGCTAAGGATGTGCATATGTGTGCAGTGCTAAGCATGTGCATATGTGTGCAGTGCTAAGGATGTGCATATGTGTGCAGTGCTAAGGATGTGCATATGTGTGCAGTACTAAGGATGTGCATATGTGTGCAGTGCTAAAGATGTGCATATGTGTGCAGTGCTAAGGATGTGCATATGTGTGCAGTGCTAAGGATGTGCATATGTGTGCAGTGCTAAGGATGGGCATATGTGTGCAGTGCTAAGGATGTGCATATGTGTGCAGTGCTAAGGATGGGCATATGTGTGCAGTGCTAAGGATGTGCCTATGTGTGCAGTGCTAAGGATGGGGTCTGAGCCTCTAGTACTCCAGGCAAGGCTCTACAGGAGCCACAGTCAGCCCCCAAAACTTTATCCTGATTTCCATTCTGAAGCCTACAGTGCCCATTGCTCATCACCGACTTTGAGTACCCCTGCCTGCAGGCACACCTTTGCCATGCCTCCACAGGCTTCTTGCCCAGCCCTCTGAGGGGGACACTCCATTATTATGTAGGAAGACATCTTGCCAGATGCAAATTCAGGGTGCCCCAGGAGGCCACTGGACAAGACCTACAGTCTGTACCACAGCCCCACTGAGTGCTGACCACAGCCCTCTTGCCTGGGTACCCCACCTGAGCATCTTCTCTTGTCCACACATAGGAGATGTGCACAGAGATCCCTTCCTTGCCCACATCAGGACAAAGAGAGAATGTGCACATCCACAGCGCTGTCCTGCTCCAAGGTCCATGTCCCTCTGACCAGAGACTCTGTCTCTAGACCACACTGACAAATCAGACCACGGCCAGGCAGTGACAAGGTGACATGGAAGGAAGCGGCACCAGATGAGAGAACCAGAGGGGTAAGAAAGTATACAGCCTGCCCTAGGGCTTCCATTGTGTTCTTTGAGAGCTTGGTAAAGGGACAGTCACTGGTAAGACTCCCCCACAGGGACAGAATATCCATTCTCTCCGATCCCCCTAACCCCAACAGAACAGGCTCAGGCTGCATGACCCAAGTCAAATCCTTCTTGCTGTAGCCCAGCCTAGAGACTTGAGAACTCCATATGTCACAGTGGGTAGGAAGCACATGTCCCCCAGATTCCTGCCATTTATCTTGCTATATAGTATTTATTAAGAGTGCCCTGGAGAAGAGTGTACTCTGCCCTGGCATCACCTGAGCCTCAGACTCTAGCTGGAAAGTTCCATATTGCAGGAAACTGAGCACCACTGAGGGGGAGTACCCTGTAATTTGTATGCAGTTGCAGGTCATTACCAAAACGACAATGAAATGCAGGCTCCCTGTAATTAGATGCTTTTATGAATTGGGTTCCAAGGTATTAATGGCAGAGCTCTAAGATCTGCTCCTCCCTCCATTCCACTGCCCTTTCTCAGTCATCCTCAGGCAGACAGAGGCCCAAGGGCCACTTCTGAGCACCTTGGCTGGCTCTATCTTGAGGATCTGTCATGTTCTGGGTGGTAGGTTGTGACACCCAGGAGCAAGCCTCAGAACCAACCCAATTGTCTATAAATTGGAAGGTACGCCTCGAACTAAATCATGACCCGTGCAGATCTTGGAACATGCTCCATCGACGATTACTAGAGAGGCATCTGACAAAGTAAAACAGAAGGGTGCTGGAGACAATCCAGCGCAGGAACAGCGACTGAGATGAGCACTCCTGCAGAACTCAGTGGAAGTTTCTCTGCCTGCTCAGGCTATTGTGCCTGGTCCCGCCACACCTTGCCTCCCTTTCTCACATAAACACTGCTCCCTGGGAAACCCATCAACAGATCAACAGGAGAAGGGAGATCCTGAGAATCCTACTTGCCACCTTGGTACCATGCCTAGCTGAGCAGACAAGCTGGCACAGCCACACTCGGCCCAGTCTCATCTTACCTGCCTGTTCTAGGCACACTTCTGAGTAAACAGAACATGGCATTGAACCCAACCTAATGTGATTTCTTCTTTCTACTTTGGACACACCAAGCACATCCACTTCTGGGAATGAGACATGGCCCACGTCAGCTCATCTCCTCTGTGTCACATGCCCCCTTAGTGTCTACAGAATGAATGACAGGGTTCTCACATCCATTGCCACATTAGTAGGCTGGAAACAAAATGGGGGATAAGAGGTAATGGATTAATGTACAACTGCTTCTCTACATAAAACAAGCATTGAGCCAACACCCTCTCCCACACCCCACAACTTGAAAATACTCTAATATGGAGGCAAATTAAATGCATACAACACACTCTACCTCACAGCTCAGCAGCAGTCCACCAGAGTGATCACTTAACTGCCCAGTGTTTGAAAGAATGTCATACTGAACATTGCCAGGCTGGGAAAGAAAACCAAACATTAAAATTTAGAGGCACGATTTCTATGGACTGTATATTGACTTTTACATAGTCGTAAAGTTGCGGAACAGTAAGTTGAGCAGTCATTAGCCTGGGAACTGTCTACATACAAGAATTCCCCTGTGAGAAAGTAAAGCATGAGAGTCAACCCTATGGCTCCCTCTGTGGTCAGCCATGTGATGCTATCTGGCTAAGCAATGCCCCATAGGCCTGTATGCTTGGGTGTCCAGCTGGGGTTATAGATTTTTCAGAGTGTTGTGGTCCACTCGATGCTGCTCTTTCTCACTGTATTGCTGGCTAAGAGAGATGAGTGCTAACCAAGCCATAGCGTGAACTGAGTGTCTGGGAGGGATGGGCCTTGAGGTTTAAAGCTCAGTCCAGTTCATAAGTGCCTAACACAAGCATGCATACTGTCAGGTCTCGAGTGTCATATAACAGTGCATGGAATATGTACTGATAGTGACGGAGTGACCACAGAGAACAATGTCAGATCAGAGTATGGCTTCTAATGAGCTTGAGTGTCTTTCACACCATCCTGAAGTCAGGACATCAGAAGTTAGAAATAATAAGCACATGCATAGTGTGTAAAAAGGTTTTTTTCTCGGGGGTTGTGGTCCTCTCCACTCAAGGGGTTCTGAGTTCATGTATTGGCTCAGGTTAGGCTCCTGCCCTGCTGTTAGGCATGCAGCGTTGCATTCATCAAGCCACCTGCCCAGTCTCTTGTAAAATCCCAAGAATCACAGAGTCATCCACATATCACCCACGTGTTACACACACACACATTCCCAGCTCACACCATAGACACATGTTTGCACACTCAGTCATACATGGACAGCCCACACCCTGTGGCCCTGCAGGCAAACAGCTGCCCACTCCTATCCCTGCTGACTCAGCACCTTGCTGCACTCCTAAGTCCCTGTGGGACACACACACTCCTTTATTCAACCCCTTTCACCTTCCGTAACACTTGTCTAGTGCAGGCAGACTTCACCATCTGGTACCTCACATGTTGCACTAGACCAGTCCCTCCCGGAACACACTGCCCAAAAGCTGAGCAAACCTCCTCAAGACCTGCTTAATTCATACTCTGCCCTGCTCAACTCCCTGCTTCACTGGCACATGGCCTGGTCACACACCACCTGGATGCCTGGCCAAGACCTCAGTGCTCTACAACTCTCTCACCTCCCTCCCGGGGACAGCCAGGTTGCTATGGCCTCAGACAGGGTTTGCAAACTTCCAGTGGAGCTGGGAGACCCAATGAACGGCTGAATTGGGAAAACTCCAGTACCAGGTGCCCTAACAGGGTTGCAGTGAGAGCCCCCACCCCCCACTTTCCAGGTCTTCCTGGTTTGGCTCAATTTATTTGGAACCCAATAAAAGACTAAGATAAAAATAACTCCCAGGAAGTGATCACTAATTACATGCAGGTGCTAATGGCCCCTGGCTTACTGGCTGCCCCAATCCTGAGAGAGAGAGAGAGAGAGAGAGAGAGAGAGAGAGAGAGAGAGAGAGAGGAAGAAGGAGGAGGAGGAGGAAGAGGAGGAGAGGAGAGGAGGAGAGGAGAGGGAGAGGGGAGAGGGAAGGGGGAGAGGGAAGGGGGAGAGGGGAGGAGAGAGAAGAAGGGAGGGGAGGGGAGAGGGGAGAGCAGGGGAGAGGGGAAAGGGGAGAGGAGAGATTCCAGTTTAGCTGCCCCCTGATCTGCATAATGGTCCAGGTCTGCCCACTCACCTGCCTCCCTGATTGACCTACACTCAGACTCTGCTCACCAGACAGAAGGACACACCTCCAACAAGCCAAGGCCAGCTGGGCACTGAGACATCATCTGCAGGGCGGTACTTATGGCCCATAGAGGGAAACTCTGAGTGACTCAAACTCACTTCCTGGAGCAGGACACCGAGGCTGAATACAGGCTGACGCTCCCAGAGATGGTCCAAGGACATTCCTCCCTCTGGTCCTTCAGGGCAGGTTTTTGTCTCCCTTTGTATTTCCTGATGTGAAGGACAGAGATAGGCAGGGTTAGACAGAGACACAACCAGACCAGGGTGGGACTGTGAACTAAGCAACCAGGCAGCTTAGTTCATGGGGTCTCGTCCAAGATAATTGGGATTCTGTAACTGAGTCTGTGAAGGCAGAGCTGAGGTCTGAGTGGTCCAGGAGGTTACAGGAAGCCACCTTCAGGATCCACACAAACCCGGGCTCCCTGGAGGAAGGCTGGGAGGGATGGCTGTCCTCATATTGAACTCTTGTCCACTGCAGCGGCCCAGCACTCTCTGAGCACCCAGGTGAGTTGTGGCTAGCTGTCCTGGACCCTGTCAGGACACCTTACACCCTCCATGCCTCATAATCTTCTAGGTAATCAGTCCCTTCTGCTCTCCACTAATGACCCTCTTCTCTACCCCAGACACAGCATGCCAAGTTTTCTCAACATGGCCAGATCCCCAACAAGGCTTGTGCCAGCTGCCACCACTGCTCTGGGAAGCAGTGTCATAGCCTAGTGTCTTCTCAGGACATGGGAGTCCTCTGAGCCTCTGTCATCTCTCTTTCCCACCATTTCTGAAGACAATGTAGCACTTCTGTGCTATCTTAAAGCCCCTCTGGGATAGGTTTTCTGGGGCTACAGCAGAGAGCTGACAAGTCATATGCCCACTGTGGGGAGCTGGTATCCATGGAAAGACAGACACCAAGCAGATAGACATCTGGATGTGGCAGTGACTGAAAGTCAGGACAACAGAGGTGACAGTTCTGTAAGAGAGAAGCAGAACGGAACAGATGGAAGAAGCTCGGCCATGAGGCACCTCATTGGCTCAACCACCGCTGTGTTGACCTCACTCTACAGAGAAGACTGCCCCTGAGCTGGTGCGTTCTGGCTGGTGTCCTGATCTTCAAAGCTGTTTCCCACTTACAGTCAATCTCAAGTGTTCTGGAGGCACACGTGTCTGATGGATGCCTTAGGACAGTGGGAACAATGGGAAGTGGGTGTTTCTGATGTGAGAGGAGTCAGGGAGGGCCCCCGGAGCAGGCGACTTCTGAGCAGGATCGTAAGGACAAGGGAGAAGATGGAACAGCTAATTAGGGGAAGAGTTTCCAGACAGGGGGAACAGCCTGAGTCTGCAGCTAAGGCGCCATGACCAAGAGGAGAAGCGGCCAGACACACACTTGACCAGTCAGCTCTGCAGCCTTGGAAAAACTTTGGTTCTTCCTCTGAGAGGATGACGACAGACAGCAGGGCCCCAGCCTGGCTTGAGTTTTAAGGAAAGTGTACATTGTCACGGTATAGACCTTTATTCTAGACTGTTGGATGTGTGGCCTTGATTTTGCTGTTCACCAGGGTTATGACTTTAGGGACAACAGTTACAGCCATGTCTTGTCTGCCACAGAACTTATGGTTGGAAAGTCCTCTCAAAATGAAAGTTAACCAGTGGAAACTGGGCAGCACCTAAGAGGCTAATACAGGCCAGTCCCAGGACAGCCAGAGAAGAAAGAGAATGGAGGGAAGAGGGAAGGAAGGGAAGGAGGGAGGGAAACAGGGGACTCACATGTCACAGCCCAGTGCCAAGTCCTGGTTTCTCTGCTGTGGAAAAGAGCTGGCTGCCTGCTGCCACTGGTGGTCCCTTACCAACCCCTAGCTTGGCCCTCTCTCTCCACATTCCTCAGATAGCTGCAGGTGATGAATAGCCCCACAGAAAGGCTGCCTTCAGGCATCTTACTTGTCAGTTTCCACTTCTCTTGACTATGCAAGAAGGGCTGCTGGGAGGGACCTTCTGACCCTACCAGGAAGCCCTCTGCCAGGCATCCTGCCGCCACCTGAGCCCCAGACTCCCTACCTTCCCCCTCCGCCCAGCCTGGCTTCTCATATGGGACCATGTGCAAGGCCTTCTGCTCCCTGCTCATAGTTCTCCTTCTCCCTCTGAATCTACTCACTCGGCCATTCAGCAAACACGTAGACAAAGTCATCTTCCTGTCAGCCGGCATTTCCAATTTGGTGTCAGGGGAAACTTAGTATCCCCCAAGGCCTTATTTGTGGGTTATCCAGAACCCTGTCTTCTGAGAGGATGTCAGGAAAGAACCTGTTTTCTACCCCCAGGATGGCAGTTGCTCAGGACTTCTACCCACTCCGGGGGGCGTGGCCTATCATAAACCTCACCACAAAAAAAGGAATTGGTGTTAGATTCAGGGAGATTTTACTGATCTCTTGTGAAGGATAAACCCTGAAACTGGAAAAAAATAGAAAGATATTTAAAACCTCTGGTGTAAAGAAAAAGAAAGGAGGAAAGGCAGAGGGAGATGGACATGATAGGCAGCCCCATTTGTGAACAGCCCTACATCTTGGGGAAGCGGTGGAACCATGTAATGTTCTTTTGTCCAGCCCAGGCATATGTACCACACACATAAGGCTTTAAAAAGGAAAAGTCAAAAAGGGGTTCTACACTCTACACCCCCGTTTTAAAACCTGGCACCTCTCACAACTCCCTGGTGAATAGAGGCTGCCCTAAAGTTGGGATGGTGACCAGAGGAGGGAGTTCAGTTTGTGGGCAGAGAAAGCCACATGAGATAGAGCAGTCTGCAGAGGAGGCAAGGCCAGCAGCCCAGGGCTTCAGCTGGTCTTCAGGTCCTGGGGCACTGCTGGTGAGAACGGTGGTGTGTGGTTTGGGAATGACACTGAGGGATCTCCAGAGTCCTCTCTCACGCTCCTTTATGACAGGAGGACATTATGGCAGGACAGGTCTTTGCTCGCTGGGAATCTTCAGTCTTCTCTGAAAGGTAGGATGGTTCCGTTACTGTGAACGAGAGCCCACCAGTCCAGGTACAGACCCAGCTCTGAATCATGCCAGCCATACATGTATGCTCAGGCCCATCCTAAAACTGAACTTGGTCATAAAAGATCGCCTCGGGTGGTTGAGAGCATCTTCTGGGTTAACTGTCGAGTGTCTGAAGTACAGCAAGTGTTCATGGTAGCTTTGCCTCCACCCGTGCCAGCATGTTTAATGTCCTGGATTAACTTCACACCTCCTCAAGAGCATAGACAGCTTGGGCCATGCCTGACAAACAGATGCTGCCAGACTGTGAACCCAAGGAGTAAGCTGTCAGCCATTTCAGCTCCCTATAGGGGAACAGATCCATAGCACCTCACCACCTTGCTCAGGCCTTGCACGGGGTCATGAGAGAGCCCATGACAGAGCTACACCGTGGCTGCTTCTGCCTGTCCTTTCCTCTTCTCAGCAACCCTGGCAGCAGTCACTGCTTCCATTTCTGAGCCTGGCTCCGACCAAGCTAGCCATTTGAGCTAGGCTTAAACCTAGCATGGCTATTCTGTCTAAGGACCCTATAATGTCTCTCAAGGCCTGGCACGTGCAGGACACTTAGAAGGAATCTTCCTAGGCCAAAGAGATCCAATTGGAGAGTGCAGAGCCCAGGTTGGAATGATAGCGAGCTCTGGTTTCCCAGATGCTGCAGCTGGGGAAGAGCAGGTATGGGGCACCCTGGCTGAAGCCCAGCCTCCTTCCCCTCCCCCCCTCAGTGGGGGGCCTATGAGTGCTCACCTGGAGCCATAAACAAGATGGTTCTGAGCCCCACCTGTTGCCTGGCATGTATGCCAAGACCTGAGGGGGTGGGGTCCCCAAAAAGGAAGCATCATCCCTCCTAATGTGCCTATGCCAAACTTTTGAAGCCCTATGAAAGCTTCCAGACCATTGCTCTGCCAAACCTCACCTGTGTGCCAGGCAGCCACCCCCCTCCAGCCCAGCTGGGGCTGAAGCAGAAAACCCAGCTAACTCTGAGTAAGCCAAAGCCAGCTTCTGCAGCTTCAGTTTCTGCCTGAGGCAAGGGCAGGGGGGCATTCCAGTGCATTTCAAAGGATACCCCAGGGGTCTGAGGAGAAGCCTCTGAGCCACCATGTGGTCTCCCTGGTTAGCATGAGGAGCTTCTTAGGGTGCGGGGAAGTTGACATGCACTCCACCCAGGGCTCTCAGCTGTTCTGCTCTGAGCAGGAGTTTGCCCTGAAGCATCAGGCAGCCTGATTGGGTGGTCCCTAGGGAGGCAGCTGAGTTCCCAGGCCCAGACTACAGGCCTGCCTCCACCTGAGCTGTGAGGACTGTCTACCCTGTCCACGGTGGAAGGAAAGGCTGTAGGCTTCGCCTGTGGTGAACCTCTTCCATACCAATACACACATTCTGATGAGACACCGGCTGCATGACCAGGCTGTAGCCAAGGGTTTCTAGTCAGACCCGCAGGTAGATCTGAGGCCCAGGGCCCGCACAAGAGGAGTCCCTTTTCTGCAGGAGGCTAACAGACAGGACAGGGCTGTTTTTTTGAATAGTAGACAGAGCGCCTAGCTTCCAGCAGTTGGGTTTTTAGGGAACAGATATGAGGTGGAATGGAAGTAGACTGTGCTTTGGCAAGGAGAGAAGCGAAGGCTTGGATATTGACCTTCCCAAGAAAGGGCAAGCAAGAGCGGGTTTTTTTTTTTCTTCTTCTCTACTTCCCTTCTCACAACCACTCCCTCACACCCTCCCCGCTTTTTTAAATCTTCAAAGTGATTTGCAGAACCAAGCTAATTAATTTCCCATAGTGGTGGGGCCATCACCTGTCTCCCTCCTGAGTCCCGCCCCAGCCCCCAAGCATCTGGGGAAGGAGATGGCAGAAGGG
The DNA here is from genome assembly GCF_011762505.2 of Arvicanthis niloticus. Taxonomy (NCBI): domain Eukaryota; kingdom Metazoa; phylum Chordata; class Mammalia; order Rodentia; family Muridae; genus Arvicanthis; species Arvicanthis niloticus. The sequence goes on along the minus strand of NC_047666.1, from coordinate 31,097,813 downwards.
ATAACTCAGCTGGCAGAGGCAGAGGAGAAGGGAGGGTGGGCCGGCCTGCAGCAGCCCAGATGCAGGGAGAGGAGATTAGAGAAGGCAGGAGGCCAGTGGGCAGGCCTCCACCTGCCCTTCCAGGAGCAAGCTGCAGCCCAGCTCTGCAGTCAGCTCTGTCCCTGCAGCAGCCGCTGTGCCATGGAGAGAGGCTCCTGGCCTCCTCTGCCCTGGGTGAACATTTATTCATCCACTCACTCATCCACACCTCTCTCTCACTTAACTCTCCAAGACCAGCATTAACCTTGCTCTCAGCCCTTCTATCCCTGGATTAGGAACAGGGGTCACATAGAAATGGGACAAAGGCCTTGGATTAAAGAACCCAATGGATGACAAGACAGACTACCAGACAATGGGAAGAGTCATGGGCTGGACCAGAGACACACAGACGTATGCTGCAACTTCACTGCACAGGCATTTGGTCTCACACTGTGGTTTGATGGTGAAAAGGTGTTTGCCAGGGAGGAATGAGATAGCAGACAGGACATTTAGACAGAGATGACGTCAATCACAGAACAAGCAGGCAGAGGAGTCTGGGGAATCAAGTTCCTGATGACTGGGGAACGTAGAGCATTGAAGGTGCAAAACTGTCCACAGGGCTTGCAGGGTCTCAGTCAATGCCCTGGCCTTTACTCACCCCCTCCCTGGTGTATACAGACGACAGTGGAGTGGGATCCTGTGGGAAACAGAAGGTACTGAGTGAATCAGAGGCTACCTACCAGGGGCGTAGCCACCCGGCCCTTCCAGCTGCCTGAGGGCTGAGGGGATCAAAGCTCAGGACCTAGAACCTGAGTTTCATTGACAGATAGGAGGTTTTGCCTAAAACATTAGGGTGACTTCTCTGTTCCCATGATAAAAACGCCCCGACTAACATCAGCTCTGGGGTGAAAAGGGTTTATTTCGGCCTACAGGTCAGGAAATCACACAGGAGCCTGAAGCAGAAGTCATAGGGGAATGTTGCTGCTGGCCCACTTCAGGCTCACACTTAGCTAGCTTTCTTATCTGCCTAGGGAATGGTGCTACTCATAGTGGACTGGGGTATCATACATCCATAAGCAATCAAGATCGTCCCCCACAGACATGTCTATAGGCCAATCTGATCTAGGCGATCCCTCAACTGAGACTCCTTTCTCAGGTGACTCAGGCTACTGTCACATCGACAATCAAAGCTAACGAGCAACAGAAGTTCAGAGGTCATGTAGGTTACACTTTGAGCTGGCTGAAGGGCTCACTCTTTGCATGCTTTAACCTCTCTAGACAGTCACAGATAGCTGTCCTCACTCCAATACCACATCCAGTCATGGTAACCATCAAGCAAGAGAAAAGGAAGGTCTTGCTCCACGCATATTCCTTTCTGGGGAGAACCACACCAAGGAGCCCCCAGCAGTTTTTCCCTTAAATCCTCGAGGCCAAATGAAGTCACTCATCCTTCCCTGGGCCAGGCCTGGTCAAGGAGAGTAAGGTTATTCAAATTAGCTAAGCTCAATCTGAGCCTATCTCCTGAATTAAACACCACACTGTCACATTGAGGAGTCTGGGTTCTTTAAATAGGAAAAAGCAAGTAGAATCTATCTACTGTTAACATTCTAAATGCATTAAAAAAAAAAAAAAAGATACCAACCCTTCTTCCTCACATTGTGTCACTGGCCTTGAGGCATTTTTCTTAGCAGCTCTGAACCGCAGCAATCAGCTCGTTTTCAAGAGAATTAACTCCACAGGACCAAGCCACTCCACTCAGGCATGTGTGTATGAGCCCCGCCTGCATAACTGGGTACCTGGCAGATGACCCCAGAGAAGGATGGGTGTGGACTGTCACCCTGAACCCATAGTTGGTGGAGTCAAGACACCAAAGGCCAGAGTCCCATCATCCATCGTAGGTTCCATAAGGACTGAACCAGGAAGGTTGAGGAAGAGCTGGGGACCATTTTCTCTTGGAAAAAGAGAAAAAGTTGCTTTGCAAGGTAACTTGCAGCAGTAGGCCTCAGAGAAGCCAGACCCTGCTCCAGGCAGCAACATGGAGAAGAGCCAGACAATGGCAATCGTTCTAGACAAAGAGCAGCAGCAGCACTCAGAAACAGCATGAACACAGACAGCCCTGGAGTGAGAAGCAAGACAGGGCAGTGCTGTGCCAGACTCCATATTGCAGATTCTCAAATCTGAGATGAAGATGAAGCAAGAAAACTGTGATACACACATGTCTACACACAGAGGTTGAGAGGCTAGGCTTTGGAGTATAGGCTCAAGTTCAATTCTGACTCACCTGCCCACTGCCTGTGCCATGACCTGAAACAAGGAGACAGACTCTCTACCCCTTAATACCTGGTCTCAGGGTTGGGAGCCACAGAGCAGCCAGCACAACGATCATGGCTTATATGTTTGTGGCATTTTACACACAAGGACTCTCTGATGCAGGGCAACAGGCATCAATTGGTTTTTGATCCTCGTAAATGTTCTCAGGTGCATTGATGTGCCAAGTCCTATGCTGGGGCTGTGGGGACAGAGAGAAATCTCCCTCTGCCTTTAAGCCTCTACCCATCATACCCATCATGTCCAGGTACTAGGAACTCCTTGGTATGAGCCTGGGCCAAACAAATGTAAAGAAGTGATTTATTGGAAAAATCGAGAAGTGCTAAGAAGCTAGAAGGAGCCAGGACCTGGACATTTTGAAGGACCCCAAGCAGAATATTTTCCCTCTTTCTTTGTCTTGCTTGGAGCAGGGGCACTTAGGGTTTAAGTTCTGGGATCTGCCCTGGTTCTGCCACTGGCTGAATGGCTCATCCGTCTCTCTGGGCTTCAGAATCCTAAGCACCCAATGGGACCACAGTGAGAATTGCAAAGACCACAGGAGAATGGAATGAGCCCTGAGGTGGTGTAAAAATGATGGGGTCGAGAGGAGGGCCAGGAGTTCTGCAAGGCATAGTCCTGCCCTCCTCCTGTCAGGCCCTAGCTCCTGATTGGGAGGTAGGCTCTTGCCTAGAAGGCTAGAAGTTACGTCTCCTCACTCAGTCTAGCATGCCTGTAGATCGGCAGCCTCTGAAATCTCTGCATCAAGTGCTTCAAAATCCTCAGGGAGGAGTCTCTGGCTCAAGTGAAAACACAGAACCACTTCCTCCAACACTGCATGGTAGCAGCTCACCACGGTAAGTGTTCCCCACAACTGTTACTGGGAGAAATAAGGGTCTTGCAGCACACCTGCTGCCTAGCACTCTACAGCCCTGCCTCTGTCCCAGTGAAGACAAGCTTTGATAGCCACTAAACTCCACCCAGTCTGATGAAGGTCAGCAGACACAGAAGAGAGTGCTCCAGGCCACAGCAGAGAACCGGGGATCAGAGGTGCAGGATGATCTCACAGGCAGGCAGGCATCTTACTTAACTGGTATTTCCTTTGGCCCTCTTCCTTCTCCCTGCCTTCAAATTCACAGAATCAGAGGAATTTTAACCCTTGGTTGTATCCCCTCTGAGGATACAAATAAAATAAAACAAATAAATGACCTACAGATACATTTACTAAACTCAACACAAGAAATGAGAAAAATTACTGACAACATGCTGAGTAGAGACAATAGCATTATAGTACATGTGAACAAAAGGCATCCTGAAAGATCATCTTCTAACATCATCATACACCCAGGAAAATATGAAAATACAGACTACCTAGGAATTCACAGCCGATGTCAGCCCCAGAGAACTAAGTGTACTTTAGGATATCAGAAATGTTAACAATGGCCCAGTGTGGAAACAATTCATAGTCACAGGTAGGGCTATTTAATGTTGCATAAGTATTCATTCAACTCTAAATACAATTTGAAACAAAATCCCAACAAATTTACTTGGTGATTCTGACAGGTTAATTTTAAATTCTATTTGGTTAAAAAAATAAGAAAATTAGAGCTAATGTGATTAAGAAACTTTTTTTTTTTTTGATCAGCATATAAAACTCGGGTGTTCTCTTACACAGCAACAGGGCTCCAGTACAGGACACCAACCACACTTCCCTAGAACACACCAGGGTTGGGTTCCAGTCCCAAATGTTCCCTTCCCCTTCCAAAACACAGGAAGTCTAGAGACAATTCCATTTATTTAAAAAAAAAAAAAAAAAAAAAAAGAGTAAGCCACAAAAAGAAGAAGCCACACAGGAATGCCATGAACAGAAGGTGTTGAAGCTTACATCTGGGAACTGCAAACCATTGTCAAACAGGACTAGGAAAAGACAGCCTGTGGCCATAATGAAAAAATAAAATGGTGCTGTCACCATGGCAACAAAGCCAGATGCTCTATACTTTCAATGCAATCCAGATAAAAATATCTAGTTGCATCTTTTGCAGAAATTGACAAGCTGATTCTAAAATGTATCGGGAAAATGCAAGGGACCGAGTGCCTAGTGTGATCATGAAAAGAAACTGGTCTGGAAAGTTTCAAGATATATGTTCCCAGTGGTAGGTACACGGGGGCCAGCACAGCAGTGCAGGGCAGGATAGGAAAGTTCTGTGTCCATCACTAACGGGCTTCAAACAAGGACACCAAGACAGTCTGGTAATAAAGCAGCTTACAGCTGCTTTTCGAACAACTGCTATCCACACTGCAAGTGGACAGATATGGAGCCAACTGCATATCACACTAGAAAATGAACTCGGAATGGGGCAAAGCCATTAGTGTGCAAGTCAAATAAAAACCCTAAGAAGAACATTCAACAGAAGGGTTGTAGTCTTGGGTTAGCCACCAATAGTTCCTTTAGTACAGGTTACCCAAGGGAAACATCAATGAATTAGACTTGATTAAAAATTACAAACTTGTGCCTCAGAGGAGATTTGAGCCACAGCATTTACCTGATGGAGGGCTAACAACCAAAAACAGAGCTGTCACAATTCCACAGCAAAACAAACAAAAACAAGTAAGCAAAAATAAAATGTAAAAACAATTTGAATAGAAACTTCTCCAAAAACCAACCCCATAAACAAAAGATGCAGACCATCAGCCATAAGAGAACCATTAATTCAAACCCAGCACATTCACAAGGGTGACTGTCATCCCTGGACAGACAGCAGCACGTGCTGGCAAGGATGCAGTAATTAGAACCTTACACACTTCTTGTAGCAACATGAAGTAGTGCAGCCCACATGGAAGGTCAGGCAGTTCTTCAAAGCATAAAAGTTAAAGTTGTCACATGACCCAGCAATCCCACTCCTTGCTGTTCACTCAAGAGAATTGAAGACCCAGGTTCATAAAAAGCTTTTACATATGTGTTCAACACACCATTATCCTCAGTACCCAAAATGTACAAGTAAGTCAAATGTCCATCCACTGATGAATGGTTGAGTCACACAATGAAATATTATGCAGGCATGAAAAGGCATTAAGTATGGCACATGCCAAAACAAAGAATCTTGAGAACACTAAACTACATCAAAGCGTGGCACAAAGACCATATATATATATATATATATATATATATATATATATATATATATATATATATATATGTAAGTGTGTGAGTATGTATGTATATAATTTCATATGTATGAAATGTTGGCAACAGACAAATTTATCAATACACAGATCAGTTTATTGATAAAACAGTTTATTGATCTGTTTATTGATAAAACAGATCAGTGGTTGCTAGGGGCAACGAGGAGTACTGCTAATAGCAGAGTTACTTTAAGAGAAAACGTTCTCTGCCATGGCAGAATTATACAGAAATGGAACTGTACAATTTCAAATAAGTTGGATGGAATGTGGAGTGAATCATGATTTTTTTTTTAAATAAAACTGAAAAAGATACAAACTGTCTATGAATGAATGGAAGCCAAGGTCCAAGACATGCCAGAAGAGAATCCAGGCTTGCCTTGCCAGCTGCCAACATGCCCTCTCTCACGCTAATCTCAAGATGGGACACCTGGCTCCTTGCTAGCTTGGTGCTGCTACAATGTTACTGTGAATAGCTACTTAGTTAGTGAGGGGCCCCCTTAAAAACACCACTGGTAACATTCCGTAGATGTTTGCAGGTATCTCCATCCCCTGACCTACGAGGTGATAAATCATTCTGTCAGAGCACAGCAACATTAAAGCCCTGCCCCCAGACATTTAACAGGCCAAGGACACCCAACATGCAAGGAAATAGGCCGGAGCTAGCTGGTCCCAGATCTGTCTCTCAGAGTGTGGTCCTTGGGCTCTCTGGGAGACATAAGGCACACAGCAGTGCCTTGGCCCACTCTGAGTCCCTGTGTCTTGGATTCCCTGTATGTGTTTTTGAAAAGGGCTGAGAAGCATTGCTGCAAAGGTTATCACAGACAAGTGGAAAGTCAGGGCCACCCTAGATAGTAAGTTGACTCTTCTAGGGGGACCATTCAAGAAGAGGGGTGTACCTGGATGTCTTTTTTTAATTAATTAATTAATTAATTTATTTATTTATGTATTCACCATTGCTCTCTTCAGACACGCCAGAAGAGGGCATCAGATCCCATAACAGATGGTTGTGAGCCATGTGGTTGCTGGGAATTGAACTCAGGACCAAGAAGAGCAGTCAGTCCTTTTAACCACTGAGCCATCTCTCCACCCCCACTGGATGTCTTTAAGATGCAGAGCTGGGATCTGCATTCCACTAACATGCTGAAGCCATGAGGGTTTACTCAACCCTCACAATTATAAGAGACGCTTCACTAGGTCCTGACAGCCACGGGATAGGTACCCAGAAAAGAGGGCCACTGTGGTTCTGCTGGAGTTGGGGACTGGCCTTAAGGATGCCACTTTCCCATCCTGAGGGAGTAAGAGAAATGCTGTTTGAATTCACATCTGGCCAAATGATCCTGGGCTCGATAATGTGGCAGAATGGTTTACGTCTGTTCTGCTCCCAATAAGTAGAACCCACAAAGAACGTTGCGGCTGTGGGATGTGAGTTCGGTTGTGGGGCTCTACTGCATGGCTCCATGGCCTTTGGCTGTTTGTGGAGTCATTCTTTCGCTATCCAGAAAGTCATAGGTTCTAACACCAGAACCGTGGGAAGGCAGAGGCCACTCCACTCCACTCTACTTTACGCCAAGGCCCTAGGCACATATTTAGCAAGCTGCTTGGTGTCATTTTGTTCTGATCTGGTGAAGCAAATCTTTCATTTCTGACCAAATTTAAGAACATAGAAGAAATACGTCATGTACACTCAAACCCCCAGCACTCAGAATGATGTTGACGACCATCATTCTGCCAGTCAGACCTCACTGGGGCTAGACCTCAGCTTTCAGCCTCTGACACCCCACCACCACCACCCGTCACCCTCCCCTGCACACCATGGGGATGACTCTGGGCACAGAAATTGTCTGCTCACTTTATATTGTCCTCCCAGCGAGGCCTCAGCTCCTGATACATCAGCACTGGCAGGTGGCAGAGGGGTCTGCCTGGTGACAAGCTTGCTGGCCTGACTTAGTGGCCACTTCAGCCTCACGCTGGGGATGAAGCAGCAATGACGGTTCCAGGCTATACTGCCACTGGCTCTTCCACAGAGTCCTGAGCACTCAGGGTGTCTAATGCACCAGGTGAAACTCTCTGTATTACTCTGGCTTACTGGCCTGAAATGGTTCCACCAGTTCAGTGGCTGGGGTGCAGCCTGGTGGCAGAACAGATGACTGGCATGTATAAGAGCCTCTGTTCAGGCCCTGGTACCACAAGAAAAGAAGGAAAGGAGAAAGAGAAAAAGAATGGCTCCTTCGCCCATCTTAGAGGTGGCAATAACACCTCGGTCATGTAGATTGGTCACAGCTGGTGACATTTGGTTACAGACAGATGCCGACAGTCTGCTTTCCCCATGCCTGAGCTATAAATATCACCTAAACCCTGCCACCCTCAGGGGGTTCTGAGACCTGCTCTTCCGTCTCCACACTCAGCCTTGACACTACATTTTCTTTTCTGTGATGGGCTGACTAACATGCTCACCCACACTTCACAAATGAGAAAGCTATAACTCAGAGAGATGTAGCAACCTTCCCAAGGACACACAGTGAAGACAAGGCAGTCTGGGTGCTGAATCCATGCCTCCGGCCACCCCTCTCAGCACTTAGAACATCAGCTGACTGAGCACTGGACCTTAGGAAGGGATGTCAGTCCCAGAGTCTGTGCAGGGACGTCACTACGTGAAGGACTAATGTGTCTTTCTCTTCTCTGTATATTCCATATACCCTACAAAGATAGATCTTCAGTATTTATCACTTAAAAAGTAAATACAAATTTTAAAAATATAAACTAAAGCTAGTAGATCCTTTAAAAACGAATAGATTTCAGGAAGTGAGATCTAGAACATTTTTTGCTAAGGGCAATTATGTGCAAGCTCATCTTCTGTTGCTACGGTGAAGCGCCATACACAGGGTAATTTATAAAGGAGTTCGCAGTTCTGAAGGCTGTGAGTCCAAGAGTGCGTGGCCATACTTGGTGGTGACCCTGTGCTGTGTTACAACATAGCAGAAAGCAGAAACACAAACACCCTGAAAGGGACAAAGCCCAATGGATAGCCCCCTTTAACACAATCCACGACTGCAGGTACTACCCAGTCCCACGAGAATGTCATTAATCTCTCCTAAGCACCACCTCTCAAAGTCCCACCACCTCTCAACTCACGTATGATTTCAAAGGGACAGATCACATTCAAACCAGAGTATGCTACCAAATTTTGGACCTCGTTGGTTAAAGCACTGCTGTGTGGGGTACAATGGGGAAGTCGAGAGCAGTGCCTTCTGGGTAGTCTCATGGGTCATTTGCAGATAGGCAGATGGGTGCATGGAGTTTAGCACATGGCCTGGCCACCAGGCTCTCTGAATTAAATCCAGGGCCTACTATTTTTTGTCTTACTGCATTGTTCCTCAACACACCTAGCCCTTTATTTACCCCTCCCCATTCCTACTGAGACGTCAAGCCTCAGGCAGTTCTTAGAGACCCAGAGGAGGACCACCCAGAGGAGTCCTTGGTGACAGATACAGACATAGGTAGTATCTAGAGAAAGAAACTGCTTCCAACAGGGCCTGTCAGGTGTACTGGAGTCCTGGTCGGCTTCCTGGAGGAAAAGGCCTGGCAAGCGCCTTCTTGAACAGCAACAACTTCAGTCAAAGCAGGGAACCAGCAAGCAGTGAGGCAAGCCAGCTGTGTCACCAGTGTGCACCTACTGTGTGATGAGCAGTCTTTGAGGTACTAGGGATACAGCCAGAAGACAGCCTCTGGACTCATGAAGCTGACAGTCCCGTAGGGTGGGGGAGACAGTAATTAGTAAAATATATGGTGCTTGAGAAGATGATGAGCTAACAAGAAAAACAAGATAAAGCAGGACAGGTGGGCAGCCAGTGCTGGGGGTTTTGGAGTGCATTCCCGAGAAGGGAGCGTCCACAACAGGACTTAGGAGGCCAGGAAGTGGTGGAGATGCAGGCAGAGTCACAAGCAGGGCGGGGGTGGTGGGTGGGGTGGGGGGAGGTGGACAGCATTTATGCAAAGGCCCTGGGTGAGAATAGGGCGTTGCATACTCTGGAAACAGAGGGAGGCCAGCAGGCTAGTGGACACTTGCAGGTCAAGGCTGATGATGCCGGCCTGCAGGCCATCCTGAATGCTTTGTCTTGCCTCTCACAGAACTGGGAGCAGTGGGGATGTAAAGCATAGAAGGGGACATGATGCCAGTCCAGCTGCTTGTTTCCTGACCGTGAGAGACAGAGCAGGGAAGACAGACGAAGAAACCATGTCAAAGCTCAGGCAGAGCTGCAGGCTCAGACCAGAACAAGGGTGGCTCCTGCCTCACCTCTTCTGAGGCTCCTGTAGCTTTCCTCACCCTTCTCCAACCTTTCCTGCTCCTGGGCCTAGGCAGTGTTAACTCAGAAAGCACTGCCAGCTCCCCCCAGGAAAGGCCCAGGCTAGCGGAAAGAGACATTCAGAGCCCGCCAACCCTGCAATTAGTGATAAGATGGATTCTTCCCCCTGACAGGCATAGGAGATACAGGACCTGTTATTACCCAGCATAATTACAGCGTCTAGGCTGAGGAGTGCCCTGCAAGAGGAACAACCTCGCCTGTGTAGTGAGCGTTCTCGTCCTCCTCCCTCCTGCTCTTCCACAGAGGCAGAAGCACCCAATGGGCCTGGGGTCAGTCAGTACTCAGACTCTTTCAAGGACTCCAAGGCAGGCTCGGCTTTCTCCAGGGCTGGATTCATCTCTCTACATCTGAAATGGCATCATGGGAAGGCTGAGCAACTCTAGTTGTCCTCACTGGGCCTCTGTCCCCTTGTTATAAGCCAAGTCTGAGTCTCAGTGATACGTAGTGCCAGTGAAAAGCCACCAGTGTATCGGCTATCCCAAGCATTTCTTGATGCTTGAGTGGGTGACATATATTCATCCTCAGTTTCCCTGAGCTAAATGGCTATTCGTCAGGCAGGCAAAATGAAGCACCTTGCCCACCTACTGTGGGTTGGTGCTGAGAAAACATAAATGCATGGCTCTTTTTACACCACAGAGGCCCTCTTTAGAAGCGAAAGAGAACCCATGAGCTGAGTGCCTACTGTGTGTTTCATCCATGATAGGTATATGTATATCTTTTTATAACCCACCTGGGAAAGAGAGCGGTGCTAGTCCAAGAGTCACCACGACTGCGCGTGCTTGCACGTGTGTGTGTGTGTGTGTGTGTGTGTGTGTGTGTGTGTGTTAGTAAAACCTTGTGTTGTGGACTGCTGCTAACAGAGTCAACTGTATGAGTGTTGTGCACGTGGTATCTTTGGACCCAAGTGCTCATGGATATTAAATAATTTTGACACAACAGATAATCCTCTCCTCTGTTCAGATCATTAGAGAGAAAATCACCCTTTGATACTTGTCTGTCTCTGGAGCTCTCCATACTGGTCCTGCCACCTACTAACCAAGAAGACAGAGGTAAGGCCCAGAGACAAGGAACTGAGATCTGTTAGTGTTACCTCTCACTCACTGTACCGGTTGATGGGCCTCTGCGTGCGATTTCCCTGGGTGTGTTTTAAGACAGTTTATCGAATTTTCATGGTGTGCTTAGAAGAAGGTTGGAAGGGCCAGTGCGGGCCCAGGATGCATGGGTGGTGACACCAGGCAATCTCCACAGCTCGAAGCATGATGGTTTTCCCCAACTGTCACTTGCTTCAGTCTCTGCCACTGAAGCTTGTCATGTCCCCCGGAGCCCCCTCCCCTCCTCTGCAAAGAGGGAAGCACTGGCCGTAGTGGACGGCTGTGGACCTGGGTCCCTGCCAGGTGTCATGCTGAGTGAGATGTCAGTGTGTTGTGGCTTCTGAGAGGCTGATGGGCTAATGAGGGGGCACCTGACAGCCCTGAAGACCTGACATGTCTATTCTCAGGAAGCACAACATCTGGTTCTTAGCCCGGCCTTCTCTGCACCATCTGCCCGCCCCCTTGATGGCCTAGCAGCGTCCACCTGACAGATCTCCCTCCTGATATCTTTATTATGGCTTTGAAAAGTCTCCGTGGGGGCTCCTGACCCCATCCCCTCCTGGAGAAACGCTCCCCGAGGCATTGCGATGTAGGTCAGGTTAGGGATGAGAATACCACCTATGCTTCCTGGGCAGACTGCTCCCCTGTCACTGGGACTGCTCCATAAATAACAGCAGCCTCCCAGAGAGGTCCCACTGGGCCAGGGAGGTGCAGATGCTCACAGGACATGCTCAAGGCAGCATTTCTACACTTCCTGACAGAGGTCAGCCTGAGATGAGTTGCAGGAAGTAACGATTTCCGAAAACAAGCCCTAAGTGGACGTGCTGCCTGGGCTGGGCCTACAGTGGTCTTCAGTAGTCTGACTCCGCTGTACTCACACTCTCAGAATAACCACATACCAGCTACCATGCACTCGTGCCTTCATTCCTTGAGCGTGCATTGGTTTCTGGAACAAAGGATCCTGTTCAAGAAAACCACATCATGAAAACAAGACTGGAGAGGTGTGTGTTAGAGAAAGAGCAAGTGTTGGCTTTATACCTGGGTCAGGACAGCAGCTGGTCTCAGTGAGGGCCACCCTTGCTACACAGGCACCAGGCATACCTGAGTCCAGCATGGAGCAAGGACTGGCATTTCTGTCACATTTTGAATGGCTTCATCTATAGAGTCCAGAATTACCCTGGCAAGATTCCAGCCTCTCTCCGGCTCCACACACACCCAAAAGCATGAGTGGCCAACTGCTATTGCTAGGAGAGAGGTGTGGAGCATCATGGGCTGGAGTAGCTGCACCAGCCGTGGCTATAACACTTTGAGCATAGCCTACCCCACATACTCTAGGGTTTCCTGAGAAGCCGTGGATGAAAAAGAAGCCTGAGAGAGTGCACACTGCATGTGCCTCATAAGCCTGCACTGAGCATGTGCGACCTTTCTCCGTGTCATTATCTACACAATGCAGCATAACAGCTACTTAGCAGCATTTCTCTGTGTCATTATCGCTACACAATACCGGGAGCAGCGTTTACCCATGTATACTGCTGTGGCATTGTGAGCAGTCTGGCATGGACATGAACAAAGGGGGGTGTGCACTACAAGCACAAGCCGCACTCGTTCACAGAAGTTGCAGGGTGGTAACTGGGCTTTATGATGTGGTGGTAAAAAATCCAGTAACACCAAAAGGTGCTCATTCACTGTCACTTCCTCAGCCCTTTGCATGTGGTCGCCCCACAGCTTGCCTCTCCTTTGTGCAGATGAGGAGCTGAGTCCCAGAGGCACAGTGGTGGTCTCAGGACCAGTGCCAGAGATAAGCTTTCCCTTAGTCTCAGCGGTCAAAGGCACCTCTCATATCCCACAGGAAGCTGGCACTCACCTGCCTACTGAAGGTTAGAAGTTCATGGGAGTGGCAGACTGGGCATATGCCACAACATGCTGCAGGTGGCTTGCTACAGGTAGCTGCTATCCCCCCTTCACACTGCTGATAATCATAGGTTAGACTTATAGGTTGTCGCCCAATGGCACATCAAGCACATTACGTGCACGCTAAGTTATATGATGCTATGTAACCCCAGTTCTGTGTCTGCAACTCACCCAACTGCAGATAAAATACTGTTTTAAAAACTGGTATCAGCTCTGAGCATGTGAACTTCTTGTTAGCACTCCCTGAACAATACAACAGAGTTGTAATCTGCAAGCCTTTTGCCTCACATGGAGTGCTCCAAGCCACCTATGGTTGCTTACAAGCGTGTGGGAGAACCTTGGGAGCTTCTGTGCAAACACCTTACATTAGATGAGGGACGTGAGCAGCTGTGGGGTTTGGAATCCATGGAGAATCCTGAAACCAACACCTCACAGATATGGAAGCATGATGTAATAAAACATGTAGAAGGGGAGCTGGAGAGAGTGCTCGGCAGACACGAGTGCTTGCTGTTCCTCTGGAGGACCAGAGTTCCGTTCCTTATTGGGTAATTCACAACTGCCTGTAACTCCAGCTCCAGGGAATCAGATGCCCTCTTCTGGCCTCCGAGGGCACACACACACACACACACACACACACACACACACACGCACAGAGAGAGGAGAGAGGAGAGAGAGAGAGAGAGAGAGAGAGAGAGAGAGAATAAAAACAAAGAATAGAGAGATGGCTCAGCAGTTAAAAGCACTTGCTGCTCTTACAGATGACCCAGTTTCAGTTCCCAGCACCTACGTGGTAGCTTTTATCTGTCTATAATTCCAATCCCAGGGTCTCTGACACCCTCTCCTGACCTCTGCAGGTACCAGGCACATGAACATGTGGTATACTTACACACATGCAAGTAAAAACATTCATACGTACTTTTAAGAACTTGAAAAATTATTAAATAAAATAAATCTTTTTAAAATGAAACGTGCTGTTATTTCTATAGTGTCAGTGGATGGATGAATGGATGTATGGATGCATGCATGCATGAATATGATATACACCATGTTGTATTCTAGTTGTATTTGCACATTACTGCCTCAGGAGACACACCATTATTTTAAGTATCAGCTGCTGCGCCCAGAGCTTTTAGCCTGTCCTTGTGCTGTTCCTGCCTGGAAGGATCTGTTAGATTATATAAGATATTCAATTATATTCTATAGTAGTTCTGATAGAATATAACTGAATATCCTGTGTAATCCAACAAGTATATATAGGATATATAGTTTGTTGTAATAATTTTTTAATCTCAATCGGGGGCTTCTGCCCCTCCCTAGATTATTCAGTTCCCAGATAAAACACACAAAACCTTTATCTTTGTAATACTCTTTAAAGCATCAGAGTGGGGCAGATAACCCTCTAAGTTATTGATAACCCCGAGATATGACTTGTCATGATTCTTCTGGGCCACACTTACTCCCACTGGGCAGCCCTCATGGCCAATTCTCACGATAGTTTGCCCCATGATGTCTTCTCTCTCTATCTCTTCTCCTCTCCATCTTTGTCCTCCTCCAGACCCCAAGCCCAGGAACCAAAACTCTGCCCACCTCTCTTCTTCCCAGCTACAGGCTGTCAGCATCTTTATTCAATCAATAGTTTTAAATTAAGGAGCAAGGTCACATAGCATCACTTGTATGTGAAGATCCTCATACCTGAGGCAATCAGGGCCAGTATTTAGCCCTACAATACATAGCACCAGACCAAGATTCAACAATAGTTTGTCCAAAACAGTATGGAATTCAGTCAGTTTTGCTCATGCCTGGCTCATAAAACAAAACAAAAGAAACAAACAGAACAGGGAGTTAGACAGATCTGAATCTGTCCACACAATGTCCCTATCTGACCCATCCTGGTCCTCAGGCTTTCATAAAGGCACTATATGGAGGTGCTCTGAGGTGGTAGGCCTCCACACTCACTGGTGGCTCCATCTGTGCTGTGTACTGTGCTGTGTCCACGTGCTGTGTCCACGTGCTATGTCTACGTGCTGTGGCATCATGATGCCTGCCCCACATGTCCCACATGAAGAGAATAACACAGTGTTTCTATACTGGCAGTTTCCTCTCATGAAGAGTCAAATATTGCCAACAACCCCAGAGGTAGGTGTGATGCAGAGCCAGGGAGGCTCCTCTTATAATATCATAACACTGTATTGTCTGGTTTAGAGCAGACACCAAATTGTGAGTATAGAATGTAAAATATAGAGAAATTTTTACACAAATTATATGGAAATAATAATACAAAGGAGAGAGAGAAAGAAAGAAGCCTCTACCAGTAGAAAGTTCATGTTTCACTCATTTTAAGTCAGTCAATTACATTGAAGTGAATTGTAGTTGTTTAAGGTGCATACTGAAATACATTGAGCAACAATTAGGAAAATAACTTAAAGGGACTGGGGAGGTGATCCAGTGGATAAAATGCTTCCTACATGGATAATGACTAGAGCTTAGTTCCTCGGAACTCACATAACAACCAGGCAGGACATGGTAGCTACCTGTAATCCCGAGGCTGTTTAGCTAGGGTAGCTGGGATTGCCAAGCTGTGGAATCAGTAAGAGACTCTGGCCCAATGGAAAGCAATGGAGTAAGACACCTGACATCAACTTCAGGCCACACACATGTGTCCCACAGCCATGAGAATTCACATAAATGCACATATACCACACACACACACACACACACACACACACACACACACACACGCATACACATGAAAAAAAGGGAGAAAAAGCGTAAAATAGGAAACCTTGATAGAGAAGTTAAAACGGTGAACGAACAAAACGAAATAAGATAAACCGTCTATCATAAATTAAAGCAGTCAAGAAACAAACAAACAAAGGAGACAGATGGGCCTGGAGAGACGGCTCAGTGCTGAAGATCACTTGTTCCTCTTGCAGAGGCTTGTGGCTTGGACTCTCAGCACTCATGAGGTGGCTCACAACCACTGTCAACTCCACTTCCAGGAGCTCCAATGCCCTCTTCTGGCCTCTGCAGTCACTGTGTGTATGTGGTACATAGCCCAACGTGCAGGCAAAATATTTGCACACATTTTTTTAAAGTGGCAAAATTAACCCCAGATATATTGGTAATTACACAGAATGAGTGGTTTGGACACCCAGATGCAAAGACCGTTGGACTGACAGAAAAGAACTCCAATAGAAGACAAACAGGCTTTTGGGAACAGGGAAAAGCTCACACTGTAAGAACTGGAGCTACAGAGCAGAGAAGTTCCATCATTGTATCTGAAACAAACAAACAAACAAACAAACCCTATGGCAAGAAATATTGCCAGAGTCAAAGGTAGATGTATCAGGATAATACAATGCTCAACTACAGAAAGAAATACAATTATTACAAATGTATAGACACTAAGTAAATGCTTCAAGAGACAAGAAGTAAAAATTACAGTCAAAAGAACAATAGGCAATTTTACTATAATAGTTGTAGAGACAGATGAGTTGATCTATCGGGAAGATATAACAATTATAAACATAGTTGCTCTTAAGAGCCCTAAATACAAAATGGACACAAAGAGAGAAGCACAGTTCAATAGTGGCATGGGGGATAGCAGAATAACACTATAAATTGGTAGAAGCAGAAGACTCATCCTAACCAATATGGCAGATTTATCTCAAGCTCAGAGGACACATCCCTTAGGACAAGATTCCACTAGGTCATACACCAAATCTCAAAACATTCTGAAAACTGAAATCTTACAGCTTTTCTTCTCTAACTGTGAAGAAACTAAATTGGAAATTAACAACAGAGAATTGATTTGGATAATCTCCAACAACTTGGAAATTAAGCAACACACTCCTCTATCTAGGATCAGAAGACACATCTTTATGTCTGTCTAGAAAAAGTTCAGCAGAGCAGCCATCACAACCGCAACAGGGCTCCAGCCTCAGCAACATATGTCAGTGAAGTATGTGATTTAGAGAAAAATAGCAAATTATCATCAGACAACAGTCACCAAAGGAAACTGCAGTAGCATATACCAAACAACATCTGGGTCAATGTTGCTAAAGATTCAAGCAAGCACGCCTAGCCTTTGACTCAGCAATGTGATATTGTCTACGTCTGTCTACACAGTTAGCCTCATGAACCCAAAAACTGAGTTACAGAAAAAACAAAACAAAAACAAAAAACAAAAATATCAACAACAACATCAACAAAAACCCTCACAATGTTTTAAGTCCTTTGCTATGTTTCATTGAGAAAAGTTTGTAGCTACCTTGGGGCATGTGCAGCCCACAACCCATAGCTGGTAGAAGTTGTGGCTGTCTTGGTTTGCATAAACTCCCACTATTATGTCTGCATAATGAAGTTGAATGCATCTCTCAGCTGGGCTCTACCTCAGCTGGACTCCACCCTCAGCAAGGCTCCACCCTCAACAGGGCTCCACCCTCTGCAAGGCTCCACCCTCAACAGGACTCCACCCTCAGCAAGGCTCCAACCTCAGCAAAGTTCCTCTCTCAGCCAGTCTCCACCCTCTGCAAGACTCCATCCTTACTGGGCAGAAATGAACAGCAAGCAAAGTAACTAATGAAGAGTAAAACTATTCACACAGGACAAAATGGAGAAAAACGATGGTCCATTCTACTCTCAAAGTACAGGTGAACTGCTGCTTCACATATAAAGCAGCATTAAGACAGTGAAAGGTGAGAGAAAACACACCAGCTACAAACCTTAAGATCCAAGAGACAGCATATCCCTGTGCTCTGTGGGTTTTCTTGTTGCTTCACCAGTCTCAGGCTGGGTAGTCATCTTGTTTTGTGTTGCTATGTTAAAACATTCTAACAAAAAACAACTTGGGGAGGAAACAGTTCATTTCAGCTTAAAGTTTACAGTTTATCATAGAGGAGAGCCAATGCAAGGACTCAATGTCAGAGCCTAAAGCAGAAATACAGAAGAACCCTACTTGCTGGTTCATTCTTTGGCTCATTCAGCCAGCTTTCTTATATGTCTCAGGACCACATATCCATCAATAATGCTGCCCATAGTGGACTGGGCCCTCTTGCATCAGTCAGCATTACTTTAGAGGTAAAGTATAGAAGAAAATCTATAGTATTGTAGGATGACAGTTCTCAATGAATGGGGATATTTAAGACAATTAGTAGATAAATGATAGAGAATAAAAGAATTTTAAGAGGGACTAGAGAGTTGTCTCAGCAGTTAAGAGCACTTGATGCTCTTGCAGAGAACCTGGGTTCAGTCCCAGAACTCACATGATGCCCACAACTGTCTGCAATTCCAGGTCCAGGGGATCTGATATGCTCTTCTTACCTTCTCAGGCACCAGGCACACAGGTGATGCACAGAAGTACATATATACAAGCAAAACATTCACACACATAAAAATAAATAAATATATATTGAAAAGAGTATGAAGAGATAGGTTTCTACACTACTCAAAATGGGAAGTGTGAATACTAGCAGACTGTTGTGTATGTACTTACTAGTACTTTACTTCCTAAAACAACCACACCCCCACACACAAAGATATATACATATATGTGTCTGTGTGTATGTATAGTATCCATATTAGATATAGAAAAACACACTGCAAAGCAATAAAAATGGAATTCCAATCATTGTTCAATCAACCCAAAGGATATAGGTTAAAAGATATGAAAAGCAATTACACAAACAAAAAGAACAAAGAAGTAGACAGGAAATCAGATGGCAGATTGAGCCCTCACCTATTAGTAATGAATTAACTTTAAAGCATTACATTAGATGTAAATTAAAAGATAGATTCCCACAATAGTTGTAAACACAGCACAACTGTATGCTTTCTACAAGAAACTCACTTCATCAATCAGAACACAGGCTGGCTTATAAGTGAATGAGGAAAGTCCAGTACACAAACACTGATGAAAAGAAAGTATCCAGTAAAGACTTACTACAAAGCTCTGCTAATCAAGACTGTGGTACACTGGTGACACACAGCATGCAGAACAAAGGAAGAAACAGACCTGATTATGGATAACTAATCTTTGAGGAAAATATAGCTACATCACCCTCCCAACTAAACTGCTAGGCAGAGCAATAGAGCTAATTGTAGACCCTAAACAAATCTTTAAAGAGCTAACAGGACAATTCTCAGAGTATTCTACAGAGTCAAAAGGGAGGGAACCCTTTCAAGACCCATTGTGTGAGGACAGTTTACTCTATTACCCAAACTAGAGGGCACAAAAAAATAATTTTAAAAAAGCTATAGACCAATATCGCTAGTGAACAAAGACACAGAAATCACCAGCAAAATAACAATGGATTAAACTCAGTGGCTCACCCAGGGGATCACCAATGATCCAGTGGGTTTCTTCTCAGGGATGAAACAGTGTTTCAACATAGCATGTCATCTTAACAGGAGGAATGACAAAATTTACGTTATTGATCATCTCAGTAAATGTAGAAAAAGCATCTGGTGCACTCAACATCCCTTGATGATAAAAGCCCTGAGCACAGTAGATGTAGGTGGAACAGGTCTGACTGTAAGACAGACCCACTGCCGTCAAGGGGACTGTAAGACAGACCCACTGAAGTCAAGGGGACTGTAAGACAGACCCACTGCAGTCAAGGGGACTGTAAGACAGACCCACTGCAGTCAAGGGGACTGTAAGACAGACCCACTGCAGTCAAGGGGACTGTAAGACAGACCCACTGCAGTCAAGGGGACTGTCAGACAGACCCACTGCAGTCAAGGGGACTGTCAGACAGACCCACTGCAGTCAAGGGGACTGTCAGACAGACCCACTGCAGTCAAGAGGACTGTAAGACAGACCCACTGCAGTCAAGGGGACTGTAAGACAAACCCACTGCCATCATCATGAGGAAAATATGCAAGTGTTTCCTCCCACATCAGAAACAAGAGCAGAGAGGGCTTGCCCTGCTCTTCCATAGAGTACTACAGATCTGTTCCCCAGGGTGGCGAGACAGAGCTTACAAACCAGAGGGAGCAAACAAATCACCTGTGGAAGATCAGAAAACAGAGTACGACTCAGGCAAGAAGCCAGGCCTGGCTAGAACCTACAGGCCTGTTCTCCAGAAGACCACTTCCTTTAGTGAGGCCCCTCCTCCTAAGGGTTTCTCCTCCCATAACAGTGCCACCAGCTGGGGAACAAGTGTTCAAAAATAGAAGACTGTTGTGAACATTTGACACCCAAGTCCTAAAAAGCAAGAATTGGGGGGGGGGGGGGGGTATGATGCTGGAGAGATGTCTCAATGGTTAGCATGGACCTGAGTTCAATTCCAAGTATCCACATGAGACAGCTTACAACTGCTCATGACTCCAACTACAGGGGAATCTCATGCCTCTGGCCTCCACAGGCACCAGGGTTCATGTGTACATACCCAGACACAAACACCACTCATACACATAGCTACAAAATACAATACAAAAATTAAAAACAAAAAATATATGTGGAGATTAAAAAAATAAAAGGTCTGTGTGTGTGTGGGGGGGGGGGGATCAGTTCATCCAAACTATCCAATAATTATAAATGTGTGCGCACCTAACTGAGCCCCAACTACATGGCAGAAAAGCTGACAGACTTGAAGATGAGAGTGTGCAATTGAAATAAAACAACTGTAAATTACAACTTCCTGCTTTCGGTAATGTCTAGAGCAACCAGGCAGAGGATCAAAAGGAAATCAATGGGGTGGAGAGAGCTGTAAATCAAGTAGACCCCAAAGCTCTACAGGGCCCCACCCGCTGGTGGAATGCACAGGGGACACTCTATGAAAGGCTGTTTGTGACAAGCCACGAAGCCCACTTAAGACATATGAACAGAGAGAAACAATGGGATGCTCTCTAGGTGCCACGGAGTAAGCTTACGTTTCAGTGATAGAGGCTTTGGAAAGCACAGAGGCATGGCTATTAAACCACACTTGTTTCTATGCAGAGAATCAGAGAGGAAATTGGACAAGGCTTTGAATGAGTGAAAATGGAGGTGTAATATATCAAAAATTCCGGGATTGAGAAGAATTTTTTTAAAAAGGCAAATTTGTTATATTCACAAAAGCAAAACAGTGGAATACTATAAGCAACTGTACAGCATCAAACTAGACAAGCTAGTAAAACAGGTCTAAGTGAGAATTTGGGCCAAAGAAGCAGCTGATCAGAACTAGAAAAGAACGTGCTTGAGAAATATTCCCAAAAGCTGTCCTGTTGTCCCCTAGCTGCAGACAAAGGCCTGGGAAACAAGGTCTCATCCAGGACTTGCCACAGATAGATAATTTTAGGACCTCTCTCCCTTTGAGCCTCAGGTACCCCTTTAAATAGCAGGATGGATGGATGATGGCCGGCTGGGTGGCTGGCTGAGATGTGGGACAAAAGGTCCTTCTCTTCCCAAGTCTTTTAAGTCCCTATGGTCTTTTCCCAACAC
This sequence comes from Arvicanthis niloticus, assembly GCF_011762505.2. Taxonomy (NCBI): domain Eukaryota; kingdom Metazoa; phylum Chordata; class Mammalia; order Rodentia; family Muridae; genus Arvicanthis; species Arvicanthis niloticus. Next base: position 31,076,517 of record NC_047666.1, on the reverse strand, counting down.
TGCTTCCTGAGGTGCTTAGCTCCTCCTAATATCCAGAAGATCCCCAAATGGGGAAGGGCAAGCCTTGAGCTCAGGGCCAAGAGACACCAAGGCAAGCTGGAAGCAGGAGCCACACCTTGTCCTGGGTGCTATCCCCCTCCCCAGCCCCAACCCCCATCGAAAGGAAGTGGTGGTATATTGTTCGCAGGTACACTTAAATGGAAAGCTGGCTAAAACCAAGGTTAAGTGATAGAAGCCTGCCATGTGTGTTTGCCACAAGCGAGGGCCTTTACCTGGAAAAAGATGCCCCATCCATAACTGTTGAACAGTCAGGAGCGGTGGCTCCAGAGAGCAGCCAGGTGGCATGACACCAGCTGGAAGCTGACTTTACCCACACCTATTACACTTTTGATTTCTGAACCATGTGATCATAGCTCAGATGCAAAATTAAAAAAAAAATTAAATGAAAAAATAAATTGAAAATTAAGACAAGCATGAAATAAATTAGAGCAATGCCCACTCCCCCAGGAGAAGTCTCAGTTGTGGCGCCTGACTGACGGAAGGTGAGCAGACACTGGCCAGCCACCGACCTGACGCACTGGCCGTGGCAATGAGCTGGATTCCTGGGCACTCAGCCCACTCCCCACCCATCAGCCTGTTCCCAGCAGGTGCCAGGGACAGCTCACTTAGCCCATGGGGTTCCCATCAAGGCACAGATTCTTTGCCTGTTCCCAGGGCCCAGTCAAGTTAAGTTTGCCCATTGTCAGATATATCTCCCAAACCCCAGAGTCCTTACCTACTAGTTGACCACAGGTTTGGACTAGGCCTGCTAGCTGGAGCAGTGTGGAGAGCTCGCCCTGGTGATGAGGAAAAGGGAGAACTGGGGGGCTGACCAGCTCAGCTGCCACCAGGCCCAGATTCAGGGCTCTGAGTTGGCCTAACCCCAAATCTATATCATTTGTGAGTTATTGGGATGCATTCTATTAATCCAAAAACGCAGGATCTCCATGACACAGGGCAGAAACGGGATGGCCGGGAGGAGTCCCGGTGAGGATCCAATATTGATGGTGTCACAGAATCCAGAGACCTCAACCCAGACCAGTGACTCATTGCAATGAACATTTGCAAGTGAAGATATGTGGGCAGAGGGATAGACTGCAGGACACACAGGACATACTACAGCTGCCACAATGAGACGTTTTCTGTGCTTTGTCTTTGTGTATGTGTGTGCATGTGTGCACATGCGTGTGTGTGTGTTATTTTGGGGGGAAGGTTGTAAGAGCAAGGGGCAGGTATGAGGGGACATGGAGATGAGCTGAACAGGACTAGAGTGCATGATGTGAAACAAAAGAATCAATAATAATCAATAGAAAGTTAAAAAAAAAAAAACTTAGGCCTGAATATACAGAGCTGCCTGAAGTCAGTGTGTGATGTGCCGATCCCACTGAAGGCTGGCTGCCTCTCTCCTGGGAGTGTGTATTCTCATAGTTATCCCTAGAAAAAAATGGGGAACACCCTCCAGCCTCCTCTTGCCTGAACAGCCACAGACCTCTGCACACACCATACCGGCTTCATCTGCACAACAGCCCAGTGAGGGGTTGAGTGCTTCACCTCCCATTCTGCTTCCTGGATGAGTGTGCTCAGAGGCAGGTGAAACTGCTTGCCTCTAGGACACACATGAGATGACTCCCGGCCCCACAGTGCAGAAGCCAGAGCTCCTCACTACACAGCCAGCGAAAGAGCCAGAGCTCAAAGAGGCCTTGGGCCTCAGCTCTAAAGCCCAGAGAGAGAGAAGACCTGTGTGAATTCCCATGATGGGGCTCCTCAGAAAAGAACCCATCATCTTGGCATGGTCCCTGTTTAGTCTCTACCCCACCCCAGCCACTGCCTCTACCCCGACCACGAGGCCTTTCATGTTCCCGTTTCACCTAGAACATATATATTCTTCTGTTGGAGATATGCTTGTCCCCCTACAGACTCTCTCATGGATAGGGGCAGCTGGAGACTGTTATGGTTTAGATCTGAAGTGTCTACCATAAGCCCCAATGCTGAAGGCTTTGTTCCCAAAACAACAACACTCAAAGGTGGAGATGTAGGAAAGAGGTTGAATTGTTTCTCTAACCTTACCAACTGCTTAATTCCCCTGATGGGTTCAGAACCTGATGAGCTATTTACTGGGAGATGGTAGATTCTGTAGGATCCAGGGCCTAGTTGGAAGAAGTTGGCACCAAAGAGAGGTTGGATGTCTGTGACTCTGAAGCCCTTGCCCACCACATCTGTCTCTGCCCTGGCTATGGAGACAAGATGCTGACCAGCTCCTCCAGCCAAGGATCTCTGGTTCCTTCTGTGCATCCCTAGAACACACCTCAGGATCACACCTCTTACCCTCTTCCTCTGCAGGCAGGGGTGGGGCAGATGTAGCAGTGGACAAAGGCCTCCGGGAAGTGCAGGGCTGGTAGCCAAGCCAGTCCCAGACATCTGTGTTACACACAAGCCCAGCAGCAGCACCCAGTAGCCTCATTTGCTTGTCTCAACAATTGGAGAGTTCAGTCCTGGCCCAGATGTGTCCTCTGCCTACTTCACTTGGCGCAGGACATCCTTGTCCCAGGCTGCAGTTAGTAAAGACTCTAGTGGTATTGGCATGCCAGGAGAAGCTAGAGCTTCATAGGAGCACATGAGGAAACATGGAGGCTTAAGCTAAGGAAGGTCCCAGTTTCAAAAAGGGAGCCCACAGCTATGTGAAGAGACAAGGAAGCCAGGCCCAATGGGCCAGGACAGCGTCAGGACAGAGTCTAAGGCCAGGAGCAAGGCAATAGATATGATGGAAAGGCGCCCAGAGGAAGGAGGCACAACCTGGCGAGAGTGAGCTAACCAGTGACAGAGAGGGTAACTGTGATCCCAAGGAGCTCTGTCCTGACCTCCACCAAACAGGCCCTATGAGAGCAAGCAACAGTTAGTGCAGCATCAGGAAGCAACCATCACAGGCTCAGGAACTGTGTTCAAATCTTTCCCATTAGCTATCTACCCATGGGCACTGTCTTCTGTCTCAGTTTCTTCATCCACAAAATGGAGCTAAAAGGAGGTCAAATGTTAACATGTCACAGCACTGGGTCTGATACACACAGTTGGTTTCCAGAAAGCATGTTACTTCTTATTTATGGAGTTCCACGTTCTAGGATTGAATGAACGATGTGAGGTGGCTGGAGCTGAGCTGAGGCAAGCCCCTCAGGCAGGTGGGGGCCAGGTCCCCAGGCTTTCCTCAGGAGTGACCACTGTAGCTGAATACCAAGCTCTCACCAATTCCAACACGGCAATGAGCCTACCTAAGCCCAGTGTAGATGATTCAGCTCGTGTTTGAATATGAAAGAGTTAAAAAAAGGAGTATGCCAACATGTAAATCAATGAGGCTAAGCCCTGTACAGAGACACACAGTGTGTACAGACCAATACATATAGAGATGTACACGAGCATGGAATGTTCGAGTACACACACACACACACACACACACACACACATACCACATGCCAATTCCATCTTGCCTCCAGGGTTATAGAGCCATATCCTTTAATATTTCAAATTACATAAATTTCATCTGCCAGTTGGACATATGAAAACCTTTCCCCAAGCACGTTCATGGCTAAGCTGCAAGGCATAGACCATAGCTTGTCTACAAGCCCTCACACCTCCAGGAGATGTTATCTGGGAACACTGCTGTCTGGCTAGCTCCAGAGACTACATTTCCCAGTCTCCCTCGCAGCTAATTAAGTTGCCCCAGGAAGGTAGGAAGGGCTAATGGGAAGGGAGCCAAAAATAAGTGCCACTTGCATTCCATGAAGGAATGGGCATTCTCCCCCCTTGCCAACCTGCATTTACAGCTGGCTGGGGGAAGATGAACTCACAGAGCATTTCTGCGGATGCCAGACTCACCTCCAAGTCCTAAAACACCTTATTGGACCATAAACTGTCAATGCTTCCAAGTGCACTCATTCTGTCTTGTTTAAGCTTCTGTGTTTGGAGGGCTCATCATTATGGCAGCCAAGCCCAGGCTCTGTGTAAAAGGACCAAGGAGATGAACAGGCCTCTGAGGAACACATCTCCACTCAGATACAAGCACTCGGAACACCTAGAGACATGGTAGAGGAAGGAGGGAAGGCACACAGCAAAGCAGCCATGCCCAGATCTCTCCATCACAATGCCTGTGTGCTTCTCCCTGCAGTCACATGATAGCTCTATTTTTGCATATGTTTCCATGGTCTATGTGTAGCCTCCAAAAGTATGAGCTAGACAAATCTCCTTTCTTTATAAAGCATCCAAACTCAGGTATTTTGTTACAGTAACAGATGATAGACTGATAGTATAGGATATTTTCCCAACAGAAGGAACAGCACCACCTGGAACGAGGGACAGCATGGCTTCTCTGCAGAAGGAAGCTCCACTCTGACAGAAACATAATGTCTGAGTTATGGAAAACAAAGCCTCTGTATTTCCCTACTGTCACCCTCAGAATATAGGGGACAAACAAGTTTGGACTGTATCATGCAATATTTTACTTTTGCAATTGTTTGAGTTGCTGACTTGAATCTCCTTAAATTACTTAAATTACTTTTTTTGACTTAGAATTAGGGCAGAATTACCAACAACTTCTGGAATGGCCCTAAACACATTTCTGTTGTGTTGTGTTACATATTTATGTGTTCTCAGCATTGATAACCATAAAATACAAATATTGATCAACTCTGAAGATACTGAAGATGGCCTATATTTTTCCAGTATAAAAACGTTCAGTCAATATCTAATCTTGATGAAAAATTAAAAATCACAGCATCTCATTAGTGATCAAACCTGCTTTTTTCTTTAATATATGGTAAAATTATATGTATCCCAAAGAAGCATTTAAATTATCTTTGTGATTTACTACCAGTAGATACTTAATCTGTGTAACTTTCTTTTTTGGAGACAAGGTTTCTCTATGTAACCCTGGCTGTCCTAGAACTCACTACAGAGACCAGGCTGTCCTCAAACTCATAGAGATCCGCCTGCCTCTGCCTCCCAAGTACTGGGATTGAAAGCTTGCACTGCTACCTCCCAGCTTGCATAACTATTTTTATATCCTTATACACCTGAGGTCACGCATGCGGTGTGTGGTGGCTCAATTTCCATGCTATGCCACTGCACACCAACACTTTCTTGGGCAAAAAGGATTACCAAGCAGAAAAGTTTAAGCATCCCTGGGCTAAAGAAGCTAAGGGTTTTCTCTCTGCTGTCACTGCCTTGTGAAGGTTGTATGATGTGGCCGCATGCAGTAGTTCAGGACACCCAGGCTCCTCTCATCCTCCACCTTATGCATGTGGCCACCAAGGCTGCCTTGCCAACATCCATCAGGAGAATATGGAGGGGAGAATACAAGACCCCAAAAGCCAAGCCTGGAGCCAGTGAGGAGCACCCTCTGCCCACATTACTGTGGCCATGATTCATGCAGTGCCGATAAAGACCAACGGTGACACAGACATCACCATACACTAGTGTCTCCATGTCCATCCCTGAGCACCAAGTATCTACAAGTGTCATCCATTCAGATACAAATAAAACAAAACCAAGCCTCTCTCTGAGAGACAGACAGACAGACAGACAGACAGACAGACAGACACAGAGACAGAGACAGTCAGAGACAGACACAGACATGAACACGGACACAGAGACACAGAGACACAGAGTGAGAACCCAAGTCTGATGTCCTAGGCTATAGAGGCTATGTGTTTGTTGCTCCTAATACATGTGGACTCTCTCTTTCTCTCTGTCTCTGTCTCTGTCTCTCTCTCTGTCTCTGTCTCTGTCTCTGTCTCTGTCTCTCTCTCTCTGCCTCTCTCTCATACATGCACACACACACACTTGCACATGCACATACAGAAGCACACACACACACACACAGAGAGAGAGAGAGAGAGAGAGAGAGAGAGAGAGAGAGAGAGGAGGTGACAGAGGAGCAGAAGCAAGAAGCTCAGAGAAATACCCACTCAAGAAAAGGAGACAATAGCAGCCATCCAGCAGCAGCAAGTGGTCCAGAGTACGGGTGACCTCATGGGTGTACCCTGGTAGCAAAGGCTACCCCCAGGCTCTGCTCTCTTGGTAAACTGCAAATGCCTTTGAGCCTGCATCCATGGCTCTGTCTTTAAGGTTTTCTTTCTTTATCTGTCATTCCATGGCCATGGCCGATGGAGTAGAGCATGCTGCTCTCGTGGGTGCTGTGAATTTCCCAGTGCCTGTCTTGGAGAATTGGTGGGCAATGGGATAGATAGTTTAAACTTTGGTCAAAGATTCTCTTTTGAGCAAAATCACCATTTCTTTTCTGATACAACTCACAACTCACCTCAGTTTCCCGTCTCTTTGCCTCTGGCCCATTCTGTAAAACATAAATGTCCTTACTAGTCTTTCCTTGACTGTCAAGCCCTGTGTCTTTCTTTCCCACTTCCTTGCCTCTCTACCTTTTCCTCAGCTTCTTCATGACAGTCTTAAGGCCATATCATGGAGGGAGATGTCACTTCAAGTTTTTTCATCCCTGAGAACCCCTTCTCTGCCCCTTTGATTCCACTTCAGACCAGCTGTTGCCATCCCCGACTCTGCTCTTCCCAGCACTGACAACACACAACTCACTCTCCATCAGCCTTCTTTACAAATGGTCACAAATGTCTGAAAGGACACTTTTCTAGGATGGACCCAGGAACAGCTGGAGGCAGCGCTGTTGTCAATGGTCATGTGACCAGAGCTCTGTCACTACCATGCGTGATTCCAAGGGATACATCTCTCCAGGGAGGAGTTCAGATCTCAGGTTTGGGTCTAACTGCTGTCTTTACTGTCTCTGTCATGAGCCCTCCACACAGGGGATGAGAGTTCAGGCAAAACCAGCCTCCAAGGCTCTCTAGCCCATGTTTGAGATTTCCTCAGCCAAGGCAGAAGTGACAAGTCCCTGCCCTGTGCCTACTACTGCCTCTTCCCAACATTCCTCACCTGGAACCAAACACATCAGACCCATAGCCACATGCCTAGTCTGACACAGCTCAGGGCAGTGTGTGGAAGAGGCTTTGACAAGAGTCTATTCAGACTACGCACTGGCCAGGACCTGGAGTCCCTGAAGCTAGTGGCTGTTTTTACACTTCTTATCTGCTTGGAAGATGTCCCAGGATCCTCTTCTCTCCTATTTCTCATCCTTGCTTCAGCTGTGCCTCTCACAACCAGCTCTATAATAGTAGAACCTGGAGCCACTCCAGTATTGCCTCGTGGGTGTGACACAGCAGACCTGAGCCTCACTGACTAGGTCAGGGACAAATCTGAAAGGACTATAAGGGTTGTTCAGCCCATGAACACTTACCTACCCCAAGAGAAACGGGGTCCCTTCTATTCTTTAGAAACAATCCTGAGTCATCCGCCACACTTCTCTGAGGGGCTTCAGCAGGCACAAGTCCTCACTCCACACAGTAGTAACTGGCTCAGGAGTACTTTCTTGGATTGGCCACTTACCCAGCCCTACCTCACTTCCGGTCCCTGGGATTGTCCCTCAAAGAGACAAGTTTTAAGCACTTGCTGCCGGTGACAGTTTTCAAAGTGGAAGCACTGGGAGTCTCCTGCATTTGACCTGCTCACATGCAAGTCAAGCATCACTGCCAAGAACATGGGGCTGTGGGTCCACAGAGCCCATGACCTGCTCCATCCCAACTTAATCCAGGGTTGTGATGTCATGTCTTTCTTATCCTGAAGCCACTAAAACTGGGAACTGTCACATGTGACTACCAGATCGTCATCACTCAATACTCCAGACCCCAGTTTAGTCTCTACTTCCTTCTCCCCTCAGTGTCCCCACAAATGCTGTAAGACAGGTTATATTATGATAGGCTGTGAAATTCTAGCCTTCAAAGCCTTAGCTAAGACTAAGACTTTGTTGGACTTATTTGGAGACAGGGACTTTGAAGAGTAGCTAAGCTAAAACAAGGTCGTAGCATAGACCCTCATGTCATTCAGTTGGTGTCTGAAGTCACAGGAAGACAGCAGCCTCAAGCCATAGGGAAGGGCCTCAGAAGAAACATCTTTGAAGGCAGCTTGGTTTTTTACTCCTACCCTGTGGATCTGTGAGGAGTGGGTCTCTGTACTGTGATGTCATAATGGTCTGAGGAAATCTCACACTCTTTGTCCCTACCTCTGGGCCAGGCATGCAGGCCCTGCCATGCTCAGAACCCATCTCTCACCACCCCACCCCGTGTGCCAGCTGTAGAGCAAGTGTCCACCTCCTACCCATAGATGAGATGAACCACACTTCTTCACAGGAGACAGTGAGATAACATAAATTCCACAATGGGTCACAAAGGAAGCCATGCTGACAACCCTACATCCCAAAGAGCGTTCTTTCTAACTGATGGGTGGAACTGGAATCTGCCCTCCTTGGCTGCCCAACCTCACATATCCAGACCTATGTGGGGCTCCTCAGAGACACCCCAGGCCAGCCTGCAAAGACCTGTGCTCAGCAGCAGCTGTGCTGCCCGTACCTCACCAGTGTGGTTCAACTCAGACCCTTTTTATCCTGTTCTGCTGATTAAGAGACAAAGCGCTCACTGTGTCAGCAGGCCTATTCTGAGAGAATCCAGAGAAACTTAATGAATATGCAAATTGATGCAAATGAGCCAGTGTGAAGCAGAGAGTGGTTCCCTTGACGCTTTTTGAGAGCTGTGCTTGTGAATAGGGGAAAATGCCTGTGAGTAGCAAGGCGATGGTCGGCATGGAAACAGGGCTGCCAAGGTGCCTAGGAGACTTCAGTCAACCCCAGAAACAACTATGTCAAGCATCCCCCTCAGCAATCCTGCTCACACTTGAGTCCCCACTTGAGCTGGCGAGTGCTCTGGACAGTGGAGATAAGCTTCAACCCTGAGCCCTGAGAGCAGACTCAGGACATGTGAGCCCCAGAAAGCAAAGCTGGGAGCCCTTCCAGTCTGTAGAATGTCTAAATTTCAGGGGTACTATCACAGGGATTGATTCAGCCTGAAGGCACTGACTGTCCTACCCATCCCTGGACAGGGAGCAGCAGGGCCAGAGACCTGGTCCAAAAGACTTACTCCACAGAGCCCAGGTTAAGGCCAATGCAGAATCAATTCTTAACAAAACATTCTGCCCTTCCTGAGGAAGGACTCCTCTCCAGACTCAACCCATATAGCATGGTGGGCTATTTTTATTTGTGTTCCGGGTGAAATAAAACAAGTTAAAGCAGAACATGAAATTTGAAGATTCCACCTTAAGGGGAAAAGAAAATTCCCCCTTGCAGTAACAAATCTCTAGAGCTGGTGCACTGTGGAGTGGAGCCCTCCCCTCTGAGACAAGTCCAAACGCTTCAGCATTATGAAAACTCGGAGGACTGCTATGCCACTGAAAATTTATGACCCCCAAATCATTCCTAAAAGACTGCGCACATTCCCCACCGAGGGCCACCTTCTGGTACAACCAGCTCTTCTCTAAGTGAGCCAAGAGGGCCACAGCTGCCACGTCAGACACACTCGGGCTGCCTGAGGCATCTGTTCTTTAGGGCCAGGAACATTTTGTCTGTGTGCATCTGCCTAGAGACAGCACTACAACATCCTGGAAGGTCCCCTTCCGGCCCCTAGAAATGACAGTCACCTCCACCCTCAAAGTAACAGAGAAACTCGGTTCCAGCCTCAAACCCTGAGACTACCCTCACATTCTCCTCTGAGAACTGCTTTGCCTTTGAAGATGAACCGGAACACACATAGGCTGAACTTCTAAGGCATGTGGCTCCTAAGCTTTGGGGATGTGGGTGCAAATGGGAGTGGCAGTGCAGGAAAACTCCTTGGCCCACACAGGAGTGGAGCTGAGATGGACCCCTAGTCTTCGGGAATCCAGAGCCATGGCTCTCACACAGCAGGTAAAGTAAGGCAGACAGGAATTTGAATCTACAAACCCAGGTCCAACCTTCTCTAGCACTAGACTGCCCCTGACCCAGGAACATATTTGAGATGACATTTCTGTCAACTCAACGCTATTACAGCAAGTGTGTCCTTTTGTGCCAAAGTAGCTTCAGAGACAGATTGCACAGTTGGTCCCAGTTTTCCTGCCCTCTGTCCTTATATCCCCACCTCATCCCTCTCCCAGAATAGCAGTGTGTTGATGGCACTTCTCTTTGTTTCCCTTTGAAAGGGGCCATTGCCATACTGCCCCTGTTTCTATCCCAGCAGGCCTTCTTAGGGTCAAGTTCTCCCTCCATAGTTCCCCAAAGTAATAGCTACACACCAGACACTTCCTGCAGGAGCTCTCTAGACCCCACAGTCACTTGCTATGAGGCTTAAAGTAATAACACCCAACAAAAACAGGGCCGGAGAGGTCACACAGCCCAATGACAAAGTGCCAACATTAGGGCTCTTCCCTGGCTCTGCCTGACTTACCAGCAGCAGCAGCAGCAGCCCCTCCCCCTGTCCACTGCTTTCATCTGGCAGGCATGAGGGTAGGCCCTGAGCTTACCAGGCTCAGATGCAGATAACCGTGGCATTCCCTAACAGACAGTATGCCAAGGCCTGTGCAAAGCCCTCTCCATTCACACTCTCTAATCCACTCTAAGGCTCAGAGATGCTACATAACTTGCCCGAGGCCACACAGTAGGTAAGGAAAAGATTCTGATGATGGTTAGTTCAGGTGAATTAGAGGTCACAATCTAGGCAACTCAGAGGCCTGTGGAGGGCCCTGGCAGGGGTGCACAGAACATGCCCTCTATGTAAGAGGACCACTCCTCATTCAAGTCTGCAGATGGAGACACTGGGATGATCGTGCTTTCTGATTCTTTGAGAGAAGGTGGAGATGCTGGGGTGTGGCTCTGTGATGGAGTTCTTCCAGTAGCCAGGAAGTTCCAGGTTCCAGCACCAGCATCAAAAAAGAAGGGATGAAGCTAGATCTTTGTGTGGAAAGCTACATATAGGAAAGAAAAAAGTCATCAGATTGACTGGATACTAAGGCTGCCTGCTACATGAGGCTTAGGATGCTTCCAGTTTGAGAAGGTGTGTGCAGTCCCCCACAGATGAGGAAACTGAGGCCTGGATGGGAAGGCAGTAGTATTTACACCATTCTTGGCAGAGCCCGGGGCCAGCTGGTGCCTCAGCAAAACCACATGAAAACAGCAAATGCATATGTCATTGTCTCTAGCCCAGGTACACAGGGTGCAAGGCAGGATAGCAAAAGCTGAGGCTGCAGACCTCTCTGGGTGGCTGAGACACACCAATGTCTCAATGTCTCCATTTGCAAAATGGAGAAGAGCAAAAATGAGAAGAGCTCCTTGTGAAGGCAATGAGGAGGGTTTCCCCTTAATTGAACAGAGCTGGCTGGGCTGCAAAGCTGGAAGGGACACCATGTAACAGTCCTCAGCTCTAAAACGTGTCACGAGGCTTAATCCTGTGTGACCCTCTCCGAGGCTGGCACTGGGACCACTTGTTGCACATGAGAGGATAGAGCTGAACAGAATTCACCAGTGGCTGGAGACCCAGGGCCAGTGGCATCCCAGACTGTGTACTGCCAGCCCCCAAGTCTCTGGGCTGTCACCACAGCACAAGCTCACTCCCTGCCCCTTTGAAGTTCAAAGAATGGGCCTCACCCCTCCAAAGCAGGCAGTAAATCAGGCAGGAGAAAGGAACCTGTCCATCCCGACTGAGTTATGGCAGCCACAGCGAGACAGCCCTCACCCTCTAGGCCGGGCAGCTCCACCCTCACCTGCCCCTTCTGCCCCTTTCCTGGAACTGACCAGCTTCTCTGTTCCCTGCCAACCTAAGACCCCAGAGCACCTGACTAAAGGCCCCACAGGGCCCTTCCTCTGACCCCATCTTTTACAGGATGGGTTGCAGGCCCCTTTATTCTCTATCAAGGAGTAAGTCAGCACTTGCTTGCACTGGTGTTGGGGGCTCACTGCTATACCCCAGCTAGTTCTCTGACAGAGACTCACAACAAACTTCCTGTGGCTTTCCCATTTCCCTCTGGGTCATGGGTTCTCCATCCCACAAGAGTTGTGCCAAGATGGGGAGAGGGCAGCAAGTGTGGCCTCTGGGCAGCGCTCTGTGTCTCAGGGCCACCGAGGGAGGTAAAGGACACCCTGCCACTGGGATGGAAGGGTTTGCTGGTGTGGATGCACACACATGGTTTATGCATAGACACAGTGAGCAGGTCTGGAACAAGAGTGTGCACACCTGGGGAAATGAGGATCATATTTGCCTGTGACCTCAGGGCAGAGGCGGAACTTTCAAACAGCTCCTGAGGCATCGGAAGGAAGGAAGCAACTGGGGGGTGCACACACGTGTGGGTGGGTGGAGACTGTGATGGCTCAGGGTGTTGAGGGGCATAGGTGTGCTTCAGGAAGGAGGCAGAAGTGTAAGAGAGAGTGAGAGGTGGGGAGATACCCAAAGCATTTGTTATACAAACAGTAGGACCTGAGTTCAGATTCCCAGCATCTTCCCCAGGGATGATGTGCACACCTGTGACCCTAGTGATATGATGGGGGTGGGAGGACAGGTCTCCAGCGCTTACTGTCCACCAGCCTAGCCAACTGGTGAGCTCTGAGTTCAGTAACAGACTTTTCCTCAAAAAAATAGGAAGCTTAAAAAAAAAAAAAAGCTACAGAAGACATGGGCCATCAACCTTTGGTCTCCTTGTGCAAACACACACACACACACACACACACACACACATATTGCATGTACACACTCTAACAGGACACACAGAGAGAACATGAGATGAAATGAGGGTTGTGGGAGAGAGTGTAGATGTGTCAAGAACTGTAAGATAGTGTGGCAGTGTGTGAGGTTGTGTATACAGGAGCTGTGTGAGGATGGGGGTCTCTTGAGACTGGAGGTCATTGTGTGTCAGAGTGTGAGTGTGTGTGTGTGTGTGTGTGTGTGTATGTGTGTGTGTGTGTGTGTGAAGAGTTGCCAAAGAATACAGAAGAATGGTGAAGGATGGGCCAGCAGCATGACCAGTGTCTAGTATTTGTGTCTGAATGGGGCATCTGCCTAGACACTGTCTCTAGACCTCCACCCCAATGCCCAGAGCCCAGACCCTGGTGGCCCAGTAAACCCTGGATTGGACTTGGTGGTATGGGCTCCATGGGCAAATGACTCTGAACAGGCCACATCACTAGAGCATTGTTCCTCCTTCTCAGCCAAGTGGTTTCCAAGAGATGGTGGGCAGGTGGATGGTTTCCCTGCCCTGTCCTGCCAACCCCTCCCCAGGGCAGTAATTGTATCTCTGGTGGTACACTTTCAAACGACCTCTCAGGCCAGGATGTGGCAAACTCAGATTAAGACAGTTTGAAACCATCTATCTGTCTGCTGCCCACTGCTTGCTGCCTGAGGCCCACCCCAGCTGTTCATAGCCAGGAGGCATTTAAATCGAAAGTCAATCCTTAGAGCACTCACCAGATAACTGCTCAGTGGTCACTATGGTCCAGTGGGACCCTCTGGAGGGCAGTCCCTCTCCATCTGTCCATCACTGCCCTGAACCTATTACTCACTCTGTAAATGGGAATGATTGTTCTACCTTCAGATGAAGGATGAGAACACAAGATGGTGGCTGAGAAACGCTGATCCAGGGTCCATGGTGGCTACAACATGGTCTGGGGTCAGGTTCTAGCCCCTCTAGGGAGAGGATGTTCTAGCAGATATCACACTAGTAATCTGGTTAGTGTCCATGCAACAGCCATGCGTTTCACCGCTAACAGGACTCTCATATTTCAGCACATAGTCCCAGGGAGTGCCAGATATCGGGGACACACAGGAATAATGATGCTACTCTCATAACTGTCTGTCTGTAACTGGCCAAGGAGTGACCATAAGGGATTCTGCTGGAGGCTTCTGGGAGCAGGTGTTTACCTTGATAACCCAAGTGTATGCTGAGCAAACCCCCTTGTACCCCCATTCTTGCACTTCTTAGTTTGAGTCTAGGTGGTGGCTGCTGCTTGGAAGTCTTCTTGAGAGCAAAAAGCACGACCCTAAAAAAGGATCAGTGGACACACTGTGGAAACTCCATGGAGGGTGGGAGGAACCGGGCCCCAGATGTCTTGGTTGAGCCCTCAAGTCCTCATAACCCATTCAGCTCCTGACCTTGTAAGGTAAAAGTCAGTGCCCTTGGTGAGTGGGTTCCCACAGCATTCTAAGCAACCCAGGGACACACCAGCATCCACCAGGTGGGCAGGACACAGAAACTCCTCCTAAGCAAAGAGGCCAGTGTGCCAATAATGGGTGGCACTGTACCCTGACACAGGACAGGAGCAGGCAAGGCTGTGGGTGCAAAAAAGGGGTGGAGTAGGAACCGCCCCACCAGTGTTCAGGAATGTTGAGGAATGGCTGAGACAGAGGATAAATTTGAGTGGAAGACAGGATAGCAGGAGAGACTGGAAGTGAAGAGGCCAGGGAGACTAAGAGGAGAGCCTCTGAGGCCAGATGGGGAGGGAGAAGAGCAGAGGAGCACAGAGATGTGGAACCAGAGAGGAAGATGAACAGAGGTGCCGAAAGAAGACTGATGGAGCAGAGAAGAGCCATCGTCTCAGCCCTCCATGTCTACCTAACCCCCGCCCCATCTTTCTGCAGTCTATTTTTTAGGAGGTCAGAGAAACTTCAACTAGTCCAACCACTCCCCCATCACTCTCTGAGCAAGTTACAAACCTTCACGACTATCTTTGGGGCCTGATGATCTATCAGCTCCCCACTACTACCACCTCCTTCCCTGGTCAGTGCCTGCTGAGGCTCAGCCATTTGGCCCTCCCACCCCAGGCCCACCTGAGTGCCTTTCCACTCACTATTCCCACTGTTCTGAATACATCCCTTCATGAGTCCCCCAGGTTCCATTCCTCACCCCTTTTGGTGAGGTCTTCTTGACGACTTTCCAGGGCATAGTCCCCCACTCTACCGTCTGCATCTCCTGCCCCACTGTTTCTTTCCACGGTCCAGACATGAAGTGTACCATGTATCAGCTGTGTATTCCCAGCTACTCCATGAAGGCAAGACTCTGCCTGGACACCAGTGTGTCCAGAAGCCTAAAGTAAGTGTCCAGTACCCAAGCATGCATGCATGCTTGAACGCATGCATGCATGATGACCCGTGGGCGGTAAGAACTGTTAATCAGTTCTTCTCGGCCTCACAATGAATTCAGACCATGGAAGATGGATGCAGAGATGGAGGTAGCCGTGGGTGGCTATATTTTCAAGAAGTTTGTCAACAAATAGAGAAAAGAAACAGGAGGGAGTTTAAGTATTGCTCTCAGGTGCAAGTCACCTAAGCATGTTTGACCCAGGAGAAGGAACTGATAGTATGGTCCAGGGGAGATGGATGAGAAAGGGGTTCAACCCTTGAAGTCAGGGTGGATTGAAGAATTTACAAAAGGTGTCCCTGCCATGGGTAACACACCCAGGCACAAGGGCAAAGTAATTGCATGCAGATGTGGGTCATTCTGAGAGGACGAAGGGGCGATAGTCTTTACGAGCAGGAGCAACAACAGTGCTGTCTACCAACACGCATCAAATGCCCACTCTATACCAAGAACTGGGGACAATTCCACTGTGGCATAGTCAAAAGTTGGTGCCATAAAACCTATGGCTGTCTTTGGGAGTAATGACAATTATGCCAGCTCTGGTTTCTCTTCTTTTATAATCTGTGGACGCTTCGAAGGTCAAAGCCCAAACTGCCAATGGATTTCCAAGACTATGCTCTATAGGGCTCTGAAGCCCGTGCGTGCTCATGCGCATGCGTATGCGCATGCTCACTTACTGTCAGGTCTTACATCCTCATAGGTTTTTTTTTTTTTTTTTTTTTTTTTTTTTTACTCCGCTGTGACGCCCCAGTTTTTGTTTGTCTCTGTGGTTTTCTCACAATGAAAAGTCAGGATCCACATAAACTGGACTTCCCTCCTCCGTTGCTCCAGCACAGGTCTGTTGGGGCCATGAATTCCACTCCCTTGGACGCTGCCTCTTCCAGATATCCCATGTTCCAAGAAATCTGCAGAGTTCCAGTCATCACATCTACATCAAAGCTAGAAAGAAGAGCAAATACGGAAACAGGCAACAAAAGGGGTCTATAAGAAGCCCTTCTAGCAACGTCTGCCTAGAACTCACTGGGCAGCACTGGTCTGTCACAAGGTCTGTCCGCAAGGAAGGCTGAGAAATGAAATTCTTTACCTGAGCACGTGGCAGCTCAGACTCAAATCTGAGTCCCCATCCTGATATACAGGAAATAGGCAGGGACAGCCCCATGTTGCCCCCACCTTTCTCCTTCCTCCTTCCTCCTCTGCAAGGAACACAGATTTCAAAGTGCTGACGTTATGTTGCAAGGCCAGGCAGCCTTACGGAGTGTCCGTTTGACCTGTGCTGCCTGGTCTTCAGTTTCCAGAGCAGGGCTGGGCACAGAGCTGCCTCGACAAATATTAATTGGCTCAAAAGGACCTATGCTCCTCTTGGATGGAACGGGTGTCGTCAGACCTATTTGTGTGAGAAAAAAATAGCCACAGAGCCGCCATGCTTACTTATCATGTTCCCTCGCAGAGCAGTAAAAGAGCCTGCTAAGGTCACACTGAAGATCGTGGCCAAGATGAGAACCTGGGTGTTTAGAGGAACATTTCAGGCCCAAAGTTGTCTCCGGCAGAGCTACGGTTTCTCAAGACACTGAAATCTCACTAGTGACCATGGACTCGGCCATGAGTCACAGTGCTGCTGGAAAGCCGGGTAGATGAAGAAAATAATTAATAGCTTTCGATCAGATTCAGGGCGAAACTAGCAAACAATGAGCTTCAGGTGGGAGGGGTTTGTTTTCCCCTAACAGTCCGTCTCCGTGGGTCACAGCATTGTCGGCGGTGAGGCTTTCCAGTAGACCATGAAGACCTGCACATGCCCAAAATATGTAATCCCTTAATAAGTGCCCAAGAAACCCCGCGCTGGCGCCCTGACAAGTTGCCACCCGAATCCCAAGAAGTGTTCCAGCCCCCAGAGTGGAATCAAAGTCCCCGTTATTAAAATGGGTTATTTATGGCTTACGGCAAGTCCTCCAGACCCCTGACAGCTCCGGAATGAGCTCAGAAATGAACGCTTTGATATTATCACGGTCAATCCATCTCCCGGGTTCCTTTACCTCTCGTGCATGGTTTCTGTGTTTTTATTCCCCCAAAAGGCATGTAGGGAAGAGGAATTTCATTCAAAGCACAAAAGAATAATGAGGGCTGCATTGGCACCTTCCTCAAGCTGCCCTCTGATCACAGCCCTTTCATGAAGGCACAGATGACTTCCTCTGGTGAAGGTGGCCAGGGGACAGAGCACCCAGGGACAGCTGGACAGCTCCAGGAGACCACCTGCTTTCGCAGAGGCGTGGATACCTGCCACTACCCAGCAGTCAGCCTGGGCTGAGTTCCTTCCCAGAAGCCTTTGGTCTCAGTGCCCCCCTCTGCAGAGGGCTAAATCAGGATCACAGTGTCTTTTAGTCTCTAAATCCTTGTGTGTTTCTTCCTGGTCTACTGATGACAGATGACAAAGGATCACCAGAAGCTTCTTGAGGCCAGAATGGTTTTAGGGAGCCTCAGAAGAGAAATTCCAGGTTTAGGAGGTAAACTGAGGCCCTGAACTATGTTGAGGCCTTGCAAGCCCTATGGGATGATGGCCACCTCTCTGCTCTCTGGATGTCCCTTCAGGCTGTGAACACTGACCAAGCCAAGCAAGATATGTGAGCCAGTCACTGAGCCTCAGTTTCCCCACAGGACTGAGTGGCGAAGGGCTCCAACTTGAAGAATGGAGGTGTAGACACGGTTCCCCAGCAGCCGGTGCCTTTTGCTAGTGTTGCCTCTGAGTTTCCTCAGGCTTCTCAGCCCATGAAAAGCAAGATGGCCACCAGGTTCGGCGCTCTCAGGAGGCCCCTCACTGGTCTGTTTTAGTCATGTAGTCACCCCCAAGTATCCCATCGC
Source organism: Arvicanthis niloticus (assembly GCF_011762505.2). Classification (NCBI taxonomy): domain Eukaryota; kingdom Metazoa; phylum Chordata; class Mammalia; order Rodentia; family Muridae; genus Arvicanthis; species Arvicanthis niloticus. The sequence goes on along the minus strand of NC_047666.1, from coordinate 31,058,574 downwards.
TGGGCCCAAGCATGCTCTTATCTGATTGATCACGTTGATCTCATGTGTCCTGGAGCATGGAGTGATAATTCTCTTGTCTTCCCCTCACCTAAACAGTGATCTTCCCTCAGAAGGCAAAGTGGGAGGTCATGGTGGGCTGTAGGATCTCGGCATGGGGGTTCAGGAAGGGGTGTGTGACTTCCAGGCTAGCCTGGGCTAGAGAGTGAGACCTTTCTCTTGTTCAAAAAAAAAAAGAGGGAGGAAGAGGAGAAGGAAAGGGGTGGAGGAAAGGGAAGAGTGAGGAGAAAGAAGATGGAAGAAGGTAGGAAAGAGGAAGGGAAGAGGAGAGGGAAGGCATGAGGGAGGGGGAGAAGCAAAGGAGGTGCCGGTAAAAATCCACTAGAGACCCAGGGCTTTCAACATGTTAGCATGTACACAGCCCGCACCTGATGTGAGGGGCAGTCGCCTACTTTGAGGGACTAAGGCAGACCAACCCTATTCACTTGCTGCCTTTCCACTCTCTTACAATAGCATGCTGGGCTCGTTACTCAGGACCCCTGTCTGGCCATGCTACCCCCAATGCCAGGAAGATGGTAAACGAACGTGACCCCATGTATGAGTTGCTCTAGTCCCTAGCTTCCAAGGCTAGGACTGGAGTCTGTGCCACCACCACCAGCCTGAAGTCAGAGGCTGCCCTGCCCTTTCCTGATCCACAGTCATCAAAATCATCCTATCTGAGAGCTAGGCCCCATCTCCACCAGCGGGATGTCCACCTCCCTCTTCATCCCCCGGGCGGATGTTGATGCAAGCTCCCACTTGGTGGGTGATTCCTGCAATAGCAATAGTGCTTGCTTCTATCACAGTTATCAGCCTACTGTTAAACATCTGGATGCATGCATGCATGGGCAGATGAATGGACGTATGGATGCATGACAAGCATGGGCAGGGTGAAGGTATGGATGCATGCATGAATGTATGGGTGGGTGTGTGTATGGGCAAATAGGTGGCTGGGAGATTATACGGATGAGTGGATGGATTCACCAGTAGATACACGCATAGGTAGATGGGTGAGTGAAAACGTGACAGGGAAAGAGATAGGGATGGGTATGTGAACATAGAGACAGAAGGTGTTCCAAGGTAGCCCACCCCTCTCCCAGAAACTAGAGCATGGGCAAAGCCCTTACTCAGCCGGGGCTACCTCCCTCTTCCAGACAGACCATTGGCAGAAAGGGTCCCAGCCCACAAACTTGCCTGTCTCTCTCAGCCACTAGCATTTTGATGTAGCCCTGCAAATGTTTGTGGGAAGTAATGCGTGGACCTCTGAAGCCAAGAAGCCTAGTTCCTCCCATTTCTCCTCATTCAGAGAGGTGTCCCTCGCCTCACTGACCCCTCTAAAAGCACACCAGACTACACCTGCATTGTCTCAAGGTTATTAGCTGAAGAATCAAGAGTGGAGGTACCAATCTTCTCTCTTCCAGTGGGCTCTACACCTTAGGTAATATAATCTGGGGACGTGTTTGCTTATTTATACCACAAGGTCTGAGATTCTGAGTACCCAGTACCCAGCTATGTCTTCCCCTCTAGCCGCGTGCAGTCATAACATATGCAATGTCATAACTGACTTTATGTCCAGTTCCTTGCCCTTCACAGGTTTTCTGCCGGTGTCACAAGGCCACCCCATGGCTTCAGACCATCTCCATCTTAGCCTGGATGTCATCTTCCAGGCTTGAACAGAGAGGGGGGTCATCTTCCCTGGCATGGATGACAGCTCAGTGACAACCTCAGTGCCAGAGTGGGCCCCAGCTCTCCTCTTCCCCAAGGTTCCTTACCAGGCTCTACTTCTCCCCTCAGCCTGGGCTTCAGTCCCCCACCTACCAAAAGCTTCCAAAGACTCAGTCACCAGTACACCCCACCCTCCATCACCAGTGACACTGACAGATGCAGAGAACCATGTGTGTATTATGCCTTACAGGGAGTGAGGTCTTCAGAGATGGGCTTGCCCCAGGCTCTCCAAGCACACCAAGAGAAGACTAAATGCAGCCATCAGCATACCCCTGAGTTCCTAGACAGAACACAGTAGATTCTGCATGAGGACTCTCCATTCTAGCCCATGAGTCACGTGGCCTCTCTCTGTAGCCTCTCAGGAGAGCTGAGTTTGCCTAGACATAAACAGGAGAGGAAAAGGACTCGTAGTCATGCAAGTATCATGAAAACAAAAATGAAGTCACCCATGTTGGGCTCAAAAGCACTCAACCGCTGCTGAGCACCTGACCTTTATCCCTCACCACACACACACACACACTTTGAGTTTCTTCCCATTATACAGCTGGGGAAACTGAGGCTCAGAGAAAGGCATGCTGCTCTCCTGCCCTCAAACTGTAACCAATAAGTTTTGTTGAGTAAGAGTGCCCACCTTTGGGTCCCTGCTGACCTTTTCCTAAGTCTACAGTCACCCCCATCCTCCTTCCCAGGAACCAGTCCTGGCTGGAAGAAGCTATAATGGAGGCGGGCTTCCCTGCTTTCTCTGTGTGAGACCACTGCAATGCCCACTCTGATTTTTACCTGTTACTCAGATTCTCAATGGTACTGCACCATGATGACTAAGAGCTGGGGGCAGGACAGGGACCCTGGTAGACCTGGGATGTCTAGGCTGAAGGAACAAAGTTGTCTGGCTTAGAGAGAAGGGTAGGAGGCTGGATTAGGGTTGAGGCTCTGTGCTCCACCTGAAGGGCTCAGGGCGGTAAATGAGGAGAGCGGGTATACTAATTTCCATGGGCTCCTTGCTGAAGGAGCTGGCCTGTGGGTCGATGTGCTGGGATGTGGGGCAGGAAGACACGGGGACTCAGTTGTTGCCAAGAGGTATTGATTCCAGGCACTAGGCACTGTGCTGGGACCCAGCCAAGAGATGAGGTCATGAAGGACAGGACGGTGACTCCGGGGGCGGTGGTGTCCCAGCCGATGACGTGATTGCCAGCCATAAGGAGTCTGCCTGGAAGACGGAGCCTCTCTCCTTCCTTCTCCTTGGCAGCCTCCTCATCCTAGCATGGGGGGAGGCCCATCGGGGCTGATCCGCCTTCTAATATGCTGTGTGACCCTGGGCGGGCCATCACCTCTTTGGGTTTCTAGGGGTACCTCATAGCTCCAAAAATACCTCCGGAATGGATTTTGAGCAGTTCCCACCTATGGCTATCAACAGTGTCCAACTACCACACATAGCTGCCTCAGTTTCTCCACCTTATAACTTAGGTCCTGGGGGCAGCCTTCTTCCCGTCTCCACCTAGATGGCCTCTGTGGGGATGGTGGAGTAAGCAGTGGCAGGTTAGAGCCTGGCTGTGTCACAGGGGGTCTGTGCGGTATGAGCTAAGTTGCCTTGCATTCTGTGCCTGGCTTCCCACCATGAGGCCGGTACAGAACTTCTCTGCAGAGGGCCTGACACTGAGCAAAACCTGAGACACAGGAGTGGGTAGCATCCTGTCCCATGTCCTGGAGGCTCCACTTTGTCCTTCTGTGTCCAGCATCCAGCAAACCTGTCCCTTGTCTGGGGCAATGTGGTCCCCATCCTCAAGAGTGTGTGTACCAAATCAATACAGGAGAGCATTGGAGACCAACTCCAGGGCCACGTGACTAGAGCAATGGACCAGAAACCACGAGCTCCAGGCCCTCTCTGAGCTACAAAACCACAAAGCCACGAGTCTCCTTAACTCTCCGTCTGACTTCACTCAGAGACAAAAGCTTGGCATCTATCTACAATGCAGGATTTGGTGTCTATTTTCCAAGGCATGGCATCTACGCCCCAGAGCTTCGAGTCTATGTCGAAGCTTCAAGTACCTACATTATAAGGATGGTGTTTACACTGTGTAGCCGGCATCTGCAATGGTTTTTGGATGTCATAATGCAGTCCTGGATCTCTACAGTCTAAGCCAATGAAGGGTTGATAGTCTTTGGGGTGAGGACAAAATCAGCTGCGAGAAGATGAGGACTGAGTGGGAAGTGTGGCTGTGGGGAAGCCAGTGGGCCCTCAGGAGAGAGATGGATGGCCTGGGGGTCCATAGTGTCACTGCCATGGCCTCAGGTCTCAACACCTCTCCTGTCTCCCAGTGTGTTCCACCTTCTCTGGCCTGCCTAGAACTTTGACACTCCAGGCACAGCTGCCACAGGGCCTTTGCACTGGCTAGGCTCTGGAACACCTTGATCAGAGGGCTGGTTGTCCCCTTTCATCTCTCAGGTTTCTGCTCAGGTGGTGCTTTCCCAGAAACCCTCTGGCCATGGCACCAGCGAGTAACTGACCAGCAACCTCTGCCATCACGCTACTTTTTACTTCCCACTTGGGTATGTGCCTGGAACCCACACCAGTCTCTTACACAGAACATGAACTTTAGGATGGGAGCTGAACTCCCATGCAGATAACTAACCCTTCACATTCACCCCGGTGACCCCATGGCAGCTGTTTCCCAACAGCCCAGGTTCCGGGCAGAGCCTGCCCTCTGGAGTCTGTGTAGAGCAAGGCTCCATCCAAAGAGTAGGCATTCCTGGGTGCCCCTCCTGTGCCCCTGGCAGGCTGCACATTGGGCATGTGTGAAGGCAAGTGGGTTCAGTGAGCAGAAGGAGCAGCCCGTGGCGAGGGAGATTGCCATCCAAGGGGATCGCCATCACCAAAGAGGGAGTCTCAAGGTTGCACAGGGCTTCGTTCCTCAGTCTGTTGTATAGCTTATTTTTCAGAAACCTGGGACATGGCAGCTTCTTTGAGTCCGCTCCTCAGGCCCTGTAGCACAGTCAGCTGCAGGCTCCAACTCTGATCTTCATTTCACTCTAGACCTTCAGTCTTGCATCCTAGAGTGGTCTGTGGTCAATCCTCCAGATACTTGGATGTAAGCAAAGGTTGCATACCAGCTTCAGGAGATTCTAAGATACCTTCACTTGTCTCCTTTTCCTTCTGTCCTCCTTTGACCTGCTATGTAGAATTAAGATAGGATGACCAGAAACCTGGCAGCCATATTGGGAGTCCTCCCTGGTTTGGTAGAACCAGGAGATAGAAGGAAGTTGGTCCCTTTGTCCAGCATATACCACCAACTAGGAAATTTACATATGAAAAAGATAGACCCCACCCCCATCGTGTCTAAGCCAATGGGGTTTTCTTTCACAGACTAGCTCTTCATTGCATGGAGGGTTTCATGAGGTCCCAGTTAGATGTGTATTGTGTGTTAGCCAGACAATGACCCGGGACAGAGCCAGGCACAACCGGAGCACCTACCTTACCCTGTTTTGTCAAGTCACAAAGACCTGTTCCCCAAGGTTTCCTTGGCCAGTCCCCTCCTCCTTCCTCCTTCCTCCTTCATGTCCCTGTGGCCATCACAAGACCTAGGGTCAGCCAAGAGGGTGGTGAGCCTGAGCAAGGCCCTGCTTGCCCTCCCCCCACCTTGTCCCCTGTGTCTCATGGGCTGAGCCACTGACTCAGATTCTACCAAGACCGTGCACTCCTGACTCCTGATCTACTCTTCAATACAATTTCAGGACAAAGACCATGAGGTGCCCTCTTCTTACCAAATGGTCCCCCAGTTGCTGCTTGGACACCTCAGGGGAACGGTTACCTGCTGTGGTCTAGCCAGTGCTGCTGAGCTGGGACAAGGAAGCTGGTCTGTAGTCCAGGGCTAGAATCAGCCTCCTGCCCCGGGGTCTGGGTACATCTCCCCACTCCATCACTATCCCAGACCAAGACCAGGATTCCCAAACGCTGGACTGCTGTAGGCTCTGGATACCTGCTGTTGTGACTTCTGCACCCCAGAAGTGAGCTCCATCTCCATTTGAGGGGTTCTGAAGCTGGGGGAGGGTTTCAGAGGCTCCCTTCCTTGCTCCCCCAAGACAAAGAGGAGGATTAAATCACTGAGACCAGGCTATGCCCCTGCACAACCTCCCAGGCTTCTCACCACTCACCTGCTTTATTTCCTCACAGGCTCTCATGGAGCCAACCTGGTTTACAGATGAGGACAGTGAGGCCCGAGAAAGCAGAGAGAGGGGCAGTGCCCAGCCTGGCTCTTTCTCCATCCCACCCCTACCCCTACCCGCCCAGTGCTGTCCCGGTCGGGACAAGACTCCAACTTGCAGAAGAGATTAGGACTAAGGAGAAAGAACGCCGTCCTGGCCCCGCGCATGCCCTGAGTATTTAAATTCTTTTTCATAATTATCTCAGATAGTAATTACTGCAGAAGCAGATGCGCTTATCGCAGACAAGAAGCCACCTGCCTTCCCATTTTTGTCAAAAGTGGAAACTGACATTATTTTTTGCTATTTGCTTCAATGGCTGTTTTCACTGTAAATAGCACCTTCACCACAAGAAGAACAACCCTGGAGACATAGGGGGTGTCCAAGCCTCCGGGTGAATACCCCAATCTGGCTGTGGGCACTGCTCAAGGACTTGAGGGGAGAGAGGAGCATACTTCCACAAAACATACAGCTGGGGTTCACTCCCAGGGAGAGGCGGGTACCCCTCCCCCACCACCCCTCCCCTCCCCCGCCCCAGGGCTGTAACCCTCTGGACTCACCCACCCACCACAAACATCAGTGTCCTGGACCTTGAAAGAATTGGCTCCCATGAGAAGTTCTCATAACTCACTCCCCCCCCCCCGGGAGGATGCCCCTCCATGGACTGGGCACTCAAAGCTCTCTCCTCTCTCACAGCCTAGCTCGGGGGTCTTCAGTATCAGGAGCAAGAGGCAACCTGAGAACCCTCCATCAAGGGAAGGTCCTGCAACCAGGCAGGATAATTAACCTTCAGGAATCAGGTGGGAATCCCAGGCCCGAATCAGCCAGCCTCTCTGGTCCCCAGTGTCCCCTCTCTCAAATGGACAATCCCAGAGGATCTTGACCACCTCTTTTCTAAGAAGAACCAGATGAATAAATCATTCCTCCTGAAAAGCTTTTGGTGTGAACACCTGAACACGGGTCTCTTTCCACTCTCAGCCCAAGTCACAAATGGCTTTACTATTGTAATTGTCAAGAACTACACTTTATCGTGGTGGGTACCTGGCAGGCATTTCTCATTAGGTCATTTATCTTGTCCCCAAATCCCACACTATGGGTCCGTTCTCAGTCCTCCTTTTCACTTGAGGAAGCAGTCTCAGGGTGGCTGAGTTGTCCACAGCCTCACAGTAAACCTGCTAAAGCACTCAATATTCTGTTTCCGAAGATGAAAACCTGATTGCTCCCGTTTCCCAGACTGAGGCACCGAGGTTCAGAGAGGTGTACCTCAAGTTGGAGGGAGTAGAGACCCAAGCTTGAGCACAGAGGAACTGGAAGGGAGTCCTGAGGACTTCAGCCTGGCTTCTGGAAGAACCCCCTACTAGGCGTGCCACCTGTCTCTCCTCACTGCTGCGTTCTGCTGCCCCCGCGTGGTCAGAAAGGTTGACCGGGCTTCGAGCTACGAAACCTCTGGGGATTTGTTTGCTGGAGTGTTGGTGGAAGTGCGGGACTTGGTCAGAAGGCAGGAGTGGATGGGTAAAGACTGCGAGCACAGCCCCGCCCTGGATTCTCAGTCACCGCCGACTCCCTGTAGGCAAGCCGCTTCCTATCCTTTGGCCTAGCAGATCTGTCTGGGACAGTCTTCCCTCGCTTTATCTCTTTCCCACAGGGTCCCCCAGCCCCACTCATTCTTGTCTGTCACCATTTGAAGCCATGATGCGGATGTATTGATTGTCTTTGTGCAGAAATGAACCTGGACTAGGTGCCTCGCGGTAGAGGCTTGGACTGGGCTCTCTTCATCATCCTACACGCCTCTGACCTGCGAGCTTGAGCTGATTCAGCTTCAGGCCCTCTTTCGTAGGATCAGGCAACAAGTCACAGCCCCACATGATAAACGCTGGCCCGCTGAGAGATGCCGCCCGCTACTATAGCTGCACTCCGGTGGGCAGCCTCCGAGGGGCGTGGGCTATAAGGCGCAGGAGGACAACCAGGTGCACAAGGACCGAGGGTGACTGTCTCTGCTGGGACAAAGAGGATAGTCTGGAACTGAATTTGCCTCCCAAATCAACCTGGTGGAGCCTCTCATTGATCTTGCCTTCCCACACGGAGAAAAGTTTAGTCTAAATGCTTTCTGGGCCTCATGAACACCTGCCAAGACACGGTGTCACCTGCTCAGCGACCTGCCTCTCTGTGTCTCCACTGCGGAGGCTCCCGCATGGCCCAACCCACTAGTCAACCGTGCTGTGATGGGCAGGAACCTGTACATCTGGGAGTGATCCAGGTTTCTCTGTCGCAACCTGGTGAACCCGCTACTCGGCAGCAAGCTCTTCTCACGAGGCGGGAAACCCAGACACCAAGAAGTCAAGGGTCTTATCTAGGTCTCACAGCTGGGAAACCACAGAACCGAGATCCGATCTCTGCGGGGAGGGTCAGGGCGGTAGGCTGGAGAGTCTACGTCCGCTCTCTACTGAATCCGTTTGCGTACCAGCCCTGCATTCTGGAGCGGAGACCTGCAGTCAACAGGGCTCAGAGTATGTGACCTCCTGGTAGTAAGTTCTAGGATCTGAGCCTCCGCTCTCTGTGGACCAGCGCCTAGCGCCCCAGCTCGGGGGTGTCTTTCTGCCAGAGCCACCGCTCGGCCACACGCACTAACGGACTGCGATGCTCGCAGCGCCTCCTGGTGGCGTCCCGCACCCTCGGCGGCCGTGGCTTTGGCGCACGCCCTAGCTGAGCTCTCCAAAGGCGGCTGGCCAGGCTAAGGACTGGCGCTCACTAGCTGAGCTTCACCACCTGCCGCTGGAGGCCGAGCTCTTCCTGAGAGTCCCGGCAAGCCTGCCCGGTAGCTCCGACCAGGCTGAAAGTCAGAGCCCCGGGTCACCTGCGCGACTGCACCTCGGCCTTCCAGCTCGCCGTGAGCAGCTGCTCCGTACTTGGGTATATGGGCCCTGAGAAGGGACCCGGGGTTGTCCACCTGTGGCCTCGCTGACTGCAATGCGCACCCGCAAGGCCCACATCCTGCCCCTGTGGGCAGGAGCAGGCAGCGGCGCCCACCCTGCTTATCACTGCCGGAGCGGAGCGCGGGAAATGCCAGGGCCCGGGCACGGAAAAGGGCGGAGAGCTGGTCCCTAAAGCCACGTGGGTTGGGAATATGCCTCTGGGTCAAGTGCCCAGGGACCTGATTTTCCGGCTACATTGCCCTGTCCTCGAGAGCTTCACATGCCGGTGACGCAAACAGCAATTTGAGGAGGGCAAAGGGGGAGGGGGGGAGTACAGCCAAAAGATTCCCCCCCCACACACACACACACACATTGCGCAGGCGGCCTTGCCTTAGCTACTGGTCTCTTTACAGCCAGACCTCCGGCAACGGGGGAGGGGGTAGCTGAAGGCAGGCCCAGGTCTAACAAAGGACTGGATGGCTCCCTAAACCCGAGCCAAGCCTGTTTCTATGGTAACCCTCTTCAGGGATAAAGCAAAGGCTTGGTTCCCCAACATGATGCTACTGGCTGTGAGAAGGGGAGCCGGGCCTTAGAACACTGGTAGGGAAACCGAGTTTGGGGGAAGGATAGGAACATGTTGCAAGTTTTCCTACTACCCCAGACACCCAGGCTTCCCACCGAAAGCCCATTTTGTTTCCTAGAGCACCTGTTTCCTAGAGCCCCTGTTACTTCACACTGAGGACAGGAATACTATCCACAAGTGAACAAGCTGTGAGGAAGGCAAACTTCTCTAAGAAGACAAAGTGTAAGGTGGTGGGGAGGGTCATCATGGAAAGACCTGGTGGCCAGCACATGAGAAAACACATGGGGAAGTGAGGCCTTCTGGAAAATAGGAAAGGACAGGAAAGAGGCCTTCTAAACATCAGGAAGCAACATCTGGGGCTGAGGAAGTAGTCCCAGACCAGGCAGCAAGTTTAGGCTACTGAGCACCTCAGGGAGATGCAGAGGCAAAGGGAAAGTGAATCCGAGAGGTGAGCTCCAGGGACATAGAACCCCAAGGTGGGCAGGGGTAGGTTAGCCCAAGTGGCCAGGCACTCTTCAGAGAAAGGGCTGTGTTCACAGAAGCCAGTCTCCTGCAGAGACACGGTAGAAGTGCACACTGGGGCACTGGGGGCTAGCAGCAAGGGAGGCAGGGCAGTGGTCTGTCCAGAGTAGCCAGGTCTGCACACTAGGATGACCCTCATTGGATGGTCTGGGATAGAGAAGCTTATGGAGGGAAGAGGTTGAGTTCTGAAATGTCCTGAGAGTTCGTTCTGCAGGATTAACCGGTAGTGTGAATGTTGGGAACAGAGAGGGAGCGGAGGCCAGGTTCTAGAATGTTCTGGGGCTCAATAGAAAATAGGAGGGTGAAAGAGGAGTCATATTTCTAGCCCAAGGCAACAGAGTTGCCAACGGGCTATCTGCTCTCCCTCCTGTTCCAGCTTGGACTACCATATGCACAACTTTCACGTTCACCCCTCCCACCAGCCCACCCTTCTCATGGTCACCCAGCCCACCCCTGCATTTTGCTCCGGACATTTGACAAACACAACTGTCTAACTAGCTGGTAAAGACCTTTTTCCTGAGCTACATGTGCAAAGTTGTTTGTATCTAAGAAACATTTCTTTTGCTTTGTGCCACGCCTGGGGCCACTAACTGGGACTCAGTTTACCATCAGCCTAGCCCTGCCCACCTCAATCCCCTTTCTCTTCCATGCAGAACCTCACCTTTCTCCTACCTGTTTAGAAGTTTCCTCTCTAGCACCCATGTCTGGAGCCACAAGTGGGACATTGTGCAAAGGCCATGTGGTCTGGACGGGACTCCCCAAGAGGACAGGTTAGTCTGGGGGCACAATTTATATTGTGCAGGTAGTGCATGGTGAGTAGGCCAGAGTATGACTACCAAGTTCACAGTGGAGAAGCTGAGGCTTCCCAGCCTGAACCACAGAAAGAATGGCCCAGACCTGGGTCATGGCATACTTTGCCTTCTTGGTGCTGGTGGGCTTCCCCCAGGAGTTCTTGTCCCCCAGCAGTGACAAGACGACCCTTATTCTCTTTGGGCCTGACCTTTGGAGGCAGGATGGTGTTCAGAAAGCCTTGGTCCCAGCTACCACCCCTCGGGCTCTAGCACCCTCCCACAGGAATGGCTCAGCTGGCCCAAGGGCGTCGGCCTGATGACTCGGCTATGGGTGGGAACTTCAGGCATAAACCCTGACCCTGATGCCAAAGCCCTGGAGCCAGCACAGAAGCACTACTGTCCTTTCCTGTCCCCACCCTTCCTGAGCTTCAAAGGGTGAAAGTCCTAGAACAGGGAGGGCAGAAACCTTAACATCAGCGAAGCAGGACTGGCCTTGAGCTTCCGATCTGATAAAATGGACAGAAAGGAGGATGTTAGTCTCTGACTAACCTACCAGGACACTGACAGTCTCAGAGGCTGAGACCTATACCTGAGGCCAGTGTTTAATTATCAGAAGCCCCTGCCGAGGAGAAGCCAGGAGCAGGTGCTTCAGGGGTAGGAAGGGGATACCCAGGCAACTCCTATTCCAACTTCTGCACCAACCTGCCCCTTCCCCTAGCCCTGGCCCACTCTGGATCTTTTGGCAAACTCCGAATAGCGGGAAAGAGCCACCACCTTCCTCCCAGCTAGTTTGTATTCCGGCAAGAGCACGTCTGTATTGTTGATTCACCCAGTATTTATCTGTGCCTGCTTTGCTCTGTGCCTGGTGCTGGGTGATGGGGACAGAGAGGGGAGGCTCATTTGTACACACCCTGGGAAGTGCTACTAGCAGGCACCTAGAAGGCAGTTGGGGAAGCACCAACTCTGTGGAGAGTGGTCAGGGCTGGGCATTGCAGGACGTATAAGAGTTCCCAGGCTCTCCAAGCAAAAGGTCCAGAATGGGAAGAGGGGTTGCAGGGAGCTGGGAAAGAAGAGTGGCCAAGGTGACTGGTACACAGTTCAGCAGGGAGTGATGGCCATAAGACTGAAGAGGGTGGGGCCAGGATGCTGGGCTGTGAAACTCGAAATTTGTATTACAAGCAAATGGGGACTCGTGGCGAGATTTGCACAAGACGTGAAAAGTAAGGCATTCCCTGCTAATTCCCTGCTAGCTCCTGACAACCCCTCCTGAGGCAGCAAGCCTGGGCAGATAGACTGAGAAAGACCAGCCCCACCCCAGCCTCTCATCAGCCATAGCTGAGGACCCTGTGTGATCCTGAGAAGAATATGCAACCTCTCTGGGCCTATTAGGTGAAGACAGACATAGAAGGGAGGATGATTCTGGTGAGGGGTAAAGATGCACATGCAGCCACCCATCCCTCTCAGAGCAGGCAAAGTGGGCCAGGCCTGGATCACTTCCTACCTCTGGGGATGGCTGGGAATGGGCCTGGGAACCACAAAGACCAAACTGCACAGATCTGCAGGTTGGGTGCCACCGACCAGGCTCCCTGCAATCATATGCATTTACTGAGAGACACCCAGACACCAGGTCCTCCAGGCATCCAGTGTAGGACAGGCCCCATTTACAGCCACTGCCCCAGCGCAGCTGTCAGATCTGCCTGCTCTCATGTGGGTGGCCAGACAGACTCAGCAAATGCTAACTAAGGTCAGCACCCCATACTGGCCACACACAGGAGTCATCTTTCCAGAGGGCCTCTCCCCCAGCATGTACACACCCGTGCCAGTGTCTGCACATGTGGGCTGGCAGCTAGGCACACATAGTACTTCTTAAATGCCAATTACATAGAAATTACAGTTGTCAGAATACCAAGAAGGCCATGGTGAGGCTCCAGTGGGCCTCTTAACCCATATGGTGCACTCCAGCAGCAGGTCTCAAACCAGTATAATTTCCATATACAGAAGGAAAATAGGGAATGGGGGCTCTGAAGAGCCAGACAACCATAGCCAAAGCAACAGTGATTTTTTTGCCTGTGGCAGGAGTGACAGGAAAGGTAGCATGTCCATTAGAGTTTGAAAAGGGTATCATCTGGGCTCTGCACGCCCTTGCTTATGTACTCCTGGGCTACTTCCCAGCAGAACACTGGCTAGAATCATGCTTACCCTATCCGCACCAACCTCTAACAATCCCTCTCTTGGCCGCCAGGTGTCGCCACACACTGCCTATGACCTGGAGAGGCCACAGTCATGGAGATATCAGGTTCCAAGCTACATGAGATTGTTGAAGCTCTGTGGCAGTCCCCAGAATCTTGCTGTTACTGGTCAGCCAATAGGGCCCTTCTTTATCCAGATATGAGTCAGAGAAGGCAAAGAGAAACACTCCAGTTTGAACAGTCCTAGCCCTTGAGTGCTGAGGCGCTGGGAGCTGGACTGGCAGATGTCAGAGCCAGAGGCTGCAGCTAAAGTCCTGAGATCCAGGATTCTATTACTCTAAGATCCCACTAGAAACCTAAAACTGCAGGTGGCCCTGAGTCCCATGGATCTTGTGTTTTTGTTTTGTATGCACACACATTAATAAAATGAGCTTTCATTTTATTAATGGAACATAGTAAGAGATTATGACAGAAATAATACAAGGCAGTAGCAATACCATGGAGCAAACACTATGGGGCGCTGTGATAAAAGCAATGTGACCGCTCTCTCTCCTCTCCTCAGAGAAAGCTTCTTCCTTACATGAGGGAGCACTCACAGTTCTTCATTTGACGGGAGCACTTATGGATTCTCTTTGCCTGAAGGGAGCACATTTGGCTTCTCTTCCCTTGAGGAGAGCACTCCCAGGTCCTCTTCCCATGAGGAGTTGTGTCAGTCACTTTTCTGTTGCCATGATAAAATACCATGACCAAAGCAACTTATGGAAGGAAGAGGGGTTTTGGCTTATGGTTTCAGAGTGATGAGAGTCCCTTAGGGGAAGTATGGCAGCATTCAACAGTCACAGTGACAGGAGCGGGAAGCTGAGCAATCATGTTCAAGCACAAGCACACAGCAGAGAGAGTGTAGAAGTAGGGATAGGTCTTGTGCTCTCAAGCCTCTCCCGCAGTGTAGCTCCTCCCACAAGGCCACGCATAGAAACCTCCCCAAACAGGGTCACCAACCAGGGATCAAGTGTTTAAATATTTGAGCCTATAGGGGCATTTCCTATCAAACCACCACAGGGAAGCACTCCCAACCCCTCTTCACACTGAGGGGAGCACTCCTGGCTTCTCTTCAACACATCTGGGTTCCCGGCATCACTACCCTTCCCCTATGGAGCCAGCCAAGAAAAACAAAGGCCACTTTGCTGGGTATGGTGGCCATGTCTGTAACTCTAGCGCTTGGGAAGTGGAGGCAGGAGTCTCAGCCACCCAGTGAGTTCAAGGTCAGCCGGAGCCACATGAGATCCTATCTCAAAACAACAAGAAGAAATTGAAATTACGCAACAAGGACAACAAAAAACCAAGCTTCATTTGAATGGTGGAACTGGAGTGAGACAGTAGATTCTACAACCAAGATGTCAGGTGGTGCCTGCCTAGGAAGTCATGGCGACTCACGTTCCAAACACGACTGGGTGTGGAAGAACGGCTTGTGCTACTCTACGTGGAAGAGGTCAAAGCCAGAAAATTGGGAATTACCTCTTTTAAATCTTTTACTTTTAAAATTAATTTTCATTTTATGGGTATGGGTGTTTTGCTTACATGCATGTCTGTACACCACATGTGTGCCCGGTGCCCATGGAAGCCAGAAAACCTCCTGGAACCAGAGTTGTGAGTTGCTGTGTGGGTACTGGGAACTGAACCATCTTCACTTGTGGGGAGCACTCCAAACCCCTCTTCCAAAGATGGGAGCACTTCCAGATTCTCTCCACGTGAAAGGCCTTTGCAAGTGCAGCACACACTCTTACCACTGAGCCATCTCACCATCTTAGCCTTCCGGCGTGTGCACGCATGCTGTGCGTAAGTGTGCAACACCTGTGTGCGTCAGAGGTTAACCTGATAAAGTCAGTTCTCTCCTTCTACCCGGTACCTTTACCCACTGAGCCATCCCATCAATCCCTGGATCATTTGTTTCTGGAACTTTCCCTGTAGTGTTCTTGGGTGGCTGTTGATCAAGGAGAACAGAAAGGGAAGACAAGATCTCACGTGAGGGGACTGTGGCAGCTGGGTCTCACTGGCAGTTCCCTGATGACAGAAACAGGATATCTTTTCACATGCTTATCAGCCATCTGCACGCATGCTTGCTGAGGTGTCTGCTCAGCTTTTTGCCCGTGTTGTAATTGTGTCATTTTCTATTGTTACATTTTAAGAGTCCTTTGTATGTGTTGAACAATAGTCCTTTATCAGCTATGTCATTTGCAATTATTTTCTGCCAGCCTGTGGCCTCTCTTATTCTCCTAACTTTGGCCACCCTCATAAAATTTGAAACCTTACATGACCCTTAGTAAGCCAGTACCCTCTCTGCTCATCTCTGGGAAATAGGGGCTGAACCCTCCACTAGGTTGTGGAGGGTGACATGAGACTTGAGCCCGCACCATGGGGCTGCTGGGAACCCTTGGTGAATCTGCATCTCCTTGATTCTCTAGACGGAGTGTGATGCTCACAGACCAGGAAAGCCCCAAGCCTTGACAAGGGGGTTGTATACCAGGAAGACTCTAACATGTAGATAACCGTTAGTCCTAGGTGGAGCAGAGAAGGTGGCCTTAAGGAGACTGTGGTCCAGACATACCGTTTAAGTAAGGACTGTTTGTTTGCTCCAATTTCTCACAAGGACTACCACTCCCTTTCCCCCACAAGCATCCCATTTAACCTCCAACTGTCCCCATAGACCTCTGTCCTTAGCTTACACTAAACCTGCCCCTCAGGGTCACAATGTGAGGTTTCAAAACCTCCCATACCACTGAAAACACCTTTCCCCTAAAACCTACCTGCCCGATTCTGTCTTGGCTAGTAATCATTGGAGGATTGGCTGAGTTGGGATGCAGCCACAAGGGGGCGCCCTTGCTCTCCTGTGCACCAGAACTCTGCAGGATTGAAGAAGCAGCAGACTCAGTTTCAGCCCCAGACCTCCTGTGAGCCCCATTCAACGCCTCCAGAGGAGAGGCTGCCCTGCCCACATCAGAACAATTCTGTGCACAAAGAGCTTTGTAATGGCTCCAGGCTATCCTGCAGAAACCATGTGACCTTCAAAGGCCACCAAATCAGAAACTCTCAAGAGAACAGCTTGACTTAGGAAACTCAGAACAAAGAGGCCTGGGGCTTCCAGAGAAGTTCAAGGCCTAGAAACACATGTAAAATTTCTCACTATTTACTTGTTGCTCCAAACTTCTCTAAATGTCCTGTCAAGAAGCCAGGGGCCACCTGCCACCTCTGCTGCAGGATGAACCCTGGTTAATAGCATATCTGAGTGGCTTAAGTAGAACACCCCAGGTATCTGTGCTATGGACAACCCCCCACACACACACACACACACCTGCACCTACCCGTAGACCAACAAGTTAGCTCTGTGCCCTTCAGCCTGCCATTTTGAGAAACACATTTGCAAGCTGTTGTGGACCACCATTTGCAGGGAAGCCTTATGCAAAGACAAGTCAGAGCTTAGACACCTGCAGACAACATGCACTCCTACATGCGTGTCCTCTACAGAAGAATCCTCACACAAGCCGATTTCCATGGTCATGCTGCCCGGGACCCCACAGCTCTAGTCTAATCCTGAGGATGACCCCTAGCAAACCTAAAGCCTATGATTCATTCCCAGTCCTCAAAGCTGCTGAGATCCAGCCAAGATCATGCAGGATAGGCTGTGGTACCCAGGAGGGGTCTGTGATGGTCTGAAACAGGCACATGGTTTTCATCAATGTTTCTTAGCACAAGAGAGCCAAGCTAGCCTTGAGCTCACTCTAGCTGACAATGACTTTGATCCTGATCCTTCTGCCTTCATCTCTTAAGTACTGAGGTTATTGTGTGCATCACCCAACTGCCATTCCCAGTGGAGTTAGGGCTCTCAAGGAGTTGGCTCCTTGGAGTAGAAAAAAAAAAAGAACAGGAAGTAATGAAAATGTAACTCAAAGTCCTCTGACAGGAGTTGGGCCAGCATGGGCCGAGCCCTCCCGCCTCCAACTGCTTCCACTGAGGGAGAACAGCTCTACCCTTGGAGCCTCCTCCTCAGGGGGAAAAAAAAAAGGCCTGCTGCCAGGAGCACAGTGAAGGTGATCATCAGAGCAGACACACCCATAGGTGAGAGAGAGAAGGACAAAGGGGTCACAATCCAATAGGGGTCATTTCTATGTCAGTGCGGAGGGAATGAACTGGACAGCACAGTCTCATTCTCTGAGACAAGTGAACTGATGGAGTTCCAGCTGTTCTCCAGGTTACAAACAGTTCCACTTAACTCCAAGTGAAGAGGACAGTCAAGTCAGTCATGGGAAGACAAGCAGTGAGTGATGTGCTCACATAAGCGGAGCTCTTGAAAGTTGACCTCACAGAAGCGGAGAGCAAGATCTGGGGAGGGCAGAGGAAGGGCATCCAGTGAGGGATGCAGTGTGGTTGAGGGGAAAATGTTCTGGTGGGCCATGGCATAGCCCATGGGGATGGGCTGTAACTAATTTAGTGTCTCAAAGTAGCCAGAAGAATTAGAATGTAGTCTGCTTAGAGAAACAATGAAAACCTAAGGTTGTATATACTGTAACAACTCTGTGTTGGTTATTCCTGTGGTGGTTTGATTGGGATGCTCCCCAGTCTCAGCATTTGAACACTTGGTCCCCAGTTGGTGGCGCTGTTCGGGCAGGGTTAGGAGGTATGGCCTTGCTGGAAGCAGTATCACTGGAAGCTTAAAGACAAGGTGCTGTTTTCTGGTTCCTTCTCTCTGCTTTGTGCTTGCAGTTCAAAATGTGAGTTCCCAGCTTGCTGTTCAAACTACTTTGCTTGCTGTTTGCTGCTGTACTTCCCGCCATGACAAACTGCTGTCTCTCTGGAACTGTAATCCCAAAGAAACCTTCCTTTTATTAGTTGTCTTTCTCCTGGTGTTTTATCACAGCAACAGGATGAATAATACATGTCAATCAAAAATTATTTTTAAGTCGGGTCTGGTAATCTAATTCTAGCTACTCAGGAGTCTGAGACAGAAGAATGTCAAACTCAAAGGCCATCTAGGCAACTTAGAGAGACCTGATCTGAGGTTTAAAAAGAAAAAAGATAGTAGCTTAATAGTGGAATACGTGCCTTGCATGCACAAGACCCTATGCTTACATAAATAAAGTGAATATATATTCACTAAAGGCTTTACAGTGACCATGGTCATCCCTAAAGCCACGGTCACACAGTTTCATAAAGCTATGCCTGAGAGAAAGCCTGGGAACCCAACACCACATGTACATGAGGATATGGCCAGGGGCTGGACAAGACGCTCTTCAGACAACCTGTATGAAAGCCAAGATGTCCTCATGGGGCTCCACTGGACCAGAGAGACTCAGTCACACCTGGCAGATGGGAGTCAGGGGAGCAATTCAGTGGTGGCTAGAGAGCCTGAACCACTATGAAGAGTGAAAATCTTGTGTCTCCTGGAATGTAATGAGGAGGGATGGATGGCCAGTAATATGGGGACTGCTTCAGCAACTGGAGCTGTGGGGTGGGAGCCACAGAGACTGCCTGGAAGCACGACTCCAGACCAGTTGCTGACCAGCGTGCAGTCAGGTACTCCTGGGCTGCACGTTCCCCATCAGAAGTACTGCTGGATGCAGGCAGCTGAGACAAAGCTCTAAAGGAATCCTGGGGGCCTAATGCAGAAGGTGCAGGGGGAGTAACCATGATCTGGCAGGATAGCCCAGGCTGTGGGGGAACAGGGGTAGCTGCTATGACCTCTGTTGTGTTTGTCAATGGAGCTCCATCTAGTCCTGCAGATGGCTGTCACAACAGAACTGCTAGCTCTGGGAATCTGAAGGGGTGAGGGGTAGGTCAGTGGCAAGGAAGCAACCTCTGCTATACTCCTGGGGAGAGGGGGAGCAGTGAGGAGAAAGGAAGGAAGAGAAAAAGCCACTGGCGATGACCCTCCATGAGCTGTGACCGCAGAGTTTGCTTGACATGTGCCTGTTTTGTTTCCTTAAGATTCACTTGTTCTTTCTTACGTTTGTATGTGTTTTACCTGCATGTGTGCATTTGCATCACGTGTGGGTCTGGTGCCCACAGGGGCCACGAGACGGTCTCAGATTCCCTGGACCTGGAGTTCTAGATAGTTGTGAGCTGCCATGTGGGTGCTAGTAACCAAACCTGGGTCTTCTGTAAGAGTAGTGAGCTAGCCCACACTTATGGTTAAGGGTTACTAAGTCATCTCTCCAGCTCCCGTGCTTATAGTTTCCCTATTTAAAAAAATTGTTTAGAAAGTGTGTGTGTGTGTGTGTTTTCAAACACATGCATGCAGGTGGGTGTGTGCGAGAGCTCACCCATGTGCATATGCAGGTTTGCTTGCACGTCTGTGTGTTTGTGTAACAGAGCACATGTGGTGCAGAGGAATGTCAGAGAACAACCTGTGGGGATCCATTCTCTCCACCATGTGAGCCCTGGGAACTGAAGCCAGGTCATCCGGCTTAGTAGAAGACGCCTTTACCCACTGAGCCATCTTGCTGGCCCTCATGCTTGACTTTTGTTTATTTGTTTGTTTGCTTGCTTATTTTTAAAGTTTCCATCACAGCTTAAAAACAGGAGACTTTACATCCAAATGTAGTTTGCAAACATGTCTTAAAGAATGCTTAGCCACTGAGGGCTATGTGCCACCGCCCCCAGCAGGCCACTCCTTGGGTTCTGCCCACCACTCACAGTAAGAAAGAATATTCTATTCCCTGCCAGAACTGGTGGCATGACACATGTGTGCACAGACACCTACAATGCTGTTACCATGTGTGAAGCATTTCGACCGTGTCTACTCTGTCCTCATCATTCAATTTCCCTGGTGTGGTACTGGGTGTGGTACTCACACATACCAACCAAATCCTCTCCCACTAAGCTACATTTTCAGTCCCCAGCCCCCTGTCTTTTGTAACTCTTTGGGACAGAGTACCATTAACTCTCAGTCCTCCTGCCTCAGTATCCCAAGCAGCTGGGATTGAAGACCTGCTTGATCCAGTCCAGCTTCCTACCACAGTTAATATACTGGCTGCTGCTCGCCACATGTACCTGTTCCAGACTGCTCACAGGAATCTGTCCCGTCCCAGAGGACACTAAGGGCAGCCATGTGGGCATGCCCACTCTGACCTTCACAGTAGACCTTAAGGATATCCCTTCTGCTCTCTGGGCCTCAGTTTCCCACATTCTCATAGCTGCCTTCTTAGCTGACACCCAACAGAGCTGAAATTCACGTAGGCTCAAAGAAAACCTGTCTCCTTCAGTTCTGCCCACATCCATTCCAGACCTGCCATCACCACACCCAAGGTGACCCACCAAGCTGCTGAGTCCACATCTGGGAGAAGGAGGCAGTAGGGGAGCAAGTGAGCACAGGAGAAGAGACAGGGAGATAATAGAAAAGGCCGGTTAGCTGACCTGTGGCTCTCACTCTGAGCTCATCTGGTAGGCTGGGGACCCTGTGACATTCCAAGACTGGTGTCAATTTTCAATGTTTTACAAAAGAAAGGAGACAAACAGGCTGAATAACCTTTCTGTGCTATTTGATCATTTTTAATGATGTATATGTACTATTCTTATCATTAAACAACAACAGCAAAAAAAAAGTTTTAAAATGATTTTTTTCTTTCTTTCTTTTTTTTTTTTTTTTTCCTTTTTGAGACAGGGTCTCTCTATGTAGCTCTGGCTAGTTAGAACTCCCAGTGTAGACCAGGCTGGCCCGGAACTCACAGAGGTCTGCCTACCTCTGCCTCCCCAGTCTGTGCTACCACACATAGCTGATTTTTTTTTAATTGAGGAACACAGTGGAAGCAGGCGTGGAATGTCAGCTTTAGCCATAGTTGAGGAGTGGTGTTCAGAAGCCCCCACGGCTGTTTCCAGTTTGCAAGCCATCATCCAGCCTCGGGTGACCTTGGCCTGTACTCAGTGCCTGTTGGGATGCATCACCCTCCCTCCAGGGTAGAGACTCAAGACCAACCAGGTCAGCACGATTAAGTTAAGTTACAGAGTCACGGCAAAAAGCCACTAAGAAGTGGCGCGGCTGCCCACGGGTCCAGGCGCCACCTGGAGGTAATTGCCTGACATGACACCTCATGGGGCAAACGTGGTGAAGAAGATGTACATCTTGGCCAGGAAGGTAGTGACAGAGCCCTGGCGCCACAGCTTCATCTCTACGTCCAGGGCAAAGTCCCGTGGCTCCAGAACGGACCGCTGCAGGGATACCACACCAGTGTAGGCATTGAGTCTGCGTGTGACGAAGTAGCCCTCTTCGTTACCCTTGGTGATGGTCAGGGAGATGGTGTCCCCAGCAAAGGCGGGAGCGGGGCCGATGCGGAAGATATGCGCGGGTACCAGTAGGCCTGTCTGGAAATTGAGCTGGTAGTGCGTGATTCGAGCTGGTGAGGTTTGACATTCCGCGATATCCTGGCATGTTGTGCGCTCGCACTTCCTGTGAGGGAAGGATGCTTGGTCAGTGGCTGGGGACCCTCACTCCCATTCCAGATGTGGACAGACCCCAGCAGCTGGCTCAGGCACCAGTGGACCAGGGGGTCAAATGTGAGCTCTACCCAGAGAAATCTAGCAGCCACACATACGTTACTTTGCCCCCTCTGGGCCTCGTTCCCACAGCTGTGAGATGATCTCCTGTGGGGGTGTGGCTGACGTGCCTGGCACAAGGTCCCAGCAAGCCTGTCAGCAGCTCTTTTCATCCATATTTGTCCCTTCTTTTCTTCCACTTCCCCCTTTCATCATAACCCCCTGCCCAGCACAGCCTGCTGCCAGCCACACCCAACCTGTCTCCTGTTGTAGCACTAGGTGCTCTCCCTTCCCTGTTAAGTCCCTTTAAGTACTTCAGCTCACACATCTGGTGTCCTGCACAAGGGAGGCCACAGCCCAGGCAGCCCTTGGAGAGGCTGAAGACTGAGCTGGCCAAGGAGTGAGACACCAAGGCCTCAGTCTACAACCTGATGACTGGTTGCCTGGCCAGACCTTGCAAATGCAGGCCAGCAGCCAGATGACCAGGCAGGGACAGGAATCATGGTGGGCTCAGGAGGCCCAGACATGGCAGCTATCCCATGAAGTTGCTCTGGTGATGCTGCTCTGGCTGCTGGTCCCCAGAAACCCCCAGGAGGTAATGAGCATATATGGTAACACTGGGAGTTTGTTACACAGAATGTAATGCATGTAGTGTGTGCCTGTGTGCGTGCGTGCGTGCGTGCGTGCGTGCGTGCGTGCGTGTGTGTGTGTGTGTGTGTGTATAGTTCCCAGCAAATACTGTGTCTGTGTTAAAGAGTCTACAAGGCTGATTAACTGGTTCTGACTCTGAAGAGTTGGAATGTTACAGGTCTTGTAGTCAGATTATCTTGAGCTGTCTTCAACTCCCTTAATATCCAACCAGTGTCCATCTGTGTGTGTGACCTGCATGTGTCATCAGGTAAGTCCTTTGGGGATGCACAAATAGACTCCTAGCTTACGCTAACCTGAAAGTTAAGAATGTTACCAAACAATACCCAAGAGATCCCCCCAGTTTGTGTAACCTGAACGTATTTACCAGTGTTTTTTAAAAGTGTGTTCATTTCTAAGTCTTTGTTTTGTTTCCCTAGAAACTTCATAAAACTGTTTTCATGAACATGCTATTTGAGTCAGCCTGAATCCATGTTCCTGAGACACAGCCATTCATATCTGGCAGTAGATCAAACTTTCTCTCTTTGAGGTGACAGCCCTCTTTTTTTTAGCATGGACAGTTCTATATTTCCTTTCATAGTGCTTTATAGGAAACGGTAGGAGGTGGCCATGGCAAGGACCACCACCTGACTCTTAGCCTGTGGCACAGGGGCAGTAAAGGGCCCTGGATCACACCAGGGCTGAAGGCACTCACGTTTCTGAGACACGGACATAGTTCGGTGGGCAATCAAAGCGCAGGCAGCGGAAACTACCCTGGATGTTGTGGCAGGTCTCAGCCTCAGAGCAGTTGTGGGTACCCAGTGCACACTCATCAAGGTCTGGGGATGGAGAGTAGGGTTGTTAAGAGAATCCTTATGGCCTAGGAACCCAGCCTGAACCACTCCCACCAACACTGGAAGCCTGGGTTCTGGGCAGCTGTGTGGCCTAAGAGCACATCTGCCCCATCTCACCATGGCAACACAGCAGCAGGGTCCTGGCTCTGCTGGCTTCTCAGAGTGAAGTTCATGATCATCTACTGCATACCAAGTTTCACCACAGCCTGGGATGCTGAGCCAACTGGCAGCAGCCACAGCCACCAACCTGAATGCAGAGCTGCCTACCTGCCCTACCCAGGCCCAAGTACTTCTCCTTCAAGACACACAGGGGCAGGGAGAGCTAGCCACCAAAGCCCACAGATCTGCTCACTGGACAAGGCCAACCAGGCTCCAAGTCCCAAACCTCTCCTGAGGGGGAGTCAAGGTCCCTCCCACACCCACCTTGCCTTGCTGGCTGGCCAGGTCCCTTAGAGTCATAGCTTAGAATCCAGTTCAGAGGAACAGTCAGAGTTGCAGATCTGGTCCATCTTGGGACTGTCTCCCCTACAGCAAATCTGACAAACTACTGAAGCAAGGACTTGTGTCGCCAGTGCCAGGATCCACATTCCCCACTTCCTGACCTTCATAGCTGTGGCAGGGAAATATCAACCTGCACCAGACTAATGTTGGCCTCTCTAGGACTCCTTCCCTATCCTCTGGCCTCTGGACAGCACACTTTCCTGTCCCAATAGGCCCCTGGACGGTTTGGCAGAGATTTAAGGACAGCAGCTCAGATTTTCGAGGTTCTCCTTCTAGTATGTTCATAGATAGTCCCCTGCCTCCTCACACCAGGGTAAGGTGCAGATTCAAGGCCAAGCCTGGAAGCTGGCCTGAATGGCAAGAAGCCATCACCTTCCTTATCCCAGGCCTGGACACCGGGACTATTTCCCTGACCACCGTTGTTCTGAACACGTGGGCTTAGTCTAAGCTATAAGCCTGAGGCAATTCACAGCACCTGCTGTGTCTGGCAGAGCAGAGGCTGTCACTCACCCTTGCAGGACCTCCCGTTGGCCATCATTGTGTATCCCTGCTCTGGGCATGCACACTGGTAGCTCCCAGGCACGTTGACACAGCGGAAGGTACAGAGAATGCCAGCGCCCTGTGCACACTCATCGATGTCTGTCAGAAAGGGTCAGCTGGTGAGCCTCACCCATCCACAGGCACAGCCGGGAAGCCCAGGAGCCATTAACAAGGGAAGACAAAAGGGCTCCAGTGGTGGGAGCGAATTGCTCAAAGCCACATAGAAGATGCGGAGCAGAATGGGAATGCACCTCCCAGGACTGTGCACTACTAATAATGACAGCACCACCCAAGGGCTATTTAGGTGCCAGCCCGACTTGGGCCACGTACTCCTGTTGAGATCAGAGTATCATCTCACTTTACAGAGAAGGAACTTGAGGTCAGAGTAGAGAGACTGAAGGACTCACAGCAGGCAAACTGTGGGCTGGGATATGAACTCAGACCCCACACTAAATCCCCTGGGACCCTGGCATATGGGGAAGGGGCCCCTTCTTCATGTGAGTCCTGGGAGGGGCTCACCTGTGCAGGTGTGCCCATCCTCTGCCAGCTGGTAGCCTTGTCGGCAATAGCACTGATAGGACCCATAGATGTTGGCACACTCCTGGCTGCAGCGCCGAGTCTCACACTCGTTCACATCTGTGGGGACAGGGTCTTCATCATAGTGAGTCCTCCCAGACTGTATGCTGGACTGGGATGGCTCACCAGTATCCTTGTTTGGAGAAACATTCCTTTTGGCCACACTTTGAAGAAGGTGGGGCCAGGCAGGACACTCAGCAAGGGCAAGTTTTCTGTCCCCAGGACAAACCCAGGCAAAGCCTGGTGCTACCCTGCTGGGAACATGCAACTACTGGAACTCTTGAGTCACCTAGGTACAAGATTGGCCACCAAGAGCTGACACTGTGTTGAAGTGGGGGAGGGTGCAGGAGCTGGTATAGGATGAAGAAGGGAGAGTTAGTTCATGGCTTCCTCAGAGCATCTGCCCACTGAGCTGTTTCCGATTAGACTGTGCCGGGCCTACACTGGACTTGGGGAAATGGCCATGAAGAAGACAGACAATATCTTCACCTGGAAGAGCTAGCTCACATGTGGAGAGAAGAGGGAAGGGGAGGGACTGGTAAACATGATGGGCAGCATGCCTGAGCACATCAAGAGACATGGGGAAGGCACATCAGAACAATGGGAAGGGGTATCTCACAGAGGTCTGTCTCATGTGGGCTGCAGCCTTAAAGTGGTCAGGGAGGATGCAATTGGAGGGACAGGACGATATTGCTATCTAGGAAAGAGGCTCTGCAGGTGGCCAGCACAGCATGTGCAAAGGTCCTGAGGTGGGAGCTTGCTGAGTGTTTTTAGGAAACATCAATGAGGCAAAGGTGGCTGAGGCAGAGGAACTGAGGGGCATGCAAAAGGAGGCAAGCCACAGCCAACTGTGTCTAACTCTTGAACTTTACATCATTCACTAAAGACAAGCAATGTGTCAACATGTGGCTTGTCCACTCTGCTGTGCTGTGCATCTGACTGTCAGAATCCATGCTCAGTTCACCTCCAGGTCTCCAACAGGCAGCCAGTGGAAGCACAGAGGTGAACACAAGAATCATGCCTAGGCAGAATGCGGGGGAGGTAGAGGCCCTGTCTGCTCCAAATTGCCCACACCAAATCTGGTATGAGGCATGCCCACAGTATAATGACACTAGTGGGTAAGAGTGACTATCCCAGTGTCTTGATATAGCCAGCCCCCCCCCACACACACACACCCCAGGGCCACAGAGGTCTTAGCAGATTGGTCTCACACAGAGGAGAATGATGAAGACCAGTTAAGAAAATGGAGCCAGAGATGCCATGGTCTCTCAGTTGAAGCTCAGCTTCTCACTGAGCCACCACATGGTTTTCTTCCCCAGTGGACCTGATCCAGCTGCACTAGGGAACTACTGTCTGTGGGAACTCTGCGATGTCACCCCCCCAACTACAGGCCCATCACAGACTTGAGGCACAGCCTGTGCCCACACTTGGTTTATCTCGGTGTGTGCTCCAAGGCATCATCCCTGGGAGCCATGTGACCCTGCTTCTTCACAGCTCCTGAGCTCTCCTGGTTGCCCCGTGCCATCTTGGCAACAAACTCCCCGTGATCACAGCAGGAATCAGAGGCTGTCTGTCCAAGTGGGAGTTAGGTGCATGGGGTCACAAGCCAGGGGTCAGAAGTCAGGGTGGGCAGTACCTTCACAATGCTTGCCATCTGCGGCCAAAAGGAAACCAGCAGCACAGGAGCAGCGGTAGGAACCCGGCGTGTTCTCACATGTGTGCTGGCACAGGCGGCCCGGCGAGACCCAGCATTCGTTCACATCTGCGGGGGAGAAAATGAGCAGCAGGCACAGAGTGGCCAGCCAGCAGGGAATGTCAGAGGGTGCAGAGGACCAGGAGGACAAAGCAGTAAGCGGGCTACAGCATGGAATCTGAGCCAAGAGGAGAGGGGGTAGCTTGAAGACAGCCATTTGGGGAGGTCCAGGCCAGAGAGCTGCTACAGAGGGGCAGGTTCTTTGTGCCCAGGGAATCCCAGACCCCAGTATCCCTTACCAATGCAGGTCCTGCCGAATGCATCCCTCTGGAAGCCAGGTTTGCAGTCACATCGGTAGGATCCAGGGAGGTTATGGCACAGTTGGCCCTCACCACAGCGGTGCACACCTGTCTCACACTCATTCACATCTGTGGGGCAGGCAAGCAGGACACCCTGAGGTCCGGACGGCCCCTCTACGGGGCCCCTTAGGCAGAGAGGTAGATGGGGAGGCCGTGTGGAGGCAGGGAGGCTCCAGCCTTACCCACACATTCAGAGCCCTCCTCGTTAGTGTGGTAACCACGACTGCAGACCAATGGGTTCCTCTGACAGGTGTAGGAGCCCACTGTGTTGATGCAGCTGAATCCTGGGCGGCAAGGTGCCAGTAACGATGTGCATTCGTTGATGTCTGCAGAAGCAACAAGGTGATGGGAAGCCTGGCTTGCCCCTCCTCCACTCATCTGGCCAATTCCGGGCTTTAGGCCTAGACTATACCACCCCTGGCACTTGAAAGTCCCACCTCCAGAAGTCACAGTCAGTGGGCTGACTACAGTCTGTACAATCTGTCCAATGGAACAGCTAAGCAAAGGGAAGACAAAGCTGATCATGGCTATTTATTATTATTATTAATCAAAGTATAAATGAATTCCTGGTGTTTTTATGAACATGGCTGCCTATTTGGTCTCCTCCCCACTAAACAGTTCAACAAACACTACACCTCCCCACCCCCGAAGAATCCTGGAGCATAGTAGGTACTCAGAAAATGCAGCCAGGCCTTTGTCTCTCTGTGCTACTGTCCCCCTTGCCACCTGTGTTCTAGCAGAAGACAATCAGAAGCTGTGGGGATATGGTATGCTCTGGCTGTTTAGAAGGAGTGAGTGACATCTCGGACCTTCTCAGGACAATGAGGCCAGCATCTGTCACACTGTGTGTCTCAACCATGGCATGGAGCTAATCTAAGACCCTCACAGTGGTCTTGGACAGTGAAGGCAACTGTGGGTTTCACTTCAGTCGGGAACCCCGTGATATTGTATCCCAGACAGTTCTTTCTAGATCAAAATACATGATCTGTATTCTTTTAGTTTGGTCCCACAAGTAGGTAAACTGAGGCCCTGAGAGAAACAGCTCCAAGGTGAGCAGAGTAGCTATCATTCTGCACATACCCACTCAGTGGGTAGAGACATTGAGGCTGGGAGAAGGGAGTAACCAGCTAGACCCACCACAGCTCTAAAGCCCACAGGATTTGGAGCCGCAGCCCGCAGCCTGCTTACCCACGCAGTTGCCCTCGGGGTCCTGCAAGAAGCCATCCATGCAGCGCTGCCGGGCCTGACAGTAGAAGGAGCCCTTGGTGTTCTGGCATGAGAAGCCTGCCTGGCAGTTGTGTGTGCCCGTCACACACTCGTCCACGTCTGCCACACAGAGGCTGGGCATTAGGGGCAGGAAGCAGGGCCCTCACAGCCAGAGGTGGGAGGCAGGAGGCCCCACCCTCACAGCCAGCAACCCTGCCACACTTCCCAGCTTCACACCATTGTAACCTCAGCAGCCATGAAGGTTTGCATCCCAGTAAGGTGGCAGAGTGAAGTCACTGGGGAGGACCAAGTCCCAGGAGTAAAAGTGACATAACCACATGCCCTGAACTTCTCCATGGTCCTTGCCATTATTCAAAGCATGC
Source organism: Arvicanthis niloticus (assembly GCF_011762505.2). Lineage (NCBI taxonomy): Eukaryota > Metazoa > Chordata > Mammalia > Rodentia > Muridae > Arvicanthis > Arvicanthis niloticus. The sequence goes on along the minus strand of NC_047666.1, from coordinate 31,030,357 downwards.
AAAGTGATTACATTTACCCCATCCTCACAGCAACACAAGAAGTACATTCTGTGACTGGCCCATTTTATGGAGGAGGAAACTAAGGCACAGGCAACCTTCCATTGCTACAGAATGCCAGGCAGTCTGGCTCTCTGCCACCCATCACACTACATCAGTGAGGAGCAGACAGAAATGTGTGAGAGACTGTATCCCAAGGTCAAGTCACACACGTCACTGGAGCACAGAAGCTCACACCCGGGACTCTTGCCACCATCCTTCCTCTATGTCACAGGCCTCTATGCTTGCTGTTCTCTATGCCCATGACATCTTTCCAGGTAGCCTCCCATTGTTTATGTCTCAACTACACTGTCACTTTCCTGAGAGCCTTTCTAGATGCACACCAGAGACACATCCTTCCACCTCCCGTGGTCACTTTGCCATCTCCATATTCCTCATATCCTCTACCTTGAGGTCACAGAAAGATCACCTCACACCAGTGAGGGTACCCAGAACCCCGGCTGGCATTAAAAGAAGCTTAAGAAATATGTAAGGCACTGAAAAAAAATTACTCTTACTAGAAAGCTAGAATTTTCCAGTGAAAGAGATATGAACAATCCTCTGTGGGGCTCCACTTCAGTGTGAAAATGGCGAAACTGAAGCCAGGAGAATGATCAGCAGGTGGTAGGAAAGCCGGGGCAATGCTGCCCTTGTCCCTGCTCCCATCCCTAGCCTCAGACCCCCACCCTCACCCCAAGGAAAGCCAAGTCAGGAATGTGGGGGAAAGACAGGGCAGGGGTAGGGACATCCCTGGGGTGCAGTTAGCCTAGGGAGCAGACGTGATTCAGCCCTTTCTTACCTGTGCACTCGCCGTCTGTGAGGACATAGCCCGGCTCACAGGTGAGTGCCTTGTAGCATTGGAAGGAGCCTGGCGTGTTCACACAGTGCTCGGCCCGGGTGCACGTATGCAGGTCCGTCACACACTCATTGATGTCTGTGTGGAGATTGAGGCAGCTGTCAGGGCCTGCAGGGGCTCCAGGTACATAGGCCTAGCACAACCAGGCATGGGGAGACAGGAAGCACCAGGCTCTGACCTCAGGTACTCACCATGCAGGGAGAAGCACGAAGCTGATGTCCCCTTATCCAAGTATCCCTTCATTCAACAAAGATTTATCACACCCTTCTATGTGTCAAGCAAGGCTCTTGGCAAGAGGGCTGGGTGTGTGAACAAGACAGAAATGCCTGCCCTTGGAGCAGATGCTTGCATATGCAATGGGGTTGCTCAGAAGGGACTATGGGGACCACAGTGGGAGGAAGGTAGGCTGAGGTGAAGACAGGGCAAGCAAGTGTAAGGCAGGGACGAAGAGCACTGTCAGAAGACATCTGAGTAGGAAGATGAAGAGGTGACAGCAGGAGCCGCTCTGACAGTCCAGGCAGAAGGAACAGTTATATGACAGCCCAGGCAGGTTCAGGACTAACCCAGAGGCAGGTGTGGCTGTAGGGGAGAGAAGAAATGTGAACAGATGAGGTTACATCAAGGAGAGGATGGGAGCCATAGATGATTCCTGGCATAGGGTGAGGGAACCCTGGTAGGAGCTGGTGAAGAGACCAGGAGGAGATGTAGTTTATCCACAGAAGGATGGCGGCCACTACACTGGGAGAGAGCAGAAGCAGCCAGAGCGACTGATGGCAGAGGAGGAGGTGAGAGAACCAGGAGATCAGAAAAGCTTTGGGCTGAGCAGCTGGATAGATGCCAGCACCTGGGGAGCAGCCCGTGGGAGCAGGTGCTGAGAAGGTCCCAGAGTTCTCAGGGGCTAGGAGGCAGCTAATGACCTACCTCTGTGCTCACAGGGCTAGCCCCCCCCCCCCCCCCGCCCGGGTTCACTGAAGGAGCCAAGGGTAATGGTCAGGTGGCTGAGGTCACTTGAGGAAATTGGTGCATGAAGAAAAGGACAAGGACAGACACTGGGACACTCTAGTGATAAGCAGCGGGGAGTGGGGAGATTGCAGCCAAAGGAAGCAGAGGTGACAACCTGTAATTGCCTCCAGGCCGGGGTGAAGACCCCTTCAAGCTCCACCCAGCCCTGCGTCTCCTACCTGTACCTGGCAAGTAATGGCACTAGGCACATCCTACTTGCTCAGTGCTACACTGGCCAGTGCTCATTCTCCACCGTGTCCCTGTGCCACACAGTGGGTCAGCACAGCCTCTGACCCAGGTGGCTGGGTCAAGGCAGGCAGGTGGAGACACAGATGAACGGGGGTCCTTGGGGCTTAGATCAGAGGGCTGTCTGCCCTGGTCCTGCAATGACAGCTGCTTCTCAGGGGGTAGTAACATTTGAGTTGGATCTATGAGGATAACTAGGGGACCAGGTAGGAAAGTGGGGGTAGGGGAAGAAACCCTTCCAGGCAGAGATGACATAGACAGGAATGAGGATAGGGAAAGGACAGTTTTGAGTCAAGCTTGCACGGAGGTCTGACCAGGTATCACAAAGACATCCAATGTACAGCTGGACAGGCACAGGGAGGTGGGCACCCAGGACCCTAGGAGTTTCCCACAGCTAAGAGGCCTCAGAGTATTGAACGACAGGACCCACCACTCACAGAGGATCCCTAGGGGTCAGGAAGCTGAAAGAACTGATCAGACTCACTGTCTTATAATACCGGCGTGGCCATTTCACAGATGAGATCTCTCTCCCCAAAGGGATGTCACTGGACTGAGTTAGGCAGTCAGCAAAGATGGAACCCAGGACGCTTGCCCCACGCTACTACAGCCTTTTCTCACTGCCTGCCTCCCGCTGCAGAGATGGTCCTAGAGCTGAGGCTGTGCCATCCCCACTCCCTGCGGTCCAGCTCAGCTGCAGAACTCTCTCAAAAGTAAAGCACAGAGGGGACCCTCGCGGAGGCCACACTAAGCTGTCCCCAGCTTCTAGGCCTCAGTAGCTCAGGGAACCCTGCCAGAGTTCCTCACAGGTACTAATGCACCTGACCTCCAGGGTGACCTTCATCTTCCTGTTTCATGGGGGTTGGGGGGACCTAGGGTTCAGAGTGATTATGAACTTCAGTGAGCCCAAACTTCATCCCAGCATGATCTCTTGCTCTTCCCCTGTCTGAGTTACTGCATCTGAGCGGAGCAATTGGGGAGCCCCCAAGCCCCCAAGTGATGTTTGCTTGAAGCAAGAGGAGAGTGGCTGATAGCTTGTGCAGAATGAAGAGGAAAGAAATGCAGAGCGTGCTCATAAATCTTGCTGAATGGAATGTATCTTGGCTTTCTCATCCTCGGGCTCATCTTTCAGCTGCTAAGGACCCTGCAGCATAGGTCTTAGCTGCCAAGCCAGGGAGTGGCAAGTCAGGGGACATCCTGAGAAGGGGCACACATGCCTCCCAACACGCACACACAGACCCAGCCCACCCAGGAGGAGCTGCCACCACCGGCAAGCACATCAGGAGGGCCATGTTGTACCGTGGGTGCAGCTAGGCAAACATGTCGGCCAGTGCTGCCACCCAGCAGTGCAGGGGAGGAAGAGGACATGTCCAGGCTGGACATGGTCCCCAAGCACAGGCAAGACAGACAGGACTCTGGCCGCAAGCCCTGAGCACTGTGTGCCCCGTTCCCACCTCCACACTTTTGTCCCAGCTGTCTCCTTCCTGCTTTGTGCCTTTCCCCATCTCCAAGTCCTGCCCATTCTTGGGAAAAGATGGACATATTCCTCCTCCCCTGGGTGCCATTGGCAAGAGCGAAATCTCTCTTTGCCTCTGTTCTTATTATTGCATCAGCCAGTCTGCCTGACTTCTCCTCTATTCAGTGTTATCTCTGAGATGCAGGAAGCCAGGGCTTATTTTTTTTTTTCCCTCAGTGAGAATATCAGGTAATACACAGACACAAGACAGTATGGAGTCCTTCCTTGCCCGCAGAATTCCAGAATCCCAGCCCTGGCCTATATAGGCCCAGACATGTGTAGGTTGACACAAGGCTCACATCCTCCCTGTCCATTGAGGGAAAACTCAGAGGGAAAAGTGCCATCTGCTGAGTCACACAGCAAATGGATGCTGAACTGGGTCAGCTGGACCAGCACGATCTACTTGCCTCTCGGGAGATTCCAGATAAACCTGCAGGCAATCTAACTGGCCGAAGTAACAGGCTGCATGAACCAGACTATGTGCACACAGTGCATGTACCACAACCCTCATAGGTGTCAACAGCTTCCAATAGCTGAGAAAAGACAAGGTCCAGAGCCTCTGGGTCCTGCCTCCCGCCCAGGCTTCCCTGCCTCCACACTGCTACATGGCCCTGCTGCCCACATCTGGCCTTCCGGTCTCTGACCCATCCCTGAGATACCCTATTGGCTTCTGAGTCACGGGCACATCTGGGAACACAGCCATGGAGAACAAGCGGGACAAGACACCAGGACACAAGGGTATGACACAGAGCTCAGCAGGCTGCTGTGTGGGAGCACACATGCAAAGGGTAGGCCCTTTAGCATGTGGCACTGTGTGGTGGGTTGGCGTGGAGCAGAGCAGACAGCCGTGACGTGGGCGGCAGACAGGGGCTCCAGCTTACCCACACACTTCCTATGTGCGTTGAGGATATAGCCCTCTGCACACAGCACTGTGTGGTTGACACAGTAGAAGGATCCCAGGGTGTTCACACAGAACTGTTTCCAGCTACAATCGTGAGTGCCCATCAAACACTCGTCTTGGTCTAATGACAGCCACGGAAGGAAAAACAGAAGGCTGTTAGAGAGGTAAAGCTGCAAGGCCCGGCTGCCAGGGGCATCCAGGGAGAGATAAAGAACCCGTGTGCACCTGTCAGGGGACGGCGGAACCTTGGACCCAAGTTGAGTTTGTGAAACTCAAAGATGTTAAGAGCTGCCACTGCTGCCCAGTGAGGGCAGATGGAGAGAGGCTCAGAGAGGGCAGGCAGCCCACAGTAAAACCATGGGCCGCAAGCTGCCCCAACCCATCTCTGTAGTGCCCAAGTCTGCAGCAACCAAGGAAATCACAAACAGAAGGGTCTGAAATTTCCAGGGCTCTGGGGGCCAGGCCAGTAGCATTCACAGAAGGGGATGGAGGGCTCCTGAGGCTGCCAGGCTAAGGGCTATGCAAAAGGCCTCCATGAGAAGCTTTATGAAGTTTCTCTAGAAACTCAAATCTGTAAATATTTTTAAAATCCTCAGGCTGTCCCAGCTGGGAATTCCTGTGATTATTCCTGAGAACAAAGGGAGGCAGGCCTCCTCCTGTGTGTGGGCTGTACATTCCCCTACAGGTGTGCTTTTGCAACCTCTGCCTTGTACCCTTCTGCTCTTCCCCCTGGAGTGCTCCACGGGGCGCCAGCAGAGGCAGTACACTGGGCCTCAGGCAGCAGGTCACTGAGAGGGGTTAGAGCTGAAGACTTCTGAACCAAGATACTTTTCTCAGTCTCCAGAGCCCTGGGGCGAATCAGATCCCAGAGAACACAGAAGACTTCCCCTGGGCCTGTTGTCTCTGCCATCAAAGAGAAAGGCCAGTCAGTTCTCACCAAGCTATGTGCTTTAGCTGCCTTCTCTGGACTCACTGGAGGGTGTCACTCACATACAGAGTCTCTAGAGTGATTGAACTTGGGATCTGAGCTTCAGAGAAGAATATGGGCATCCTTTTGGACAGACTTGAACATTATACACAGATATTCAGACCATGTCTTCTGAGCCTGAGCCATACATATCCTGGACTTGGCTCTCTATCCTGCTTCTGCCAAGACAGGAGGGGTAAGGTCCTAGGACCCCTCAAGCGAGTTCAAACAAAACTCACCGAGGAAGCCAACCAGTAGGAGCCAGAACCACTGTTCCCATCGTACCCTGTGTACTGAGAGATCCTAATCCGTGGTGGCCCCACTGAGACATACCCTCACCTATGCTGGTCACTGGGGTAAAGGGGATGGACTTTGTGACCATCACTTTTCATGTACTTGTGAACAGCAGAGGAAGTTCACTGTCACCAATGTCAACTCCCCCTCCATGACCGAGGCCCTTCTCCCCACTGCAGGGATGTAGGGTGGGAGTGGGGGAGGTAAGGTCACTTCTGGATGCCGCCCCCGACACATTGACACATCGCTCCCATCTCTCTTTCTCCACCTCGGGCTGGAGCATGGATGAAGTCAGAGATCACAAAGCAAGCTCAGCCTTTAGACTACACCAGCCCTCAGGGAGCAGTGAGTTGAGAATGGTCTGTATCTGGCATGAGTCCTCATTAGAACACAAGTTCAAAGCTTATCCAAACCCCTAATCAGGTTGTCTGGAGGTCCAGCAGAATTCCCAGGAATCTATATCCAATGGGCCTTCAGGTGATGTGGGTAAAAGTTCAGTTCTGAGAAGCATTCAGTCCTTAGAAAGCAGCGGGGCAGCCAGACAGCAGCCCAGAGCTCCAATGGAGGGCCAATACCAAGGGCTCGGTGACACCGGAGGGAACCACCTACACTGTCCTGCTGGGCTTCTCTGTCACAACAGCTGAACCTCATGATTAGGGTGAGTTTGAAGTCCTGGTCTCCCCTACCCTAGGCTCTCACCACAGGCCAACCAGACCTGCAAAGCTTAGAGGGTAACCCCAAAGTACTTACCTTCACAGGACACACCATCTGCCATGATGTCGTAGCCAGGGAAGCAGGAGCACACGGCTGTGTCTCCAACAACACGACACACCTGCCGGCAGGGCCCATTGTCTGAGGAAAAATTCCTGAGTCAGAATACACAGGCCTTGGCCCTTGGCCACGTTGCTCATCCCCCAGCTCTGAGGTATAGGTTGGAGTTTCCACTGCAGGCCCAGAGAGGCAGAGGTGTGAAAAGGTGAGAGCCTCAAGCCTGTGCCTTTTCATAAGGTCCCCAGAAAGCGGCTCCAGTCCCAGCTGGCACAGGGGACAATATTTTGAGTTTCTCTCACACACCACTCAGATGTCAATTCATCCCTCGAGTGCCAGTGAGGTCAGTGAAAGACAAAAGCAGAAGGCAGGAAGGGAAGGCTTCCCAGCATTCCTGAAGGAAGGCTTGGTTTTACAGGAATGAGACAGAGTAGGTGGTCCTCCCTGACCAGGGTCACATAGAGACCCAGAATCCCCTGATGTCTCCTTCTTCTTCTTCTTTTTCCTCCTCCTCCTCTTCCTTCTCTGTCATCACCAGATAGGCCCTTTCACAAAGCAGAGGCACCAGATAGCCTGGCCCAACCTACACACACCCAGCCCCAGAGCCTACCACCCCACACGGCCCAAACACCTGCAGCTCAGGCCCTGCAGAAGGGCCATCTTTCCACTCACCTTTGCAGGTGTTGGGCTGTGGCACTGGCAAAGGGATGGTGTTGGGAGATACCTGGGCAGACTCAGACCTCGGTGCAGACTCTGGTGCAGTGTCCAGCTGTGGGGCACCTCCATCTATTGTAGGTAGAGCATACAGCAGAGGGGGGGCTCACGTCTTCTGCCAGGGCTCGGACACTCACCATACCAGGCACTGACTGATGACCTTACTGAAACTCCCTTTGCTCATTCACAGGGGAGAACACTGAGGCTCGGGGTACAGACACACCTTGGGCAAGAGCTATCTCACAGCTACTAGGAAAAGGCAAAAGAGTGAAGGGAGAATTAGGGGGTGTCTAGACTAGAAAACAGCTCCACCCATACAACTGGCATGGAGAAAGCCCTGGTGCTGGGGACACAGCTAGGCCTGCTGAGGGTCTCTGAAGCCTGAGCCTGCTCCAGGCCTGTCTTCAAAGGGAGCTCCAGGCAGTCTTCAGAATTCCCAGGGCTAGGAGCCTCCTCTGGCTTCTGCCAGCATCAACACAGGGGCAGCAGGAAGAGAGGTAGCCGAGGAAGGCTACCCTCCATTGGCAGGACAAGCCTGTCCCTGGGCTGTATACAGCTTACCTGGGCGGCAGGTGCGGCCATCACCTTGCAGCTGGAATCCAGGGAAGCAGGCACAGCGGTAGGAACCAACGGTGTTGATGCAAAGGTGCTGACAAAGCTCCCCGGGGAGCAGCAGACACTCATCCTGGTCATCTCCCGGAAGGCTATTGGGCAGCTCAGCCTCTGTGCCCAGTGACAGGGCCTCCCGGCTTCCCATCTCCGTCTCTGAAACTGGGGTGGTTGGTCAGCACTTGGAACATAGCCAACATGGCCAACGGGTGGCTGAGCCCACAGGACCCAGGAAAGCAGTTGGGGCTCAAAAGATGATAAGGATGGAGAAGTAAAGGAGGGAGAGAAGGAGGAATGGATGGATGGCCAGATGGGTGGGGAGGTGGATAGGGGTGGGGTAGATGAATGGATGGATGGACAGATGGGTAGGAAGGTGGAGGGGTGGGGTAGATGAATGAATGAGTCTGAGTCTTCATCACCTGGGTCCCCTTCAATAGGATAGGGTCGTGCTTAAGGGGGATTCTGACTAAACTGGAGCCATAGAAAGAGTGCTAGCGTAGGTTGAGACAAATGAGGATGTGATGTCTGATTGCAGCATCCTTAGCTGTGTCAGCAGTAGGTCTCTTTGGGTCTCCAGGCCCTGGGATGCACTGTCTATTCCCCAGAGGGCAGCAGGTGAGTGGATGACAGGGTGCTCTGCACTGGCCAGATGCAACACGAAACAGAATGTTGGCATAAAACTGCATCATCCAAGGGCATGTCATAGGGAAGGTGGGGCATCCATCCTGAGGGGCCCTAGCCTGGTGATCACAGCTCTGTCCTGAGGATCTGTCTGTGAGCAGACAGAGGCAAGGACAAAGGCTCAGGGATCCTGGAGCCCACCAGCATGGACTTCCATGCCAAGCCCAGTTCACTGTCATCTGCATGCCCTTCTGACCAACTTCCCAGCAGAAGAGAAACAAGGAGGATATGCCTGAGGCTATTTTCAAATAGGTCTTGAAGCAGTACAATTTGCTCCCAGCACTTGCATCTTCCATACTTAAGCTACTCAGAAGTTCTACACAGGAAAAGACACGATGCTACAGTAGGTGGTTAAGTAAGGGGATGGATGGACCTTGCCAAGCTGTGTGGTCCACCTGGTGTCCCACCCCCACCCCCACCCCACCCCATCCCTGCGCCTTGTTTTGACCTCTGATGCTGGGTTTCCTCCTGAACTCTACCTAAAACCACTCTCTAGGTAATAGCTTGTTCTTCATAAATTATTGTCTTCAACCAGCTTCTTGGGTGAACTGGTGGATAGGTGTGTGGGTGGGTAGGAGAAAAATAAGTGAATGAGTAGGGGAGATGAATTAGTGATGAATGAGTGGAGGTGAATTGAGAGATGAATGAGGAAGTGGAACAATGAATGGATGGACAGATAGGCATGTGGATGGACAAAGGTGTTTGGATGGATGGATGAATGAATGGATGGGTAGGTAGGTGGGTAGGTGGGTGGGTGGGTGGATGGATGGATGAATGAATGAATTGATAGATAGATAGATAGATGAATGGGTAGATGGATGGGTGGGTGGAAGAATGGCAGATAGACAATGGCTTGATGGACAGATAACCAGATAGAGAATGATATAAGCAGAACATGGTGACCAACTCGGGAAACAGAGGAAGGGTATAGAGATGGTCAGAGCAGCCAGGGTGGTGAAGGGAGGGTAGAAGGGCAGATAGTCACTGGTGATTGGTGAATGGTACAGAGAACTGTGTGGGACTTCCAGGCCAGCACAAACAGGATTAGAGTCCAGTCAGCAGCTGCAGAACTCTATAGAGCAGAGCTCAAACCTCAAACTACATACAGTAATAGACCAGGGTCCCCACTGTGGCCCGAGGCTACCCAGCCCAACCACCCTAGGAGCCCATCTGTCCTCCTTCAACTGCCTCCACCTGGGAGAACAGCACCCACCTCTGCGAGGAGTGTCCTTAGGCTCTGGTGGTCGCCGGACCTCAGGCACTATGAGGGGCTCTTCACCTTCACAGCAGGAGAGCATGACATGGTTGCAGGGATAGCCCAGGTTGGGGTTAGACTCACACGACTGGCCCTCGGCCCGTACTCGGAGTCCCAGGCCACAGCAGTCACAGCATTGCTGAGGGAGACAGACCGTCACGACCAGGCCCTCAGAGTGTGCCTGGCTTCCCACAGTCTGTGTGCCTGTGATTCATTCAGGGTCCGTGGGCACATCCTGGGGCAGTCTCTGTGGTGAATTAATGTTGTCTGGTTCCTCTGTCTGCCTGTGTGCTCTCCCAGGGTGGAAGGTGGCCCACCCCTGCATCCCAAGTCTGGAGAAGGGTAGGACTAATGTTAATTTTCTTTAATGAATGAATAAATGTCCCTTGGAAAGAACTACAAATGAAGACCAGGCATGCTCACCATGCCCTACCCTCAGAAGCAGACACTAATCCTTCCAGCTCAGCAAAAAGACAGCATTTCCCAAGTGCCCTTGCAGTCTGGGTGACTTCATAAAGTATTCAGGAGAGGATCTACTTGAAAGTGTACCTATCTTGCTCTCCCTGGTCATCCTCCTTAGAGTAAATGTGTTGGAGCTCCTGGTGTCACATCAGGTTATGAAGGGACCTGAAGCTAACACTACACACTGACCATTCAACAAACAAACAAACAAACAAAAACCAAAAAACAAAACAAACAAACAAACAAACAAACAAAAAAACAGAGGTTGAGTCCCTAAGAATATGCAGACCTACCCAGTCCAGACTACCATCTTCCATGGGGAAATCTGGTTTCCATTGTCAAACTATGGCAGTGGACTGGTGCAGCAAAAGCCCAGCTGACCAGCCTCCCCGGCATCCACACTCTGGAGCTGAACAGCTCAGACTCAGAGAGTGAGCATGCACCATCGACCTGAGGTGCTCAATGACTTGCTTTGGTCATTAGGGTGAGACAGAAGTGATCATGTGTCCATTTGAACCTAGGCTTCTAAACATCTTATATGTCACTATAGCTTGAGTTTGGCCTATGCCCACTCCAGACCTCAGGACGGGCCTAATAGCAGATCCTGGGTCACTGAGGACATGCCCTTGAAGGGGACTTGGAGACATTGGTCTCTTCTCTCTTATATGAGAAACTGGCTCTCCTATGCATACCATGCCATGCCGTGCCACTTCATCACATGCCAAAAGGCAGCAGGGCCAAGTGAGGCAAATGGAACCAAAACCTTTCACTCACAAAAGGGGTTATCTCTGGCATGTTGTCAGAGTGAGAAAAACTGAGCAACTCGTATGCTTTCAGTCACTTTCCTAGGGCCCATCTGAACCAGGCTCAGCCAGCCCACTGTGGGAGAGACTGCAGGGAATGGAGACAGTTCAGCTGGGCCACCTGACTCCTCAGCAGCCACCAGCCAATGACAGCTACACAGGCCCAGTAGAACAAGCCAGCCACAGGCACAGATGAGTGACACCCTTTACCTGATGCTTCAATACCCACTGCCCAAAACCTCATGAACCCAAGCTCCAGGTATGGGCACTGGGCCAGGATAGGGATTCCTTGCCCATGTCTTATGCTTGGGGAAACTAAAGTTGAGAGAAGGGGTCTGGACTTGGGATAAAGGTAACCACAGAAGAAGGACTCTATACCTGCCTGCAGGTGATCCTATCCTAATATCAGGTCCTCTCCTCTTCCTCCTGCGCTCTCCATTGCCCCTGATGTAGCTTGGTTCTGCCTGCCTCCAGCCTCCAGCCCCCAGCCCCCAGCTCCCAGCCCCCAGCCTCCAGCATACACATGCAAAGAAAGCCAGCATCCTAGGATTTTCCATTGCTGGCCACCACACTGCTCCTAGAACCGTTGTGCACTCCAGCACAGCCTCTGCCCACAGACCTTTTCACTACCTCAGGCACACACACCTGCCACACTCAACCTACTCTGCCTCAGAGAGAGCAAGATGTCCTCTGGGTTGTGGATGGGGTTCAATACATTTATGGATTTGTTGGCCAATGCTATGACTGTTAACATTTTCTGGGCAGGTGGTGATTCTGTCCCCATCCCCACTCCAGGATGTGGTGTCACACATCTCTGCCATGATTGCAGCCAGTGGGACTTGCCTTGTACAGGGAGACACCGCAGGTATCATTGTCCTCGGCTCCACAGGTCTCACCCTCCTTGGCCCCCATGACCCCAGCCACACAGCTCTTCTCTTTCAAGTAGGAGATGCAGCATTGCCTCTGGGCTATCCTGAAACAGGGGAATACCTCAGTCCCTAGTTGGTGGGTCCCTCTCTAGGAGGGTGACAGTCCTTGACCTCTGGAGGAAGGTGTTGGCATCAGAGTTTTACTGCCAATCCTCAGAAAGTAATAGAGACCCAACCTCAGAAAGGATGGGGTAGATCTGCTGAGAGAGTAGTGCCTGGGTTCTTGGTCATCTCCTGCCCCTCTCCATATGGATAATCTGTCAGAGAGGTGGTTGGTGAGTCAGCCAAGCATGGGTCATGAGAGGGGGGACTCAGCACTACTTGGGAGGGACATGTGCAGGGGCCAGCTGTCCAGTGATGGAGTTGTGGTCTGTGTGGTGGTGAGTTCCATCTCAGGAGGGATGTAAGTATTTACAATGGCGGCAAAGGTCAAAACTTACGGTGTCTGATCAGTGTGCATGTCATTCAGTAACCCCAAATGGGAGTGGCCAAAAGGAAAGAGAGGGGACAAGGTTAGTTCTCTAAAGAAGGCCAGGCATGGTAGTGCATGCCCTTAACCCCAGCATGTGGGAGGCAAAGGCAGGCAGATCTCTGTGAGTCTGAGGCCAGCCTGATCTACATAGAGTTTCAGGTCAGCAGGGCTATATAGTGAAGCCTCATCTCAGAAATGGAAGAGGAGGAGAAGGAGAAGGAAGAGGAGGAGGAGGAAGAAGAAGAGGAGGAGGAGGAAGAGGAGAAAAGAAGAAGAAAAAGAAGAAAAGGAAGGAGGAGGAAGAAAAAGGTGAGGAGGGAGAAGGGAAGAGGAAAAGGAAGAAAAAGAAGAAGGGAGGAGGAAAAAAGAGGAAGAAGAAGGGACAGGGGCAGGGAGGAGGAGGAGAACGACCAGGGACAGAACATGGTGGACATTAAAAAATATGGGTTCTAATTCTGACCATACTAGTGAGCTGTGCAGCTCCAGGTGAATCACACTGCTTCTCTGAACTTCATGAGTAGGCCATGAAAGTTGAGAAAGAGAGATAACAGAGGAGCAATCCTGGCAAGGGATTGGAGACACCTGGAGCACAGGTGTCTGAGCCACAGCAGAGGTGGCTCCGGGGGAATTAAGGTGGCTGATCTGAGGGAGGGAAGCTGCTGTGAGTGGGGAGCCCTGATGCCCCAAGGTGATGATGATCCTTTGAACTTGCTCTAAAATGGCGCACCATTTACTCACTAAGCTGGGTACAGATCCATGTGGTTAGCTGACACTCAGGACTGGTCAGTCTTCAACATTCACTTGGCAAAATGGCTCACTGCCACCCTCATACATCTGGGGCCCAGGGAAGGCAAGAATAGTTCTGCCCACCCCAGGCCACTTACCTGCAGACGTCACTCTGGGCACCATTCTCGGGGATCTCCTGGCACTCATCGTTGTCGATGGCCCACTGCTGGCCGGCAGCACAACACGTCTCCATCAGGTCCTTGGTGGAGCCTGTGGGTTGCAATGAGGAGCTGTGGTTGGGTTTCAGGGCCACCAAGTGCAGTACATACTGCAGGCTCTGTGCAGGGGAACCTCTTACGGCAATCCCCACCCATCCCTGTCCTGCACTTCTAGCCCTTCCTTTGTAAGGAAGCACTGGGGAGCCTTGGTCCTCCAGCAGGGTGTGTAGAGCAATGGGTAGCCAATGACTGGCTCCAAGAGCAAGCATGTGTGTGTGTGTGTGTGCGTGCGTGCGTGCGTGCGTGCGTGCGTGTGTGTGTGTGTGTGTGTGTGTGATGGGTGTGTGTGTATGTGTGATGGGTGTGTGTGTGTGTTTGTGTGTGAGATGAGGGTGTGTGTGTGTGAGGGAGGTGCTCACTACAAAGCCCACAGGACCAGCATGCAGAGGCAACAGCTGACATGTGATTTGTCTAGCCCCTTCTCCAACCCCCAGACTGTTTTTGCCAAGACATGTTCCTAAATAAACCTTTGCAGACACAAGAAGCCCTGAGTTTCATTCTTCTGATCCAAGTAGCCCAGATGGGACAGGAGACAGAAAAGAGCCTCAGGGGTCTTGTGGAATTGTATTAAGAGCTATCTTAAGTTGCTTTTCTCAGAGATTTGGTTATAATGATGAACTCTAATTAATAAAAATGAATACTAATAACAATTATTATAACACAATGACTAAAACCAAAATTGGTGTATTCAAATAGTGGTTCTTCTTAACACGGTAATAAAAAATTAGTAGAAAAATATGCCATTTAAAAAAAGAAATCCAGAGGAGGTTTCTGGGTGGTGGGAGGAAGTGGGATAAGGGGATAAAATCTGAAAGGTAAATATAATACCCAATTTTTAAAAAAAAGAGATGAAAAAAGGGAAAAAAGAAAGAAAAATGAGAAAAAAAAGAAAGAAAAATAGGAGATTTAATAACAGAAAGGAAAGGATTTAGAAATTTAGGAGGCAGTTTATGTTAATGGAAACAGCATCATAGAAACTGGAAAATCACACCCTCATAGAAGCACAAGGATGGGGGATGGGATAAGGGGTTCCTGGGTGGTGGGGGGAATGGGATAAGGGGATAAAATTTGAAATGTAAATATTACAACCAATTTTAAAAAGGAAAAAAAGTTGTTAGAACCAACATCTTTTTAAAAATGTCAGCCCTCTAGGGAAAAAAAATTTTTTTTCTTGATACTAAAACTTGTTCTGAGAATTGTATATTGCAGAATACACAGCCTTGGTGTATCTACTCATCAAGCAAGCTGAGCAGACCTGCCCAAACCTCCGATGTCCTGGAATTCCATCTGGATGCAGTGAAGACACAGCATCAGAGGCTTATCAACTTACTCTTCCCCCTACTCCTCTTCTAGTATCTCAATGCCCTTAATCAGCTTGAAGAAGTTAAAGAAGAGTCAGCACCCTTATTCCCTGGGCTTGGAAACTAAGGTGGTTAATATTGATCTGTCTTTCTAGGGAAAAGTAGTGGTTCTGTTGGAACAGGGAGGATTAGCTGGGACTCATTGCATAGCCATAACCTATTGGTAGAAATCTGTATAATTGTTATCAAGATGAGGTTATAATTTCTTAAATGGTACAAAATTTACTTTGATTTCAAAATTAAGGTTTTCATTGGTATGAGCTTCTTATTGATATAAAAGTGAGATGAATATTGATACTCTCATGGGCATTGTGCCTGTATAACACATTTAGGAATACAAGGCTTAGACCCAGTCCTTCTTTAACTTTTTTAACTGATTTGGGACGGTTAGCCTATGAGTTAAGGGACTATAGCAAATTCATGGCTTGGGGTTTATTGTTAGGGTGTTTTCCATATTTTATTTAGAAATAGCTGAGAGGAGTGAACAGACAACAGTCCAGGTTACCTTACATGGATAGTTGGTTTTCAAAACGTCAGAAGTCCATAGAATTGACGTTACAAATATTTATATATTAATGTTCATTTTGATTAGAGACCTGTCTGCTCCTGACAGCTTCCTGTCGTGGATTCTAAGAAGAAATTGAGCATCCTTGGAATTACTCCAGTTGTGTGGTGACAGCCACTAGGCAGAATTGCCTCTTTCCATCTACAGACAAATTACTGTCCAGAAAAGGACACACTTGTAGAATAGTCGACTGATTATATCTGCCTAGACAGAGTAATCAGCCCTTAATAATTCTGCATCACTAAGGTCTGTCAGATGATTCTGGGCCAGAAGGCTGAAGATTTGATGCTCCAACATTTGGTAGTATAGGGGCTTTCCAGGTGTTCAGCGGTCTCTATAAATTGGCTAAGTTTTAGAAGATATGCTTAGTGCTTCCCATAATTTCAGTTAACTCAGTCATTCTGGATTTCTGACGGGGTTGAAGACCTATAGTCTCATAGCCAATCCTGGCCATTTACTTTGAGAGAAAAGATCTGAGTGGATGGTTTTCAGCTGACATTCATTCTAAAGCCAAGAAAAAAGCCAGGTTCAAAACTAAATGTTTTAGTTAGGAGAGATGACAGAGGTTCTGGTTAGTCAACAAAATGATGGACTGGGTATTAGGTTTATCTTGTACCTTACTGGTACAATTAGGAATAATTATGCTCTAATTGTATTTTGAGAGAAAAGTTTTATTTTAACAGGAAGGGTGATATGTAGGAGGAGCTAAGGGGCAAGGAGTACAGAGAGGAAAAGACGGAGTAAGAAGAGGAGAAGATGAAGGAGAGGAGAAGCTAGGTGATGAGAGAGAGAAAGAGAAGGGGGGGGCATGGAGGCAGATGTTCACGTGTCTCCACCAGTCAAAGATAGTTTATATATCTAGGTTGGGTATTGGGTTACACTTCTGATTGAGCATTACCAAACTTATAAAGCCTTTGATTAACATTTTTTAAAAAATTGTATAAAAGCAAAAAGGAAAAGGGGGCATGGGATAGGGGTTTTCTAGGGAGAGGAAATGGGGAAAGGGGATGGCATCTGAAATGTAAATAAAATATAACATTAAAAAAAAAGAAATCCAGAAATACCCAGCAGTAAGCATGTTGACCAACCTCCTCCTCCTCCTTCTTCCTTTTAGATCTATTTTATGTGTTACTTTGCTTGCATGTATATATGCACACCACATGAGTGCAGAACCCAAGAAGCCCACAAGATGGCATCAGATCCCCTGGAACTGTAGTTACTGGTCATTTTGAGCTGCTATGTGGATGCTGGGAATGAACCTGGTTCTCTGCTAGAGCAGCAAGTGCTTTTAACCACTTTTTTTTTTTTTTTTTTTTTTTTTTTTGAAACACATACCATGTACGCATACTTGAGAGGAGGGACAATGTACTCAAGATGTGAATTCTCCTGTATTTAAATACAATTGTATTTAATTTAAATACAATTATAACCGAACACACAGTCTGCTTATGGGACTTGTCAAGGTGATTATCAAATTCACACAAATAGCCAGGCCAGGGTAGAAACAGCCTGTAATTCACACTCATAAGTCTGTGCAGCAGGATTGGAGTTTAAGACCAGCATGGGCAACCCTGTGGGACTCGACTCAAAATGAAGACTTAAACACAAAGAGGCAGAATTGTGGCTCTTAATCAGGCTGGTTTCTTTCTTTTTCTCTTTTCAGGGATCAAATCTCCTCAGAGAAGATCTCTCTGGCACCTATGTACCCCAACCCTATCACAACACCTCACTCAGCCTCCATTTACAATAATGACTTAGTATCTAAAAGTACACAAGCCAAGCATGGAGGTACATACCTATAAAAACTAGCCCTCTGGAAGCTGAGGCAGGAAGATTACAAATTTGAGCCTGAACTCCATAAAGAAAGCCTGTCACCAAAAGAAGGCAGAGGAAGAGGAGGGGGAAGAGGAGAGGAAGAGGAAGAGGAGGAGAAAGAGGAGGGAGAAGAGGGGGAGGAGGAGGAGGAAGAAGAGAAGGGGAGGAGGAGAAAGAGGAGGAAGAAGAGGAGGAGGAAAAGAAGAGGAGGAGGAAGAGGAGGGGAGGATGAGGGGGAGGATGATGAAGAGGAGAGGAAGAGGAAGAAGAAGAAGAGGAGGAGGGGTAGGAGGAGGAGGAAGAGGAGGAGGAGGAGGAAGAAGAAGAAGAAGAGGAGGAGGAGGAGGAGGAGGAAGAGGAGGAGGAGGAGGAGGAGGAGGAGGAGGAGGAGGAGGAGGAGGAGGAGGAGGAGTGTGATGTCCATGTGACCGAGATGCAGAGATGGTCCGCTGGCTGAGGACCTGGGCTTTAACACATAATGAGCCTATATGGTGGGGACATTTCATATCTAAACCCTAACACTTTATTTCCCTTTTACAGGCTGGAATCTTCCCTCCCTAAGGCTTTTCTAAGAAAGCCTTATGGGATTACCAGATTGCGCCAGATCCTGGGGTCCTGGCCAGGCAATATATGATAGATGCCCTAAGAGATAACAATGACAGCCCCAATGAGCTGAGCACCAGTAACAACTCAGGCACAAGGCCAAACACTCCAACTGCTGTTATTCCCTCTGCCCAAGAGGAAGTGGAGGATTAAACAGCCCAGCCTCACTTTCCCTCTTGCCTTTCCCTCTCCAGGCACAGGCAACTTGGTCCAGCCCATTTGAGAGAGCTCACTCGAACCGAGCCTCCAGCAGGCCAAGGTGCCACCTTCACGTGGACTCAGTGGTCTTCTAGTCTCTTGATCTCAGGCCAGATTTCAGCCTGCACTTGGTAGACTTCCACTATTCCCTGGCTTCTCCCACCCTTGCTCTCTCATTTCGAAAGCATCTGGAGCTGTGACCTCATGCTGGAAGGTCAACCTACTGGGAACATGAGAGAGACTGGGTCTAATGTGGAGTCAACATCCAAGATACGGAAGGCAAGGTCTACCTCATAACTCCCAAGGTGCCCCTGAAGTGGCTCCTAAAGGCCTGTCTGCATCATGACCCCAGACACCCTAGCCCCTCTCTCTGGTGATTTCTTGACCTCTGACTTCTGGCCTGTGGAGTGAACATCCTCCTCACACTCTGACAGTAGTGATATGCTCCAATCTCTGGGCTTCCTGTATCACCTTGCCTTGGCCACTCCTACAGTTCTACCTAACTTGGTCACAGGAATTTGTACCCCACCAGCAGCACACTTGCTTCAGGTTGCCCCTGGCTTCCCAAAGCTAGGGTGTTTGTCTCCTTCTGATCCCTAAGCTGCTTCTTGTGCCAGTGAAGTCCCTCCATGGCTGTTCTAAGGACATACCTCCTAGGGCCACCTCTGAATCACACTCAACACACCCACATGTCTCCTTGCCTCCTGACCCTCTGCTCCAACCGTCCTCCAGTCACTTCCAGGGTGTCACCCAGGTGACTGTCCACACACAGGAATCAGACGAGGACTCTTCAGTGCCTGTGCAGCCCCACAAAAGGCTTCTGCCTCTTCCTTCCTCACTTGTCCCTTCTCTCTCACAAAAGGCTTCTGCCTCTTCCTTCCTCACTTGTCCTCTCTCTCTCTCTCTCTCTCTCTCTCTCTCTCTCTCTCTCTCTCTCCTCTCTCTTTCTCTCTCATCACTCATTCCTTAGTGTCCCAGGCTCATTTCTGCCCAGGGCAATTGCACTTGCTATGATGTCTGCCCAGAATCTTCCACCCTTCGCCCTCACCTGCCTTTCCCCACCTCTACTCACAACCAGGCCAACCCCTTTCCCCTTAGGGATCACTTTTCCTCAGAGAGGGTCTCCCCAACTTTTGTGCACCCTAACTCTACCATATCACTTCACTTAGCCGTTCTCATACTGCACTGGCCTTGGGTAGCTCTGAGTCATTTGGGGGCACCTTGGAGTTGCAAAAAAGTCATTACAGGACAAAGTACCACTCCTGAGTGTGACAATCAAGGTCTTCAAAGCAGTCCTTGACCCTCTACCTCAGCCCCCTGCTTACTGCTGCCTAGGTTGGTGATGGTCTGTGCTAGAAGCAACCTTCTCTTCCCTATCCACCTGGGGAATATCCATTCATCAGGCCTAAAGAAGCCCATTCAATATGACTTTCCAGCCCCTCTATCTGGCCAGTACCCACCTGCCTCTGGGCAGGCCAGGCAGCTCCTGCTTCTAGCCACACACACACACACACACACACACACTGCACCATGATATCCCTGCCATGTGACACACTTATGCCAACACCATCTTTGGAAGGTCTTGTGTCCAAGAATGGGCCTGGGTCACCTCAGGTCTTTAGTGGGCAGCACAGGGTCCAGCACTAACTAAAATATCACAGATTCTGCTTCTAGGAGGAGTGTTCAGGATCTCAGCACCCACCATAGTTCAAAGTTCACACCAGCCCATGATGCCTGTATGTGCAGTAAAGGGGCCACCCTTGTGCTTCAGCACACGTAGTGTGATGCGTTGTACCTTTCTGAATGAACTAAACTACCACTGGAACAGAATCAATCCCTGGGTGGAAGACTGGGCCACTGTCCATTGAGTGATGCCCATCTCCTCTTTGGCTTCCTCTGGGTTGGGTGGGCCTCCCTATTCCTCCCAAGGATGACTGAGGTCCCTCAGCTCCTGCTGAGCAGTTATGTCTCAGCCCTGGACCACTCTGCCATGGTCTTCAGAGACTCAATGCCCAGCCAGCCAGTATGATAGATCCAACCCGCACCTCTCACACCCCTGGGTAGCAGAGAGAGATTGATAGTGTGGAAAACTTGCCCTGCCACCTGCTGAAAGGGAAGCTGTGCAAATTTATTTTGCATAGATTTTGTTATCAGAAAGAAAAAAAAAAAAAACAGAAATAGATGCCCAGGGGCCCCAGGCCACTGAAAGACCCATGCTAGAGATGTCTTACAAGGCGTGGTCCCTATGCTTCAACAAGTCTAGCCAATGATGGCCACAACTCCCGTGCAACGTGCTCGTATCCCACAAGCATGACGTGGGGAAAGACAATGGCCACAGGAAGAGACAAAAACAGGAATAGATAAGGTAACAGGAGTAGAAAATCCCGTAATGAAAACAGGCCTAAGATTTAGAAAACATAGAGCAGGGAGCCCACCGCAGATCACAGATCGTAGACAGCACATGTTTCCACTCAGATTCGGAGACGGAAAGTAGTGTAGCAGGCACCAGGGGCCAGGGCTTAGTGCTCAACAGGACAGTTCTAGCTTGGGAAGATGAGAAGTCTCACTCCACTATGACTTCATTTAATGCTGTTGAGCTACAGACTCGATAGCTGTAAATTTCATGTTATTTTTGAAAAATGCATTACAGTACAATATAAAGAACTGTGATCTGACGCTTCCCTTGCCAGGAATGTAATATACTGACACACACACCCCCGGTGAACCCAGCCAGGAGTGTCCCAGAAGCATGATGTATTTGTGACAGCAAAGATTCCAGAAATACCTAACAATCCACGATGAAATAATGAAGCTGCTCCCAGCCAATAGCACGCAGGTGTTAAGGAGCCAGAGGCGTATGTGTGCTTGAAATGAAATCATTCCTGAAGGTATTTCAGGCAGAGCTCAGGAGCTATATAAACTGATATTTATCTTAAAGGATTACATGGATATACACCAGACTTCTGAGTGGAGACCTGATATCTAGCCACAGATGGTATCTTAGGGAGGAGCCCAGCCTTCTGTATACAGCAGACAGGTATTAGCCATTCCAGAGCAGAGATCCGGATCCTTTGATCAGAGAACAATGGATGTCCCAAACAATCCAGGCCAGACACCAAGACCCCTGGACAGTCCCCTTTCCCTGACATGAAAGCCCTGAAGAATTCTGGCTTTGAAAATGCTGCGGGGCATTTTGTCTCCTGGCAGGAGGGCAGCAGTAATGTTTGCTTTGTGGCCTCAACACAAAGCCCAGAGAATGACAAGGCATTGTAGGTCCCACCAGACTTCAGGGACACGAAGGCATTTACAGCAGAAGCCAGGGCCAGCCCTTCCGGGCCACCCAGGATCCCTGAGCATCTTTCTGAGGCCTGAAAAGTAAGCAAACCAGCAAGGGTCCTGGCCTCCTCTCTGCCTTCTGCCCCAGGTTCATGGGAGGGGGCAGAGGAGCCGCTGGGATGTGGGTCCATCTGAGCCCACCCAGCCTTGCTTCTCTATGTCTAGGTCTCCATTCCCTTGTTCTTTCCAGGTGTGTTAGCACACACATGCTATGAGCCTGCCTTCCCTTAGGTTCACTTAAACCTAGTCAGTCCTACTGTGTGCTGTGCTGAGCCTGCACTTGTGGCCCTATCCTAGGGCTCTCAGTAGAGGGTCCTGACACTGCTACTTTTACAGATGGCCAGACAGATGCCTGACCTATGGTATACCACACATACTCACAGGCAAATGAGAACAAAAAGGGTCAGCTACAAGGAAAGGTAGTTGTCGACACCATTCTCAGGAATGTGACTTAAGACCAAGAAGGTGGTAGTTATGGGGATGAGAGTGATGGGAACCCACCCTCTATGCACACACATGTAAACTTAGTGCATGTAAACTTTGGGGTACCATGGAAAAGCATTGAGAAGCATCAATCATTGCCACACACCCTCCAGTCAGCAGATCCCCACCTAAGTGTGCAGTAAATACTCAGGGACACCTCCCGCTTCCCAAAGACAGAGAGACATGCTGCCAGCAGCACAGCCCCCAACTGTCCATCAGCATCAGAGCAGATCAACAAGCTATGATTCACTCCCATGGCAGAAATGCTGAGACATTCCAGTTGCCATCGCAACGGGGGCTGCAATTAACTGCTCTATACAGGGACATGGATAGCACCCAAAGTGTTTCCTTCCTCCAAAAGAGTCAGGGGCAAGTCATTCCCATTCTACAAAATAAACTCAAGAATTGGCAAGGACACTGGCAAGTCAGAGCAATGACTTTAATGGGGCCAGGAGAGAGTAAGAGCTGACAAGCTAGAAGCAACACCTGGGAACACTGGTTTCTGTCTGCTGGGTGGAGCACAGGTGTTATCTCCTTGAGCTGTCCAGCGAGACCCAAAGCACTGCTGTCTGCAAATTAAGCCCTGATAGGAGATTTGGCAAAAGCTTGTTCCATTACACTACATCAAAAGACACTTGTGAGTGCTGTGTGTATTCAGGAGAGTTTCAGAAAAAGCAAACCCAAGGGACGTAACCACCAAGGTAAGCCAAACAATGGCTAATCACCCTTGATTAGATATTGCCTTTACAAAACAAGCTTTACAGCCCACCTGGGGAACAATTAGAGAAGGCAGAGCCTTATATGGCATTAGGGAATTAACTGGGTTAGACAGAGTATCTATTTTTTAGAATTTTAAGATACTGAGCCAAGACTGGAGATGTTTCCAGCGTGCACGTGTCTAAAGGCTGGTCTTCCTATCCACCGACTATGCAGCTGTGGACACAACTAACTCAGTGTAGGAGAATATTTCTAAAAGACCTGTATCTGTGTTGAGCAAAGGTGCACAGACATTCTTTGCTTGTTCCTCCAGACAGTGCAGGATAGCAGCTATTAACACATCGTATTCACCCTGTCTCTTAATAATCAGTGATCTCCAGGTGTTTGAAGTAGGATTCACACTGGTTTAGTGCATGGGTTTCATGTAAGAGACACAAGCATCCTCCAACTTAGGTACCCAAGATAGAGAGGGGGTGTTCCTGGAATCAATTCCCCGAGTACTACTGAGACAGTCTACTGATTAGTGGCTCTCTCTCTCTCTCTCTCTCTCTCTCTCTCTCTCTCTCTCTCTCTTTCTCTCTCTCACTCTCTCCTGTCTCAGTCAGGGTTTCTATTGCTGCAATGAAGCACTGTGACCAAAAGCAAGTTGGGGAGGAAAGGATTTATTCAGCTTACACTTCCACATCACTGTTCATCATCAAAGGAAGTCAGGACAGGAATTCAAACATGCTGGAGGCAGCAGCTGATGCAGAGGCCATGGAGGAGTGCTGCTTGATTTTCCATGGCTTGCTCAGCCTGTTTTCTTGTAGAACTCAGGACCACCAGTCCAAGGATGGCAACACTCACAATGGGCCAGGCCCTCCCCCAAAATAACTAAAAAGAAAAAACCCTACAGCCAGATCTTATGCAGGCGTTTCCTCCAACTGAGACTCCCTCCTCTCTAATGACTCTAGCTTGTGTCAAGTTGACATAAACTTAGAAAGGATGGTGACTCTGTGCATGTGTGTGTGCATGTGCGTGTGTGTGCATGTGCATGTGTGTGTGCATGTGTGTGTGCATGTGTGTGTTGGGTGATGCTGTCTTCTATGTATGACAACACTATTGCTACCTTGAAATCAAAGCTGCAGTGATTGTGCATGCAGTACATTCTGAAGGGTGGGCCTCCTAGCATTCCTTTGTGGAAGTGAAGCATGAGCCTTGCCCATTCCCCAAGGATGTACCAGCAGTTAGCAATTGCTGCTGGGACACACACCCTGTTAAGTTGTTCATGTTCTTATAACTCCTAACATTGCCCAGGCCAGGGGCTAGAGGAGAGGCCACAGCCTGCCAGCTATGCACCAGCCCTGCCCTGCCTAATGCTGCCAGTGCCCTATAACAGTTACAGAGCCTCCATCTGGACAATAGGGACACATTTGCTTGCACAGTATAGCTGGACACTCAGAAAGATGGCATACAGGGCTAGAAAATACCAGGGCAAAAGGCCAAGTGGTTAGTCAGCACATTTCTCTGCTTCATTGGCCTTGGGACCTTGGACAGTTCCCTTCACCTCCCTAGGTCTCGGTCACCCACTTATAAAATGGGTATAAAGATAGCAAACCTCTGAGGATGCCTCTTAAAATGATCTATACATAGCTACCATTCAAGCTGGTACCTGAGACATAATCTACCCACCTGCTCTTGCTAATGGAACCTCACAGCCAGGCAACACTGTAGGTAGACAGGATTGGAGGCTGGACATCTACACACAGTTGGCAAATCAATGTCAGGGGAAGACAGTGTGAGAGACAGGCAGGGAGGAGCACTCAGCTGGAAGGTGGAGCACAGAATAAGAAGGGGCAGGCAGGGAGGAACACTCAGCTGTACATCTGGAGGCAGCTGGAATGACAAACAGATGGGTAGGGCAGGAAGTTTTCAGCTAAACACAACCCCAGCAGGCCTGGCCCTTAGCTCTGTAGCCAGAGGAACAGGCTTCTGACCAGCAGAAACAGACACAGATCTGTTCAAACAAAAGTACAAATCCATCCTCCTTGTACTCCCAGAGCATAGCAACCCCGCTGCAGAGAAGGCAAGGAACACACTACACAGCTGTGGGCAGCCACTCTGAGCTGGCCATTGCATCAGTAGATCTAACAGGACTTCCTACATCTCCAGATACAGAACTGAGGCTCAAAGTGAGTCCCTTGCCTGAGGTCACACAGCCAGGAGGAGCAGGGGCTTGAATCCACTCTCTGAGAGTTAAACTGGGCTCTTTCCCAGTGTAATGCAGCACCAAGCTGGAAAGCATTGTGTGGTCATGGGGGTGAAGGCCCTGCAGAGTTTAATCAACGCTGCCTTCCGAAGGCAGATGAAGGAGGCAGTGAGGCCACTATAAACCCCTTTTACAGGGCAGCCAAGTGATTTACCTGAAGGTTATACAGTTGAGAAAGAGAGAGCTGAGTCATCCAAGCTAGGGAGACTCTCAGCAGGACCAGAGGACCAAAGCACTTGTAGGGATCAAGAGGAAAATGCTTTTGTTGTGGGGAGCAAATACAATAAGGGCCCCTGAAGCCCCTGCCACAGGGCTGAGGGCTGACACTCAGGTATAGGAAAAGTCTTCGCCCAATCTCCCAACACTGCTCATCCCTCAGCGTCTGCTGAGGACTTTGAAGTACCTTCCATCCGGTCATTGGGCCTGGCCAGTTCCTGACAGGGCTGGCTAAGGAGAGCATCAAAAACAACCATGTTGCTGGTACTGAGTCTGCACACAAGGATCTCCTTGCACTCCTCAGCTGTGGGTTAGGATAGACTGGAGCAAACCGACCAAACATGAGAAACCACAGAGCACAGACGAGTCAATTTGGGTAAAGACAAGGCAACAGGGAGCAGGAACAAGTCAACAGAGCAGAAACAAGAGCACAGTGGAGAGACGAGACAATGGGGATCAGAAACAAGAACAAGCAGAGCAGAAACAAGACCATGTAAAGTGGAGATGAGACCAGGTGGGGCAGGCAGAGAGGACATCTGTGAAGAATACCAGAAGAACCAGCAGTGGTATGGCTTGGGAAAGTGGCAGAGAGATGACCCTATAGCCCTGAGGGTGGCATGTTGCCTGGAAATCCTGGTAGAGAGGTTTCTGAGTATTCTAGACCATCTGGAGTCCACACTTCCAATGGGCAAATGGGAGTGTGAGTAGCAGCCAGAGGCTGTGAATGCTGGGGCAGGACATGGTGTCTCTAGCATGATGGGAATATTCTGGAATTAGATTTAAATGACTTTTGCATTTCTGGAAAAATATTAAAAGCCACCAAACTATGCACCCAAATGCAAGGGACTTTATGGCTATAAATATGTTCTCAGTAAATCTGGTTTTAAAGAAAGACATTATAGAAACAGAAAATCTAGAGAAACATGGTCCTAGTGGAGTAACAGCTCTGGGCGACATCATGGGGACATCCCACTTATGGAAATGACAGAAACTCTAGAGAAACCTTGATTCCCGTGGTCTTGATTCCTCAGGCATTGTTGGGTACATCTGTGCTGGGTAGTGTGTACTGTCAACCTGACATAACCTAGAGTCACTTGGAAAGATGGAGTTTTAGCTGATCAGACTGGCCCGAGGCCATGTCTGAGAGAGACTGTCTTGATTGATGATGATGTGAAGGACTCAGCCCACTGTGGGCTACACCATCCGTAGGCAGGTGGGTCTGGACTACATAAGAAAGCTGTGTCTGAGTTTGAGTCAACAGACAGTGTTCCCTTGTGGTTTCTGCATACGTTCCTGCCCTGGCTTCCCTCAGTGACGTACTGTGACCTGGAAGTATAAACCAAGTAAATGCTTCCTTCCCCAAGGTGTTTTTTGATCTTGGTGTTTACCACAGAAAGCAAATAGGATAATACCTATAATCCCAGAACTTGGGAAACTGAAACAGGAGAATGGCAAAGTTTAGAGCCGGACCAGATTACAGAGTAAAAGTTTGTTTCAATACAAAAAAAAAAAAAAATTAAAGAAACCTTCCAAAGGCCCATCCTTGCCTTCAGACCCTCACCGTAGGGACAACTATAAAATGTAACCAGTGGTTATGGTACTAGAGCCTAGGAAATCTAGATGAGCTAGCCACCTGTGAGTCCGCCATGGGATCTAGAGCCCACTCTTCTCACAGGGAGGCAGAATCTATCTGCCACCATCTCTGCTATGATCTCCAGAAAAGCTCCCTGACCTGAGACGACAGTTTGCTATGCTAGAGATGGCATATCCTCGTGGTGGCTTCCCGAGCTGTCTCTTCCTGCTTCAAACATGGTCTCAGAGTAACAGGCCAGAGTCCAGCCGCCAACCACCAACAGCAACACCAGACCTGAGGTGGAGGCTCAGCAGTAACCAGTCTGTCTGGTGGGAAGGACAGCTTCTCCTTGCCTGCTCAAGGGCTGGCCCGTGGTATGTGGGCCCAGGATGATCATACCTGCCTAACAGTCCACAGCGTCAAGCAGAGTGGATCTGCTAACATCCTGAATGTCTCACTTCCAGTATCTGCAATCCACGGTGATCACAAGGATTTTTGCTACAGAAGCTGACAGGTAGACCAATGAGGGCAAGGATGGCAGGTCAGCAAACCAAAGGCAGGGCACCAGGATCACACTGCTCAGTCATCCCTCAGGATTCTAAGGGCAGTGGACCCAAGAAACTTCTGCAGAGCCCCCAAATACCAAATGCTCCAGCCCCATACACGAGCCTGCCTGGCCTCTACACGGCCGTTGTACACTTTAAATCATCTTTAGACTACAGTCACATATAACTATGCAGAGTGAACAGCTGTCACACTGTTGTTTGGGGCATAAGGACCAAACTATATGGTCCATACGGTTCCAATTCTTTTCTCAAATGTCTTGCATCCAGAGCTGGTGGAAGGCACCCTGAGGTCCTCCCTGTCTCCAAATCTCAGACAGGAAGCTCAGCACACTCGCTGCAGCTGACGGGCTACAGTCAGGGCCTTGCTGAGGACAGGAGAGGCTGCAGAAGCTGGAGATGCCATGGACATCTCAGCATGCACACACGTCCCAGCAGCCCTGGTGCTTCCAATGCCTAGGCCCTGTGAGCTGGCAGTAGGGAGAACAGAGATTAGCAGAGCCCCAAGTTTCCCTTCCCCCACAATTCTTCCTCATATAAGCCACAGGATCTCCTCTTAACAAAATTTCACTTCAATTGGCTGCAGAGGCTTTATATAGACACTCCCCATACCTGGAGCTCCAGTTTCACAGCACCCCCACCCCACCCCAGTAGCCACACTAACACAGGCACTCTCTCCTCCAGAAAGCCTCCCTATCCACAGAAGAAGTCAGAGCCCCCCCCCCCATGGGCACAGGGCACTGCCACCTCATCCCCAGCCTCCCCTCACTGAAGCCTTCACACTGGTGACCGATGAGCCTGGGACAGCAACCTGGTCACCCAGAGCTCCCGCAGGGCAGAGATGTGGATTTCACTAGGCAATTTGTATTCAGCATCTTAGAAGCTGGGTCACTGGACAAAGAGCAACGCAGGCGTCAAGATGACCCTGATTCTGCTATTTCCTATCACCGTGTCCTCAGGCCAGAAGGCAGAGCTCTCTGGAACCCTCTGGGCTTTGGTGGGGATGAAAAGGCTTAATAATCACTGAGAGAAGCTGGCATCTGAATTTGAGCACCAGTGTACAGACACCTGCCCTGCAGAGTGAGGCCCCCCAAGGAAGGAACTCCTTCCTGTCTGGCTTTCTGACAGCCTCTTCAAGGTCAGGGTCACCTCCTACTGTTTCTGTGGCTCCCTCTGCTATACCAGCACATCAGAGACAGCACCCTCCCAAAGTCTCTTGAATGACAGCAGAAACAGACGTCAGAGCCCTTCTCCATGGCTCAGAGAGGCAAGCATGTGGCTTCCATTTAGGCCACATCTGGACATGCTCAGGTCCAGGACAGCCCAGCTGAGGCAGTGGGGATCCCTGGTACAATTCTGACTCCCAGGCAGGCTCCCCGCCCCAGATGGGCCTGGACAATGGATGAAAACCACCTTCTCCAGGCCCCAGGGCTGCCATGGCAACTGGGCTGGGGTCATTTCCGGCCTGCCTCTCAGTAAGCCCAGAGGGTCGTGTAGGGCAAAACTGTCTCTCCAGCCCCTCCCCCACCCATGGCCCCCAAACTCAAGTCCTAGAGCAGTCTGAAGACCCTAAGTTCCAGACTCCACTTTCCTCAAAAGCTTGGCAGACCATCAAGAGCCCCACCCGAGTAAGGCCTGCTGTCACCCACCCTCACCAGCTGCATGCCCAGCTGGCTGCACCTTTATCTGTTTAATGAACTCTACCCTGCTAGGCCCCTAAGGGAATGGCCTTGTTCTCTAGCTCAGCCCCGGCATAGCCAGGGCCCCACAAACGCCTGATTAAGGAGAGAGCTGTAACTGAAGAGCAGACGGGAATAAAATCACTACCGTATCTCATAATCCTCAGTGAGCACTCAGTTCATGCCAACCACAGCCACAAATGAGCTCACTGCAGCCTCAAGGCAGCCTCAAAGCAGGGCGTCTACACTGTCTGCAGATGGAGAAACTGAGGTATAAAGGGCCGAGCCGTTTGCCCGTGGTCATGGAGTCAGCACATGAAGTGGTAACCATGGCGAGCTCAACCAAAGGCTAAGCGAGAGGACAGTGGCTGGGAACCCTCTCCAGCCTGGCCCTGCTCACTATAGTCTTCCCGGCCTTTGCATGAGCTGGGTGCTTGTTAGGATGGCCCATCAGTTGATGGAGGTATTCCAGGCCTAGCTTCCACCAGCCTTCACCAACACCATAGCCCAAACACATCTGAGAAAGACAGGCACAAAGATTCACAAGGTATGCAAGGCTGGCCCCAGGTCCCACAGGGCCACTGGCAACAAGCAGCTAGGGAAGCCAGGGCTGTTTCTATTCTGGAAACACAGAGGCTGCAGGTCCATGGCACTAAGCATGCACACGCACATGTGATCTCTCCTCTCCTCTCCTCTCCTCTCCTCTCCTCTCCTCTCCTCTCCTCTCCTCTCCTCTCCTCTCCTCTCCGTTAGAGCTTCCCTGCTCCCTGCACTTCCAGGCTCA
This sequence comes from Arvicanthis niloticus, assembly GCF_011762505.2. Taxonomy (NCBI): domain Eukaryota; kingdom Metazoa; phylum Chordata; class Mammalia; order Rodentia; family Muridae; genus Arvicanthis; species Arvicanthis niloticus. The sequence goes on along the minus strand of NC_047666.1, from coordinate 31,000,704 downwards.
GAGCTGGGTGGAGAACAACTGGGGCTCCCAGTCAGTCACAGGCCTCCCATTTATAGCCATGCCTCTCCAGCAGGCTGCAGGCAGGGAGTTGCAGGAAGGAAAGCAGGCTGGAAGCAGAGGTACTGGTGGTATGAGGACCCCAGGAGCCACCTGGTGTGAAGAAGAATAAGGAAGAGGGGAGGTAGACATGGTCTCCCACCAGCTCCATCCATCCTCCAGCATTTATAGAGTACCAACTACGTGTGAGTGGTGCTGGGGCCCCCAGGCTCAGCACAAAGTCTGGCTTGTGTGATGCAAAATACCAGAAAGCAATAACCAAGGACCCAAGTAATTCTGTCTATAATGTAAGCTGTGACTGAGAGAGATCAAAGCTGCAGGAAGGAAGGAGGGTCACAGAGGTGACCTGGCACAGAGCAAAGCACCAAGTCATCCAGACATCTGCAAGAGCATCTCAGGCAAAAGCTGTAGCAAATGCAAAGGCCCCTGGGTCAGAGGCTGCCCAGCCAAGAACCCAGTGGCCTGGGCTGACTGTGGGAGCATGAGGGGCCAGGAGAGGAGGTGAGGAGGCCACTGGGTGGATGAGAAGGACATATAGTCACCACAAGGACCTTAGCTTCTACTTTGTATAAGGTGTGAGCCACTGTAGTAGCAATGAGAAGAGAGGACTGATGTGTTAACCAGACTCCTGCTAGAAGAAGCAGCAGAGTTAGAGCCACGACACAACATGCCCCCTTTGCCACCAGCCCACAGTGGGGCCTCTGTAGGAGGGCCTTCATAGGCAGTTGACTATTTAGATCTGCAGAGCCCTGTGATTACTGCTAAGACACTGTTGGACTCTGGTAGGCAGGACTGGGCTCTACTCTAACGAAGAAAACCTGTGCCTTCAGCCAGAGCCCACCATGGGCCCTGTACCTCCTAGAGCAAGGAGCTCTCTGTGCCCCTCTGTCTCAGATCTATGAGAAAGCAGTTGCTGAGACCTCCCCTGGCCCATGCCACTCTGTTTTAGGCCTGCAAGAGAGCAGCCACGGGAACCTCCACCAACTCATAACACTTTGTCCTAGCCCTGAGAGATAGCAGTTGCAAAGAGCCCAAAAGATAGTCAGTGACAGGCCCTGCAGTTACACAGGAAAAGGTCTTACCATCAGGATCACCTCTGGGGATAGAATGTACTGAGTTGGGGTCTGTGTCTTCTTCTGCCCGGGATCGAGGTAGCAACTTCGGATGCTGAGGTATTTCTTCAGGCATCTCTTGGGAGGGTGAGACCTGGGCTCGGTCAGGTGGCAGTGTAGATAGAGTGGGGCGACTGCTGGACTTCACTGGGTCCTCTGAAGAGCTGTCAGTGGCCAGAGATGGACCAAGACCAGCCAGGCCTGACCTAGGAAGAGGTGCAGCACCCTCCTGCATGACACTACGAGAAGTGGCCTGGGCATCAGGAATAAGGTTTTCCTCAGGTCCTGCCTTGGCTTCAGCCTCCTTCTCCTGGACAGGGAGACCAGGTCTGGCTGGGGATGTTGTAGGCAAGCTGTCCAGCCTTCCAGGACTACCAGCTACTGGTGCCTCAGTGGCCAGTATCTCCTCCACTTCTTCCTCCTCTTCCTCTTCAGTGTCCAATGTCACTCTCCTGGCTTTAGCCTGCACGGGTGCTGGGGGACCCAGGGCAGTAGCTGCCGTGGGTCTGGGGAGGGCAACTGGCCATGGGGTTACTCGGATGGAGGATGGTGGCAGATTCCCACCTCCCAGAGCAGCTGGGGGGCCCTCTGCACCTTCCTGGACCTCATTCACAATGGCCACAGTAGCTTCTGCCTCAGCCACCTCCTGGTCATAGCTGTAGGGGTCTTCATACTGCCTCTCGGAGTCACCCTCCTCAGCATCTGAGAAGTTTCCGTGGCAACCAGGAAGCTGGTAGCAAATGAGCTCGCCACCAGCGTCAGGACAGTGGCAGGCCCGGCAAGATGAGAGGTGGACGGTGTGGCCGGCAGCATACTTACGGCCACTGTGGACACAGCCCACCTGGCCACACTGCGGGCAGCTGTCAGATACTACCACCGCCTCAATGCAGTTGGGTGGTAGCTCGGGGCACAGCATGAACTGGCAGCTGATCTTGCCACCACCCGGTGGGCAGGAGCATTCAGTGCTGCCAAAGTCCACAAAGTAGGACTGGCCGGCTGGTACACGGCCATCCACAAACCCTCCCTGCACACAGTCATAGTACTGGTAGCCTTCACAGGCACAGCCCTGCTGCACACAGGTAGCACAGCAGGCTCCTGGCTCCAACGCCTCCTCGATGCAGTTCTCCAGCAGGGGACACTCGGCACCTGTGCAGTCCTGCCACGGGACGGCCATGCTTGGGCTCGGAGTCAGAGCTGTGACCAGAGCCAATGCCAGCCACACTCCTGCAGATCCCTGGAGCAGCATCATGTCTCAAGAGGCCCTGGAAGGATAGAGACAAAGCCTGTCACACCAAGGACACAGAAGAGAGATGAGGTGCATGCCCCAGCATGTCTACACACAGCATGCAGCCGCCTCTACCTCTAGGCATGCCCTCCTAACCCACACTCATGCTCTTTCACACACACACACACACACAGAGAGAGAGAGAGAGAGAGAGAGAGAGAGAGAGAGAGAGAGAGAGATACAGGGAAGACACAGGAACAGGAGCATGTGTCACTCAGGTGCTGAAGCAATGTGGCTTCACATCTGTGTGCTCAAGGTGACTTGAGCCTTCTGAGTCATCTAGCCCAGTCTCACACACAGGTAAAGCTAAGCGAGTACACACGAGTGTACGGTCACTCAGTCTATTGCTGTGTCCTCCCTCTGCCCAGTCACCCAGATATACCCATGGGTTATCCTGCACACACTCCCAAGCCCATGTCTGCATACAGCAGCCAGAACAGTTTTCCTCCTCTAGACACCTGACTGCTAGTTAGTCATGGGGTGACATGGGGGTGGGGGGTGCTGGGTAGGAACAGACCCCCTGCAGGGTGGCACAGACATCCAACCTTGTGTATACTGTACCCCCAGCCCTCAGAATCCAAAGCTCAAGATCATCTATCTCATGAGACCCTGGGACTTCAAGGTCAACCTGGGATGCTCCTGCCACCTCCTTGTAGCGTCTCACTGTCTCTGTTCTGTCCACTGCCAAGGCCACAGCTCTCACTATTCTGCTGCTCCATGCAACACCTCCCACCTGTCCTGCCTGGTGCCCAGCTTATCCCTCTCCCCCTGTCATGCCTCCCTGTCTCCCTGGGACACCAGAATGGTCTAGGAGCCACTTCCATGCATACGGACTGTCTGGCTTCCAGGAGCCTCTCACTCCACGTTCTCCTCAAATCCCTCCACAACCACTCAAATGCCATCTTTCCACCAATCCTCCCTCCTGCAAAAGTTACAGGTCCCCACAGGCAGCGAGTGACCCGGTGTCAGGGCAGCCCCTGGACAGCACAATCCCCTGAAGTCACAAATGGGGACTTTCACACCATCAGTTCCTTCTGAGGGTACCTGTTTGATGTGTGTGTGTGTGTGTGTGTGTGTGTGTACGCACGTGCATGCATGCATGCACGCACACACAGGTATGTATGTGTATATGCATGTGTACACATCTGCACATGCGTACAAATATTCTGGGGGGACACCTGAGTGCACACATGTATATGTGTAAGTGTGCCTATTGCACATGTGTGTGATTACAAAGAACAACCTCAGATTTTATCCTCAGAAATGCTGTCTACCTCCTTTGAGACAGGGTCACTCACTGGCCGGGAGCTTGACAATTAGGTTAGCCTAGCTGGCCACTGAGCCCCAGGGCTCCTCCCGTCTGGCTCTAGAGAGCTGCAGTCACAGGGACATGACACTGAGCCCAGGTCCTGGTGCCTGTCTTACTAACTGGGCAAGCCCAGCCCTGTATTTTTAATCTTTCAAAAAATGCAACGAAGTATAGTCCCTGAACCTCAATATTTATCCTATTTTATAAGGGAAGATACCTTTGTTCTAGAGACAGATCTCACAGTGTATTCACAGCTGTCCTTGAACCCAAGAGAATCTTCCTTCCTCTGCCTCCCAAGTACTGGGGTAGTAACAGGTTTGTACCACTCCATGCTACTCTCACTTCAAACATTAAGAAGATGCTAACTTCTTGAGGGTCCGAGGTGAGAAAGAGGAGCAGAAAGAGCACTGAGCTTTCCAAAGAATGGATGTGCTTGAGTTGCTCAGCTCTCTCTGAAACCAGCCGGGGTAAGTATGGTCTGTCCGCATGGCCTGAGCCCTGAAGGCAGCAGCAATGGAATAATGGCAAGTTGGTCAGTATCAGCTGAAGGCACCAGGAATCTGTGCTAGGAATGTCCAGGGGCTGAGAGTTTGTCAATTAGATGGGCCACCTGGCTGACCTCCCGTGGGGCAAGTGGACCGTGCCACCAGACAGAAGAACTGGTAAGCTTGAGTAGGCTCAAACCCCAGGGAATCTCAGAATTGAGAACAGCAGGTGTAGAGCCAGCTCCCTGCCAAACTACCTGATCTGCAACATGTAACCATGACACCCCACTGAAAAGACCATGACAATCGGTAATGTAGCATAAAAACCGGGAGTTCTCCATGCTGTTGAGGTATCTAGATAGGCCCTGAGCCTTCCTGGGCACTCCTCTCCACAAAAGATATTTAATCCCTGGTTCACCCTTAGTAAGAATTATGCATTTACATCCTCCATCAAATAAAAAGATTTGCATGAGCAAGGACCATCTCCTTCATCAAGGACCGCAGTGGGGGTGGGGCTGCATTGGAAAAAGCCATGCCTAAATCTCCTGGAGAAGGGCTTCTCTCTCTCTCTCTCTCTCTCTCTCTCTCTCTCTCTCTCTCTCTCTCTCTTCCACCACTCGGAATCAAACCAGATTCTGCCTATATCTCAGCAATCCCCTTCTTGCCTGGCGGTAGAACCCCTGAGGGGAAGCTCAGACTACAGACGCCTCCCCTTCCAGTCTCCAACTCCCAGCGGTACCTCAGCAGCATCTGGGCACACAGGAAACTATGAACCATAGCATCCAACTCAAGACTGCTGTTTCTCACCTGGGAAAATACTGACTGGGACCCCTCTTACAGACTGTGTTCTGCCTCCACTGAGTGGCTTGCTGGTGACACTTGGGCACCCCACCAGCAAGGCAGACACACAGCCTAGCAACCTCCCAGAGTTGATGGCCCTGAGGGTAGATGGTAGGTGCCCACCTGTGCTTTAAAACAGTAAATAAAGAGAGAAACTGGGAGGAGTCGGGAAGCCTGGTAACTCAGGGAGCCGGGGAAGGTTTCTGAAGGTTTCAGGAGGTGGCATCTGACTGAGGCTGGTTGGCTTGCTGGAGGCAAAGTGCTTCAGGTTCTGAACAGCAAGTGCACAGGCTCGAGGCAGGAGCAGAGGAGGCAGATGAGGAACTTGGATAGGGAGGAGCAGCCTTGAGGGGCCTGGCGACAGGTGAGCAAGAGAGAGAGAGAGAGAGAGAGAGAGACAAAAGCAGGCCAGATTTCTGCTGATGAGGGACAAGTGGGATACCAGCAGCCCAGGTTCCTGACAAAGACTGTGTGCAGTCCCCAACAACCCCCTTATCATCTGAGAAAACATCCCTGGATCCTCAGGGGGGTGCCTGAAATCTCAAACATCTCCATGTTTGTTGTGACTACGTGTTGTGACTTTAAATGGAAGCACTTTTAGCAGCAAGCATCCTTCCTCCTTTTTTGCAAACCTTACCCCTTTCCTGTCAACAAGCACTTCATCCCTTTTTGGCATATCAATTACCATTGTCAGCTCTCCTGTCAGCACTTCTGTGCTTTGGGGCTATGATTAAGTGGCATGGGACCACTTAAAGACAAGATCCATCACAGCTATTAAGTGACTAGCGAGAAGGTAGTGAACACAGTGTGGATCCACTGGACAGAGTGGCTCAGGTCCCAGGCAGGAGGGCACTAGATGTCATCACTTGTCCCAGAATTCACACCATTTCAAACCTGTGATATTCACTGCTGAGATTTTCTACTTGATATTTTAGACCATGGTTGGCTGCAGATAATTTAGTTGTGGGAGTTGAAACTGTCAACAAGAGAGTATTCTGCATGTGACTTGAGTTACACAGTAAGATGAGTCCTTTGCTTCTCCAATTCTGACAACTTCTGACTCTGACAAGAAGAGGCCTGCTAGAACTAGGAAATAAAATCCCAGGACATGCAGTCATGCCAAGATTTCAGAATAGCAATGAACACTAGTTTAGGGTAAGTATGCCCCTGCAATATTTAGGACATGTTCATTTGCTGTGTATCTGAAATCCTGTTTTAACTAGTGGCCTGCACTAGATGGGCAGCTCTGGATGAAAACTTCAGCCTGGTGCTGTATGCCTTAAAACTTCTCAAGCATTTGGAGGGAATCTCCCTTAAATGACAGGCAGCTACAGAAAACCCTGGGGCTTGCAAACAGCTGGGCTGACAGCTGGGAAATAAACATGCAAGCCCTTTTGGTTGGTTACTCAGAACAAGCCCTGGCCAGGGGGCCACCCTAAGGCTGCCAGACCCATCCTCACATCCAGGCAGGGGACAGCAAGCCAGCAGCCAGCCCATTGAGTGCAGTTCCACCCACGGGACCTTGTATTATGACACCAAACTGTCCACACTGCCACAGCTGCTCTGAACGAACTCAGCCTCACCGGCTCTCTGTGAGATCTGAGAGCTTCCAGTCTTGACTCCACAAAGACTTAGGCTTCTCCTCTGTTTGTGATATAGTCTGCCATGTAGCTCTGGATAGCCTGAAACTCGCTGTATAGGCCATGATGGCCTTAAACTTCAGGGTAATTATTCCTCTCCTTTGCCTTCTTTACCCGCTAGGCAGTGGCCACTGTGTCCAGCCTCTAATCACCCTCAATGTATCCGTCTCTTCAGATCCAACCAACAGCCTACAGTTCCCCAAGACCCTCAATGTTAAGAAATGTGTCCTAAGTCCCCGTTGGTCTCAAGTCTGGAATATGGATGTGTACGCAATACATGCCTCAGCAGGTCATAGCTCCTGGGAAACCAGGGTCCCAGCCGCAGTGCAGCACCATGGATCCTGCAGGGTAGAGGGTCCAGAGCTCAGCCCTCATACTACCAAAGGCAAGGGACAGCTATGCCAAGATGAGGAGACACCTGCCATCCAAGAGCAAGCAGCTGGAGAAAGTACAGGTGTGAGTCATTAGTGACCAACATTTGACAACAGGTGAAGGGAACTGGAGCCATGCAGAGCCGTATCTAGCACACACATAGACACATAAAGAGACAAAAGCAAACACATGCCCTGCACAGACCCACACATACAAAAACATACAAAGACACATAGAACACATACATACAGCCAGAAACACAGTCAGACACAGACACACAGAAAGAGAGAGAAATGCACACAGAGACACACACAGACATACAAATGCACACACAGAAACACACACATACACACAGACCCACACATACAAAGACACACAGAACACACACACACACATGCACACATACAGTTAGACACACAATCAGACACACAGAGAGATGCACACAGAGACATACAAATGCACACACACATATACACGCAAAAGCACTGATTAAAAGCAATTTTAGCTTGGTTCTAAAATTGTCCAGAACCTACTTGAAATGCATAGATAATCCTGGGTTCGCCTAAGGTCCAGAAAGATAAGACCGTGTCTTTTAAAACTAATCCCAAATGCCCACACTCACCACTGCATGCTGCCCACTGGCAGAGAGGCCAGGAAAGACAACCCACTTATCCTGACACTGGAGACTACCAGCCTCAGCAAGGACGTTCTGGCACAGATGCCCCTTGAGGACATGATGTCCAGTAATAAGCTAGCCAAAATGGACACCCACTAAAGAGTCCACTTACAAAGCTACACAGAGCAATTGGACTCAGACGGAACGCAGACTGGCGAGTGCCAGGACACATGGAGGGAGCTGGTATTGAATGGCCAGAGTTTCTGTTCAGGATTAAAGAGTCTAGAGACAGAGATGGTGAGGGCTGAGCAACACTGCAGCTGCTCTTAATGATGCTGACCCACACACTCAAAAAGGATAAAAATAGTGTGTATATTTTCCCAAAACAAACAAACAAACCAACGTGCACGCGCGCGCGCGCGCGCACACACACACACACACACACACACACACTCACTCCAAAGCCAAAAGCTCAAAGAGAGTGACTAAGTCACAGAGAGGGGACAGGGAAGACCTGACAGGAAGCAACCACTGCTCCTGAAGCATGACTTTAGTAGTAAGCTTCCTGGCAGGCAGTGCCGAAAGGGAAATTAGAGGGTGACCTGGCAGTCCTCGTCTGATAAGAGGAAGTCATTAGTTCACTGAGAAAACAAGCTTATTCTTGGCACGGGCCATTAGTCGGGAGCTTCGAGGTTAATCAGGTTCATACAGTGCCAGACCCCAGGCTGCGAGGGCCTGGGCATGCTTATCTCATTGAACTGCATTCGCTGAGGAGACCCACAATCAGACCTGAATGACAACAGGAGCCCAAGTCCTTCAGTTCAGCAAGCACGTCTCCACCTCACCCCCAACAGCCCTGTGCCAGATGCCAAGCTGGGACAGTGAAGATCAACAGAGTTCCTCCCTCTGAGCCATAACTGTCATCCCAGCACTTTGGAAACTGTGACACAAGATCATGATTTCAAGGCCAGCCTGGGCTACATAGTTGGACTACTACCAACAATAACAACCAGAAAGCAAACAGATAGATAGATAGATAGATAGATAGATAGATAGATAGATAGATGGAGGGAGGGAGGGAGAGAGGGAGAGAGGGGGAGGGAAAGGAAGAGAGAGGAAGAGGGGAAGAGGGGGAGGAGAAAAGGAAGAGGGAGAGAGGGAGAGGGAGAAAGGGAGACTGATTCTGACTTTTATGGAACCAATAACCTAATGTAGAGAAAAAGCAGGAAAGAAATCAGGAAGACAATTGGAGATTGTGACAGAGAACTAGACACACTCTCGGTAAAAGAGGACAGAGGGGGCTGAGGAGGTGACCTTTCAACTGAGACTCAGCCCCCTCCCAAAATGTACAGCCATCCAAAGGTCTGGGGGATGGCAATGGGCAGAAGAAATGCATGTGCAAAGGCCCTGGGGCATGAATCAGTTTGACTCCCTGTGGGTGGCTGCAAGAGAGACAGCAGGAAATGGGAAATAGGCAGCAAGAAAGTAGGTGGTCAGGGACAAGGGAAAAGTGGTGCATATGAGGAGCTCGGCAGAGCACGGGGCTCATGCTCTTCTACATAAGGACACTGGGTAGCAGCATGCTTGGAATTCAAAGAGAAGCTGCACACATCCCCTTCCAAGGTCTGAGGACAATCCCAGTCCTAGAAAGCAGGAAATCTAGAAAAACCCAGTCTGCCAAGTGGGCATGTCCAGCCTCCAGCCTGCAGCCTGGATGGTTCCAGCAGATCTGTGAATGTAGCCCACTGTGGAGAGCTTTTGGGGCTGCTTGGCAGGAATCTGACATTGGCCAGGGACAAGGAAATGGGCTTTAGGCAAGAATCTGACATTGGAGCCATGACAGGGAAGTAAGTTCAGGCAGTAATCTAAGTCTTAGGCTAGAGCAAAGAAGTAGGCTTCAGGCATAAATGACTGTGGGCTAGGACAGGGAAGTAGGCTCAGATATGTTTGTCATCCTGATGAGCCCTTAGAAACAGTGATCATGAGAGTGATCACAGGAGTGATCACAAGGGACTTTGCTTATTGCCTTGTTTGTTCCTTGACTATTTGTATCTATTGTATTGTTGGTTCCTCAACCTAGAACTGACCTAAAGGTTTGCATGTAATTAAAATGGTTTAAAAGAAAAGTGGGGGAAAAAATAAACCTGCCTCAGCCTTCAGCCTCAGAACTGGCTGGGGTCATGCTGCAATTTTGTCTAATCGTCTTTTTTCTTTTTAATCCTCACTCTTGCAATGGAGAACCTGTTGACTGACTGAGTTGGCTTGGTCAGCCCACACAACTGTAGGCAACAATGGCAAAAGGCTGGACACCCCTATTTATAGGATGCCATACCTCCCTGTCACCAAGTCTCCTGGAAGAAGGGCCCACAGAGCCACAGTGCCTTCCAGGGACAGACTCTTGATTCATGAAGGTGGTGCCACCCAAGGGTCTGCTCTCCTGCTGTACCCCAGTGCTGAAGCACGCTCTGTACGTGTGCTTTTCCTCTGTAAAAATGCTTTACAAAAGAAAAAAACAAGTCGTTCAGAAAAAGGCAACAAAAGAGGTCAGGGAGCTGGGGAATGGACAGATGTGGAAAGGATGTGAAGCCACATACGGCTGCCAACTGTCGTCAAGTCTGCCTTCTATCTGGAACTCTACTTCCTTTCTTTCCTGTGACCCAGAGTCACAACACAGGATGGTGTGATTGGTCACAGACCAAGGATGCTTGGAAGGAATCAGCAGGGACTCAGGGAAGAGTCTGGGGTCCTCTGGGGCACAGAACTGGAGCAAAGGGGTGGGCCAGGAAGTAATGTGGACGCTGATGATGGTGAGTGAAAGGTTATAGGACAACGAACCCCCAATACTCTGGGAAGAGAAGGAGGGAAATGCCAGGTCCAAATGCATGGATTGAGTCATGCCCCAGCCTCAGGCATGGTGGAGCATGCGTATGGTCCAAGCTACTTGAGAGGCGGAAGAAATGCTGGAGCACAGGTGTTTGGGGCCAGCCTGGTCTACATAATAATAAATTAAATCTTAAAAAAAAAAAAAGAAAAGAAAAAGAAAAGGACAAAAATTGAATAAGCTTGCTTGGCCCCATGTGAGATTCAGGGTGCCAGGCAGCTCCTCACCCTCTCTCCAGCCCCTGGGCTTTCCTTCAAAGGGGTGAGCTCATGAGAAAGTTGGAAAAACAAACTCTCAATAGAGCAGCCAGGCTTCACCCTCCCTTCCCACTCCTCCCTAAGAAAGAAAAGAATAAAATTCTGCCAAGTGTCGGGTGAGGGCTGACCCTTGGATTCATAGGTATGAACTGCTAATCTCATAACCAGGACAAGCAGGTGAAAAATTACACAGCTTAACGCCCAGCACTCTTCATTAACCTTCGAGAAAAGAAAATGTTGCTTTTGGCTCGGGGGTGCTCCATCCGTGCCTTCCCCTGTTACTAAAGCCTACAAAGGGGAAGCAGTCCCAGGGTGGAGCAGTGAGAAGAGCTTGCCTGAGCCAAGACTGATCTCAGCATTCCTACCTGGGGCTCCATCCAGCCTACAACTGTGCACCCTTGACCTTCCTCTAGCTAGCTCCGGGTCTGCCTGGCTGGCTGCCTCCGCTGATCCCGCTCAGTGCCCTCTTAAACACTGAAGCTCTATGGGACACAAAGAATGGATGTGACTACCCAGCACACCCCTCTGTAAGTACAGCCCCTAGATTACCCTCTGGGGCTCACTGCATGCAACTCAGCACGTCTCACTTCCCATGCAACAGTGCTCAGTGGTGGTCACCAAGTCAGTCAGAGCTTACAGGACCCAGCTCAGGGGAGACAGTGGAGAACAACCTGTGTCTATTGCCCTGTATGAGGCATCAAGAATCCCTAAAATCATCCTGTCCCCAGAAGGAAACTGAGAACACTGGAACCAGTTCAGATGGAAGGAAAGAAGAAAGGAGGGGAGAGAGAGAGAGAGAGAGAGAGAGAGAGAGAGAGAGAGAGAGAGAGAGGACAACAGCTGCCTGGCACCTGCACTAGCTACACCTAAAGTTAATTGAAAAGCCAAACCTTGCAATGATCTAACTCCAACGGGGTTGTCACTAGCTCACAAGTCTTAATAGACATACAGGCTTATTCTGTGGAGACAGTGACTTACTTGTGCCTGGCCTCCCAGTTGAAATGAAAAAGTCCAAAAATCACTCTCCAAGCCATCCATCTCTCCCAAGCTGCCTCCCTCTGGAGCCCTTCAAAGAACCAATTCCTAAGAAACCAAAAGATTCTTCCTGGTTCCTCAGCCCTCCTCTTATCATTATCCCAACCTGAGATGCTTCTCCTCTGAAGTTGCAGCCCCTAGTCCTATCCCATGCTTACAGACAAGCCCAAAGGGTTAGGAAGTGGCTAAAGGGGGAGTTAGTAGATAGTAGTGGGTGGATGGATGATAGATGGATGGATGGATGGATGGATGGATGGATGGATGCATGGATGGATGCATGGATGGATGGATGGATGGATGGATGGATGGATGGGTGCATGAATGGATAGATGGGAAAGTGGATGAGAGGCTAGGGAGGTGGGTAGATGGATGAATGCATAAGTTGATGAACAAGAGAATATATAGGTATAGGTAGTAGGCAGGTGAATTGGGTGTGTGTTGGGTATGTGGATATATGGGAGGGTTACCGGGGAGATGGTAAATGGGTGAGTAGATGAGTGGACAGGTAGATAGTGGATGGGTGGGCCGACAGATGGTTTGGTGGGGAGTTGAGTGTGTCAGTGAATAGGTGAGTGGCTAGTTAGCTGAGAGGATCAAAAGAAGAATAGATGGATGAAAAGGTGAGTTAATAGATGGACACATGAGCTTGTCCCCAAAAATGTGGATAAGAAAATGGATACTCGTGAGCACAGGGAGCTGGGCAGGCAGGCGGCCAATGAATGGAGGACAGACGGATGGGAAGGTAGATTCATGGGTGGCGGTTGAGTGGATGAGGACATGGAGGATGGAGATGGGTGGTGGCCGGGTACATCAGCAAGCAATGAATGGAGTTATAGGCCGGTGGACAGTGGCTGTATGCATGAGGGTGAAGAGTCAAGCTTGCCCATCCCATCCATGTTACAGACCAAGCAAAGTCCTGAGTCATATAGTTCTTTACTTCCCCAACACAGCCCGAGGCTCCACCACTGGCCAGCACCTCAGACAGCTCCCTGCCCTAGGGACCAGCACTGGTACTCAGGCCCTGGAATCAGGCAGGCCCTGTTGAGGTCCCAGCACAGTGAGCTCCCCTGCTGTGTGTCTGCAAGTGAGAGGCTGAGGCTTTCTGAGCTCAGCCTCTAGCACGGTGCAGGGGAACACCACCATCCTCACGGGAGCCCGAGAATGAAATGGAAAGCCTTTTGACAGAGGCCAGCATGAGACAGCACAGACAGGGCCCCTCAAAATTTCCACCCTATTAAAAGATTGTTTTAAAAATTGCTCCAGGCCTTGAAAATGGAATGTGCCTCCCCCCCTCCCATTATAAAACCAGGAAAATCCTGAAATCTAAAGCAGACACAGACAGTACAAGAGAAGACCTCACTGCCCACTCCACTAAATGCATCAGACGCCAGAAGCCACACAAGGCTGGAAGTCAGCATGGCTCTCCATACTGCCAGGCAAGAGCTGAAAAAAAAATTCTACACAAACATCTCTAGATGCTGAAATAAGAGCAATAAAACCCAACACTGTGGAATTCAAGCCTCTGAGAAGAGCCAGACCATCTCTTCCTAGAGAATGAGATGGCTTTTCAAGGATGGGGTTGGAGCCAACAGGGCTGTCGATGACATAGACCCATAGTCTCTCACAGCCCAGGCTGCAGAGCCAGAGGCCTCCCTCACCCACAAATTGCAGGTCCAGCAAGAGCCCACTATGTGACAAGATAGGGAGGGCCACTCAGGGGCTGGGTCAAGCTCTCACCTGCCCTGGCTCTCTCTGAATTGTCTTTCCTTTTTATTCGAAGCCTTTTTGGGAGAAACATGAAGATTAGTTCTAGGGCCATGTTTGTGTAGCCACACAGGTGATGGGCTCTGGCTCACCTGGCCACTTCCCACCTTTTCTGAGTAAGAGCCAGCTCTCCAACTCTGGATGTCCAGCATAGCCACTCCCCTCTCCCCAGACCATAGAGCCTTCTGGGTTCTTCTGTGACTGACTGGCTCTCTGCACCCATCTTCCTTAGCTGCCAACACAGCTGAACAGAGATGCCAGCCAAAGGAGAGAGCAGCTGGTTTCTCTACAGCTCCCAAGGGCCTTTGCCAAGTAACAATTATTGGCACATACCTGGAATTTGGGTATTAAGATTGCCAGAGAAGCAGGTAGTGTGCTAAACCCAGCAAGATCTGGTCCCAGCCCTGGTACAACCACCAGGCCGAGGATCTGAGAAACCCTACCCTACCTCCCATCCTGCCAAGAGTCCACCACTGCTGAGGCAGAGACAAGGGATCGGGACCAAACTGTATGTTCCTGAAGATGGGGCTCAAAGGGAAACACAACCCACGGGTGCAAGGCATGAAAGCAGGTGCCCCAGTGCCCCAGAGATACTCCCCTGCACCATCACTGTGGTCCTGTGAGGGTTGCAAGGTAGTATGGAGGCTGAAGAACCCAGTGACTCATTCCACAGGCAACTGCACTCACATGCACACATACAGGGACACTCGTAAATAAAATTAAAATAAAAGGGAGTGCTTGTCTACATAAATAAAATTAAAATAAAAGGGAGTGCTTGTCTATGGGTACAAGTGATTATGGGGGGTGTTCCTGTGTGTTTTCTTGTGTGCATATGTGTGTGTGCATGTCAGGGACTGGAGTGTACTGGCAGGTTGTGTTAAGAAGACATTCTATATGTTGAGATCACATCTCTCAATGCCCTGATCCTCGGGTCTCAGGAGAACTTCCCCTTTGGTTATCTACCTTTCTGTATGTTCTACACTGTGTGTTCTCTCTCTCTCTCTCTCTCTCTCTCTCTCTCTCTCTCTCTCTCTCTCACTCACTCTTTCCCTCCCTCTCTCCCTTCTTCCTTCTCTCTCTTTCTCTCTCTCCTGCGCTCCCTCTCTCCCCTTCCCCTCCTACCTCTTTTTCCCTCTTCCTTTTCCATCCCCTCCCTCACCACCTCCCTGGCTCATCTCACTGACCAGTTCTCACAATATAGGTCAGACCCAAGGGAAACAGTAGGGAGTGTGCAGGGCTCTCAGGGGCTCCATACTGCATGTTTTTCTGATGTGATTTTAGGTTGAGAGGACCCTAAAGCCAGAACTTTCTAGATTTTCTGAATGCTCTCTTAGATAAAAGTTAGGGCTAAGCATTCAGGCTGGGGGGGGTCACAGGTAGGGGACAATGGACTCTGGGGGCACCAAGGAGCATGAGGCCAAAGATCAACTTGACAATGACACCTCAGCAACCAGAAGAGAGAAGCCACCATTCAGTGCCGCCCACCTGCCTCGAGTGTGTTAGGGGCGGGGCATGCAGATTATGACCATCCTTCTATCTCCAAAAGCCTCTGGGAGGAGGCTGTCACTCAACCCATTCCCCAGATGGAGACTCTGAGGCTCGGAGAGATATCCTGTGACTAAAGTCAAAGGCAAGTAGCCAGCATTTTTCCACACATCCCACACACTACCCAGCCCTCTTCACACTTCAGAGCCTCTTTCTACACACAAGCCATTCTTGAGCCCAAAGGTCAGCAGAGCCAAGAGTGCTGTTCTCTCCTCAGAGATGAGGCAGCTGAGGCCCAATGGGATGAGAGACCTTGGAGGATCAAGCCTGACACAAGCAATGTCCTCCTGTGGATGCAACACACGGTGCTCAGTGCCCCAGCCCCCACCTCCTGAGGCTCCCACCATCCCCTTGGCCTCTGCCCAGTACTGGTGGGTGGCACCATTTCCTTGCCAGCTGGAAGACATGGGTGGGGACCCTGGCCAGGGACAATACAGTCAGGCTCCCACCCCGAGGAAGGAAGCAACCTTCCCCTAGACCTGCACTTTCTCTGCAACAATCAGTCCTCATGCAGAGGCATTTCTGTACCGTTTCCAGGTTACAGTAACTTAGAAGACAATGGCTGTAAATGACGCACAGCTTGACCCTCAAGGGGCCCTGGGAAAAGACAAGCCAAAAGGAGGCGGGTAGCACCCACCACTGAGGACATGGAGAAGAACAGAGCTGGCTCTGGCCCACTTCTCCTCTCTAGTATGACTGCCGACAGTCATGTTCTCTCAGAGCCTTGGTCTACCTGCCCTGTCACCTCAGACTTCTGGCCTTGTCCCTCCATGTTCAAAGTATTCTCAAATGCCTGTCACTAGCCCTTTGCCCATCTCTGGGGAGTTCTTTATTCCCAGGGTCCTCCCTTCTCATGATCAAACTACTCACCAAGAGAAACAAGACTTTCTCAGGGCCTCAGTCTCTCATTCTTTCTTCCCATGGAAGTGATGGTTGCACCCTGTCCAGGAAGGTCTCCAGCTCCCTGGGGCTCGTCTGGATGTGGCTGTCCCATGAAGTGGCCTCCAAGACCTCTGAACTCCCTGCACTCTCCTCCAAATTGGCTGTGTACATAGGTAGAGTGTGCTGCAGCCCCCAGCCCTCAAGACTGCCACAAGAGATGTCTTGTCTTCCTCGGTGTACCGGCTTCATTTGGCAAGAAAACGTGGGGAGATAACACATGAGCCCCAACTCCAGCAAGCACCTCCCTGGGCATTTGCACAAAATGCCCTCTCAACACTCAGCCATCCCTAAGTGTGGCCAATCAGTTTTCACTTCTCCCATTGAGGCCGACATTCCACAATCTCCATTTACCCCATCAGTGTGCAGAGCCACCCTGGCAACAACTGTAGTAGGGGTAGGAGATAACCTGATGAGGGAGAGGAGACAACCCAGATGTCACCTCCAGCTTGCTCTCCTCATCACAGCCGTGGGGATCTTGCACCTCAACCAGACCTCTCCCTGATCCATCAGAGTCCCCTAGCAGTGTGGCCTCTAGTGGCCAGCTCCACCTGCATCAATAACTATCCACTTCCATAATCCTCAGTCATGGGGCTGGCAGAGGTCTCATTCTGTAGCTGGTTCTGGTCACTTGCTCTTGACAGGTACTACCTTCTGGCAGTAATACCCAGGGTGGGGTCCCTAATGTTGAGTCCCTGTCCTAGGTATTCTCACCCACCCATCTGCTCACAGGGACATGTGTACTAGTCTGCCTCCCATCCCTGTCTCCCACCAGATCAAGCTCTGTGATGTGGAAGAAGTGGCCTGGGTTCACTGGGCTATCCTCAGCACTCTGAAGCATTGACATACAGTGGGTGCGCAGGAAGCACCTGCTGCGTGAAGGCACTGCAGTGCCCAGTTTTCAGTTAGGAAACCCAGGCTCAGAAGCTGAGTGAGGCCACGAGCCTGAAGAAGCACAATATTTGGGGAGCAGAGCCGTGAACCTCATAGGAGGTCAAGAGGGATTTTCTTTCTACACCAGCCTCTCCCTGTGCAAGAGTGGGGTCTGAGCTGCCCCCCTGGGCTGAGCGATATGCCTAAGACCAAGTGAGGACATGGGCTTCCAACCAAATGCCAAATGCCCATTCTAGCCCTCGAGGATTAAACAGGAGTGCACACCCCAGGAAAGGAGGCAAGAGGAAAGGGGGAGGGAAAGAGGGGGGAATTTCCTTTTGCTCATTGGCTAGACTTTGCAAAGCATGACTTTGGCACCATACAATGTAATCACCATGGAAACTTTCACAGGTCGTGCCAGGGAGAAGTCCATCTGTTCATGGAGGTCACGAACACAGGGATGTGAATAGCAACTCTACTTGTCTCCCAACACTTCACAAGCGAACACACACTCACTGGTGGTTTTCAGCTTTGTGTAGTTTGGAGGTCTATTTTCTGTGTCACTAGGGGTCGCTCCCAAGGCCTGTGCTCTCTACCCATAGGCTCTGCTACTGATAATACCAACCAACCTCTCCCATATGTTCTGAGCCGACAACACTGACAAGGCCCCAAACCTCAAATGTAACAAGGCATACAGTGGGAAGTCTCACCTCCCTTGCACTGTCCCTCCCAGGTGGGCACAAGTCATACCTCTTCCCTGGGGTAGTGGCTGCTGTTCGTGCAGGCCTGAGTGAATATGTATTCTGATCTGACAAAAGGCAGCTCAGCTATACAAGTGGCACCTCCTCCTCTTCTTCCAGCAGACCTTCTAAATCTTTCCACATAGCCTACCCTCTAATTTTCACAGCTATATAATATGCCACAAAAGACTATGCTGGCCTCTGACCAGCTCATGTCACAGGAAGCTTAGTGATCCCTGCCAAACCTGGCTCCCCATTCGCGTGCATTTTTTCAACATGAGACCTGCCCTGACCCACCAGGCCTGGCTCTAAAGAGGGCTCGGTCGTCACATAGTACCATTCTGTAGAGGCATGAAGCCTCTGGAGCCTGCACACATCCAGAGCATCTTCACATGGGCCTGCATCTTGGGGCTTTCTGGTTCAAAACTTCCAGGAACTTCCGGGGCTTGCTGACACACTCCTTTAATTGGAACACTGAGAAGGCAGAAGAAGGGAGATCTCTGGGAGTCTGAGGTTAACCTGGTCTACATAGTGAGTTGAGGACAGCCAGAACTACATAGCAAGATCCAGTCTCAAGAAGCAAAATAAAGCAAACAAAAAACTTCTAGGAGATTTCAAACTCCCTGCTGTACACCCTGCATCTTCTCTGTTCCTACTGTCCTCTTCCCACAAAAGCTCCACCTCCTCCCTTTTTCTCCCACACTAGCACCAAGGAGAATCTTCCCTGGGCCCCTTGCACTAGCTGTCACTATTGTTCATATCTCAGTTTAGAAATCCCTCCTCAAAGGGCTCCTTAAGCTCACCCCTAAGCCTAGGCTACAGGATAAGGGCTAGACCAGCCCTCCAGCCTTTGCATAGCAAGATAGCCTTTGTTCTGTTTCAAAACAAAACAACCAAATACACACACACACACACACACACACACACACACACACACACAAGTCCACCTAGCCATATGCCTAGCTGTCTTTCCTTCTTTCCACAGTATGTTCCTATCTGAATCCCACCCCACCCTGCCCCACCTCCTCCAGTTAGAAAATCAGCTGCATGGTAACGTGCACAGCATCTGCTTCACCCACCCTGTCTCCCACCAGATCAAGCTCTGTGATGTGGAAGAAGTGGCCTGGGTTCACTGGGCTATCCTCAGCACTCTGAAGCATTGACATACAGTGGGTGCGCAGGAAGCACCATGAGCTCTGCATCTGTACCTGGCCAGGACAAAACGCTAGACAGTCATCCCCATCTCTGCTTCTTCACTGTAAGCTCATGAGCACTGGAAAATGCCAGAAATCTCTACTGTACAAAAGAAAAGACTGAGGCGCAGAGAATAGGGTGGGGGTGGGGGGCAGAGCAGGGCCCCACCCCTAGACTACCTCCCTAGCTGGAAATCTCCAAGAAGCACCAAGGAGAGGCCAGTGAGTGGCTGCTCCTTCCTCATGTCCCCTGAGCCATGGACAGGCAACCACATGTCACAGGGGTGCCTGGCATACCTACGATCAGCCTCATGCAGAAGATGAGCATGGAAGACCACAGAAATTTCAGCTTGGAATAACACAGTGGCCACCATAACCTGAGCCACCCACCCATCAAGCAGCTGCCTGCAGGAACATGAGCTTGGCCTGCGTGGTATCCTGAGTCCCTCTCTGTGTGGCATTTCGCTTGCCAAGGCCAGCTAGGGAAATAAGAAAAAAAAAATATTCACAGCCTAGCTTCCAAATATAAGGCACAAGGCCAGCAGATGTCCAAGAGGCCGCACCTGAGTGGTGCCATGGAAGTATTTCGACTTTGTGATCTCCACTTGAGGGCCACAGGAGTCACAGCAAAGGGGGCTGTGACTCTCATCAGACATCAAAGGATCACATGGGCCAGGCTGTGTGTGATCTTACTCCTGAGCCTTGGGTTCTGCTCCATTATGATTCAAAGGAGCAATCTCCTTGCCTTAGTCATGCCAGGAGCGTTAATTGAGCACCTACTGTGTGCCAGCTGTAGACGAGACTCGGGAAACTCCAGAGTCACTGACATCCAGGTCTCTGTTTCTCAGAATTCAGTACTGGATGGGCAGAGAGCTTTGTTCCAGGGTGTGAAAAGGCCTCCTTTGCTTGCTGAATTATTTCGGAGCCTCCCTTCTCCAGTCAGGAGAACCAGTATGGCGTCACGAAGTGGCTCTTAGGATAATAAGGAAAATGCTATGCGAGGCCTGTCAGGTCCACCAGAGCTCTGGCATTCCTCCTATGGGGACAGCAGGGCATCAACCCCACAGACCAGCACAAAATGTCTATCTCATCACCAGGATACTCTGTAAACATGAGTACTGGACACTCCCACCTTTGTAGTGACCAAGGTCCTAAATGGTAGAAGGCTTACTTAAGGCATGGCACAGCCTAGCCTAGGCTCACCCTTGAGACAGCAATGGATTTAAAGGGCCACAGGTCTTCAAAGGCCAGACAAGAGCCCAAAAGGAAGGCCTGGTAGAGACTGCAACCAAAGGTGCTCCTGGCCCATCCCTAAGGGAGGCAGCCGGCAGTGCTGGTTGAAGCACACCACAAAAGCAGATGAATCCTGACCCTCCAGTGCTTGCGTTTTTCAAGAAAAGACGGAAATCCGGACTTTTCTGTGAAAGCTGCCAGTTAGTAAATGCTGGCAGCTAATTAAATTTTTAAAAACAATAATAGCATACCGAGAGCCAAGCAAAACATGCAGAGCTAGTCACAGCCGGGGCTGGCGGGTCTCTGCCTCCAGTCAGATGCTTTCTACATACTACATAGAGGAGTGGGCAGGAAGACAAGAGGGTACCCACCCTTGGCAACATCATCTCCCATCCTGCCTTTCCTCTTGGGGGTCCTGCGCGCGCGCGCACACACACACACACACACACACACACACACACACACACACACACACTTGGTACCTCTGGAAGGTGAGGCCCAGAGCTCCAGTCATTCTATCACAAATATGCATTAGTTCCATTCAGCGCCAAGCCCAGGGAGCTCTCTGCTGCCACCCACGTCACCCGGGCTGGCCTGAGGAGGGCCGGGTTCAGCACCCCCTGAGCAACAAGCACCCACACTACAAATTCCTTTTTGTCTCTCTGGCCTGACATAGAACACCTGCTGGCTCAGACAACTTCTGACTGGCCCAAGTGCCCATCACTGCCAAGCAGATGGGCAAGATCTCAGGACGGCTGAGGAAGAAGGGATGGACCCTTGCCTAGGAGACGGGGGGGGGGGGGGGGGGCACAGAGGGGGGCGGGGGTGAGGAAAGGGAGAAACAAGAGGTGGTGAGAAGCCAAGCCCACCCCTGAAGTCTCAGCCCCTTCTGGGCCCCCCAGGCCACTGCAAGAGTGAGCCAAGACTAACACCAGCAGCCACCTCCTTCTCCCTAGGCTGAGGCTCCCACTCAGCAGGAGAACCACAGATGCTAGGGACCATGACACTCTCTGTGCACCTGAGTGTGGGGCCCTCTGTGTTCAACACAGGCCTGTGTGGGAGATGTGTGTGAAATAGCCAATGGAGATAAGCATGGCGTTGAACCAACCGGCGTTGAACCAAACTTTCTATGGATGTCGAATGCACACGTGCTTAACACGGACACATTTGCATGTCTGAAGGATGCCTAAAACAGGCGAGTGTGTGTGTGTGAAAGCACGCACGTGCAGTGGGATGTGGGAGAGGTGAGCGTGCACAGCCCCTGCCATGAGAGATCCCGGACTGGGAGTTGGGGTGGCCTGTTCCTCTGCAGAGCTTGCAGTAACTTCTGCTAGCGTGAGTGCATGTGTGGCAGTTTGTGACTGCGGGTGGGGTGGTGCCAGACTGAGAGGCCCAGTCTTCCCCGCTGGGGGTTGGGGGGGAGAGGTTGAGGGGAGTGACCCTGGGAGACCCTGAAGGACAAGACTAGAGTATGGAGGGCCAGAGAGACACAGTCAGCGATCAAGAGAAAATGACCGACCTAGAGGGAGCGCGGCGTGAAGACCCGGAGGCTCCGTACTCACCGATGCTCTGTATTGAGCTGCGCCGCCGTCAGTCTGTCCGTGCGCCCGCCGTCGGTGAATCCAGAGCCCCGGTGGCGCGCGGCGCGGGGTGGAGAAGAGCGGGACAAGCCAGGCCTTGAGGCCCCGCCCCACAAGTCCCGCCTCAGGGCGGAGCCTCTATTTGGCTAAGACTTCGCCCAACCCTAGGCTCAACCCGCCCATATAGGAGCCCAGGAGCCAGGACTCTCCTGTCCAGGTCTCTGAGCCCCACTTTCCACTCTCCCTCTCAGTGCTCTGGCTACAATGAAACTCAGATATCTCAGTACTACGCCACTCTTTAGCTTCTCTTCCTGGACCCAGCACCCTGTGATGGCCAGACGTGCCCAGTCTCAAAGCTGCCCGGGGACAGGTCTGCAAAAACTAGGAGTGGGCACTTTCCCATCTCAGTTCTGCACCGTCTAGATTACCCTGCCCTTTCTTCTTCTCCTCCTCCTCCTCCTCCTCCTCCTCCTCCTCCTCCTCTTCATCTTCCTCCTCTTCATCTTCCTCCTCTTCCTCCTCCTCCTTCTCACTCTAATTTTGTTGCCTGTACCATGTTGTGGCTTAGCCAATACCCTTGACGTCTGTGGGTAGGGAGCTATGGAGAACCCTGTCACCCACAGCACAGTGCCTAAGAGGCAATCGGTACTCTGTAAGATACAAACTCAAAACATATCATTACTGGGCCCTTGGCTCCCTTCCCAGCAAATGAGGCAGGTATCCTAGTGTCTGGTCACCACTGTCTACTCTCAGCAGGCCCAGGGCCTGTGCATGGTAGAAAGCCAGCAGTAAACCTCACTGTCTGAGATCCAAGACTACAAACCACCTCCCATACCTGCCAGAGATGGATGCCCCTACAGTCACAGCCCGTCCTTCTAGGAGCAGCTGTGGCCCAAGAGTAAGACCTGTGGCCTAGAACAGGTGTGAGGCAGCCAAGAGCAAACAAAACAAAGAGAAGAGCGGTCATCCACCAAGGGTTACGTAGCTGAAGCCAGAAAGAGCCAGGGAATCACAGAGGAACCAGGATGGGATGTGGAGACCAGAGCTGAATGGAGAAGTCTGGCCCAGCCTGCCTCTGTGGGCCCTTCCCACAAATGCCTCTGTCAGGGCCTTTGTGTGTGCTGTTAACCTTTACCTGAACATCTCTACCCCAGGAGCCTAGGGCTGGCGCATCCTTGTTTTGAGATACAGCTAAAATATCCCCTCCCTGAGACCATATCAGAGCCCCTCTCTCCTACCGTTTGGCAGCCTTATCTCCCTGGCTACCTTTTTTGAGATTGGTTTATGATGTACAATTACTTAGCAGCTAAGACTCCTATCCCATGCAACTGTGTGTCCTTGGGCAAGTCACTGTGGGCAAGTCTCTTCCCTCTGAGGTTTGGCTTACTTCCTCAGCTGCAAACTAAACAATAGGCTATCAAGTCCCAGAGGGGTGTGCTCAGTAAATAGCATAGGAGAATAAAGAACAGATGAAATCCTTCCTTCTATGGCCAAGAGTAAAACTGCAGCAAGCATGGACCCTTTCCCCACTACAAGTCCCGGGTTGAGGGAGAGAAGGGAGGCAAGCAGCCAAAATTCAACCTCAGGCTGCAGACAAGGAGCCTGGGCCTGGCTGTCTTTCCACCAGATAACACAGAGGCTGTTTCCCACCTCTGTCATTTGAGCCAGAGTTGTGGCTGCCTCAAGAGCCTGCCAGGACTCTTATCAAGACAGGGTATGCATCACCCACCAGGAATTTGGGGCCGGGGCTTGGCTGACATAGAGTTGGAGGAAGTTATAGGCTGATAAGGTCCAGACAGAGTGCCATAGGGGGCAGAGGTGTTATTCACACCAGTGACGATCTCATGGCCTCCCTGGGCACTGAGGCGCCAAAGCCAGCAGGCATGGGGCTCACCTACACCACCTGGCCAACTGGACTGGGGAGAAAAGGCCCACAGTCTTTGGGGAAGGGGCCTGAATCTGTACCTGGCCACCCTGCCTCTTTGTCTCTCCTGCCCTTCCTTTAACTTTTCAGCCACAGTGCTGGAGGGAGCACCAATCTGCTGGCTCCCCAGCTGCAGGGAAGAAGAGGACAGTAGATGCCAGAGCCACCAAAGCTTTCCAGTGGGGAGTCTGCTGTCTCCCAGCCCAGATGAGGCTGCTAAGGCTTGAATACCCTTTGAAAGCCCTCAGGCTCCTGGGCCCTGAGTGTCCCTGAGGTTCCTGGGGAGGGGTGATCTAGAGGGTAAAATGTTGCAGCGATAGAATCTCCAGGAAGTGGGCCTGGTGGAGCGTGGCTAGTTTGTGGGGGCTCCACCCTCAGATGGGATTAATGAGTCTCTCTCAGACCCTGCTCAGTGAGACGTTGTTGTAAAGACCCAGCCTGCCTGCCCCCCACCCCCTCTGACTTCCCGTCTCGACATGTGATCTGTCCTTCTCACAGAGTTTCCGCCATGATGTGGTGCAGCCCAGGGGCCCTCCCCAGGATGCTGGCCCAGTAATCTCGGCTCTCCTAGACTCTAAGCTACATAAGACTCTTTTCTTCATACAGCAGCAGGAACTGAATGAAAATAACTTTCAAAGATGATGGCCAGAGACTTTTAAAGGCCAGTCCACACACTGAGGAGTGGTACGACCCTTCTCAATCCTGCTGTCCCACAAAGATGCTTGGCAGCATTACCCCAGACGGTGGTGTATGACAATGAACTGACTAATTCAGTACTTTATGTTTTTATCTGAAATACAGATGTCTATTCTGCCTAAATCCAGTTTTCCAGTGGGTTTAATCCCCAGGCACCTGATAGGTATAAGCAATTCTGGGCAGAAGGCTTTCCCAGCTTTGCCCCTTCCCAAAGAGAGGGGAGTCTGCAGGGAAAAAAAAAGGCCACCTGGAGCCCCCGAGGCTCTCCTCCTTCCTCCAGCCTTCTAGATGATGGTTCACCAGCACCTGGAATTCCTGCCTGTACATGTCCTTCCTGCCTCCTCCCCAGAGTGGCTGTACTACCAGCCTACATACCTCAGGCCTCAGGGATACATGGGCAAAAACTAGCATTTAACATGAGCAAGTCCTGGAATCAGAGAAACACAGTTAATTGTTTGGGCCAGACTCAGGCCCTCTCTGATCTGGATCCCCATGCCTCTAGCCCTTCATCCACCTACACCCCATCCTCAAGGTTAGAACTTGGTCTTCGACAGTGAGAAGCTGTTTTGCCTTCCTGGGAACGTCTCCACCTCTCTGCTTTCCAGCTCACCATGGATCCGTTCCACCCACCCAACCCTTTCCACCTGTGGCAGGAATTAGACCCCCTCCCCACTGTTTAGTGAAAATCCACCCACAGGAAGTTTGGATGGGCACAGGAGCCTGGCTAAGGTGGCATACCCTGCTGCCACAGCTACAAACCCTCTGGACCACTGGAGAGGAGCATGATATGACCAGCTCCAAGAAAGGACAAGCCTGCTCTTTCCTTTCACTTCTGGGTAGCTTGACACAGGCCATGCCCTACTAGGTAGCACAGATGGCCTCACCTGCCCTGGCCTTTTACTTGGAAATGCAGCAAAGCATAGGCCCCTTTGTTATAGCAGCCTGACCTGTACCTAACTAACTTAAGATATCTGCTAAGAAACCTAGATGCACCATGCTGCACACAGGAATCTCCCATGGGCTTAGGGGGAGCTAGGATGGGGTTTGTATTGCATGAAATGCATGCAATCTGCATTTCAGTTTTCTGCCCAGGTACATCCCCAGGTACTAGGGCCTCTGCAGAACCTTCCTGTCTCTCTTCTGGGCCCACATAATGCATTTGGACTGGGAGAATCCCCCACTTCCTGGCTGGGGCCTGCTAGAGGAGTCCATCCCCAGCTTCAGTGGCTAAATCAGGGAAGGGAGGTAACTAAGAAGGACTCTAGCAAGGAGCCCAAAGAGGACACTTGTGTCTGGTGCTTTTTGGAGCCTGAGTTTGTGCCCACTGCCTTACATGTGATGGGCCAGGAATGAGCAGAGAGCAGCAGAGGAACGCAGGAGTGTCTCCCAGTAGCAGATGTTGAAGCTCAGCCTAGAGCCATCCAGTCTCAGATATCCACTACAGGGACTGGTACTTACTTGTTTCTGAACTAGTTGTTTCATTTGAGACTTTAGTCAATGTGAACAGTAGTTTCTTTCTTTCTCTTTTTTTTGGGGGGGTGGGGTGGGGTTTTGAGACAGGGTTTCTCTGTGTAGCCCTGGCTGTCCTGGAACTCACTCTGTAGACCAGGCTGGCCTCGAACTCAGAAATCCACCTGCCTCTGCCTTCCAAGTGCTGGGATTAAAGGCGTGCACCACTGCCCGCCTAGGAGTTTCTTATTTACCAATTCTCCTACTGGAATTGCCTGATAAACTTGATTCGGTGAGACAAAATGGCCTCCACGTGCATCCCATGCTCTTCCTAGGCTCTCCCCCCACCCCCCAGTGCTCAATGTCCAGATTTCCATTACTGTCCCTGCTTTACAGTTGAAGAGGCTGAGGTTCAGCAGTATGGCAGGGTCCCATGCAATCAGCTCATTCTTTCCCCCGTCTGCTGTTCCAGGTTGTGAACAGGGACCAAGTACCCCTTGGAAAGCTGCTTAGAGGGTCTGAAGCACATGGAGCCCCTGGGGAGGTGGGGAGCCATTACTCTTCCATGAGTCCCCCTGCATGTTCCAGGAAGCCAAAGGCCTGACGACTCCGTCTGGGAATGGTAGGCTTCCATCTCTGTGGCCCAACTCATTACTGATTCATCTGACCCTTCCCTCCGTCTGGTGTGATGAAATTTCTGGCACTTCTCAGAAGTTCTGGTCACCCAGGACAAGACTTAGCCCAGCCTGGCCATTCAGGCCAGCTTTCCTGGCTTGGGGAAAAGGGGCGGGTAAAGAGGCAGGATGCTGAACTCAGAGTGAAGATCTCACCATGGGTTAGAAAGCAAGCTGGGGATACCCAGAGCCGTCCCCCCAACACACACACACCTTTCAGAAAAGCCCAGAATGAGAAGAGACCTGACAAAGACCAAATAACACAACCCTCAGGAGCTAGCTCAGGCAGTAGAGAGGCAGGCCTCGGGCTATTCCCAGCCTTGGGTTTTTTTTACCTGTGAAATGTTAAAGGCTAGCTCTAATTTTAATAAATACATTAGAAAATTTTTACCAAACCAGCAGATGATGTCGTCTCAGAAGAATCTGTTTCAGTCACTTTTGTCTTATACAAATGTATCCAACTCTAACCATTTATAAACGTTCTTATCATTTAAAAAATGATTTGAAAAGAATCTCTGGGTTTAGATTTGGGCACCTGTCCAGCTCCAAGAAGTTTCTGTGGCACAGGACGCACGCATCTCTGGATGCTTTTGACACTTGTGTGGATAGACTCCTGGAGCTTGTGTGGACAGCCCCTAAAGGCTGTACGCTTTCCTCCGCCCCACCAAGAGCTGCACTTCTGGCACGGGGTGCCCAGCCTCCAGGCTACCTTTACTCTGGGGAGGGTGCCTCAGCATCTTCAACAGACTGTCCTTCTGAAATTCTTTTCACAGAAGGGGGTTCGCCCTTTTCTGCAGACCCTCCTATACTTTGGCTCAGGGAGGAAGGCTGGGAATGGAGCTCGTGTGATTTTTATATAAGGATTTTTTTTTTCAGTTGATGTAGATGGACCCACTACAATACTTTTCCTTAAAGCTATTGTTCTCAACCTTCCTAGTGCTACAACCCTAAATATAGTTTCTCATGTTGTAATGACGCCAAATCAAAGACTTATTTCTGTTTCTACTTTGTAACCGTAATTTTGCTACTGTTATGAATCACAATGTAAGTATCTGATATGCTACCCTTGTGTGTACCCTTTGGGTCATTTGACCTCCCAAAGGGGTCTCAATGCACTGCTCTAAGGCTTCAGGCCCTGAGGTTCTGCTTAGGACGCTTGCTCATTCTTACATACATACATACATACATACATACATACATACATACATTGCCCCTAAACCTGACCCCAGCCCCTCCAGCTCCATTCTACATGCTGGTGTTTGTTCTTTAGCATGTTGCCTGAGGATGAGGTGAGGGAGACTCCAGGATCCTTCTGCAAATAACCTCCATCTGCCTGACAGTCTACAAAATCTACTTTTGGGAACTCATGAGTTTGTGGTTATAAGCATCTAAGGTTTGTAGTGGCCACAGGAACACGTCTCCTCGGAGGTGACAGATCCCCTCCATCATCACACTTGCAACTGAGTTGACGCCCCTGTGAGCTGCTGCCAGCTAATGGCAGCACACCAGCACAAACACAGGGACACCAGCAAGTGTCAGGACAGTTCCTTGGACCTCAGTAGTCTGGTCAGAGCTTCTGGAACTGAGCGCCATTCCCAGCCTTCCTCCCTGAGCTTCTGTCTCAGTCCAGCATGTGTCAGAGCTGTGCAGCTGGTAGCACCTCTCCTGCTCCCCAGGGCTCACATGCTCTGAACCATCTGATTCACTTGACCATATCTCTTTGGACTGCACAACAAGTCAAACTCACTCAGTGACAGGACCAGAAGCTCACAGAGTCTATGTTGTAGCACAGGCATCTCGTGTCTCATTTTACCACACTGGAGCTTAAGCACCATGCCCCCACTTCACAGATGACAAATTGAGGACAGGACCCTCTGGAATCTCAGGCTCCTTTGTCTTAGGTCAACCCAGTAACATTTATTTCCTCAACTCTGACAACGCTGGGACCAGGGTAACATAAGAAAGCATGACAGAGGTGCAAATCCCCTTCCCTGGGTTGGGGTGAAGCAGCTGGGCTCCCTACCCACCTAAGCCCAGAGGAAGGAGTCAGATGGAGCCAGGAGGACCTCAGTCTCATATGCTACAGCTACTCGAGTAATGGGAGATGGTTTCTTCACACAATGAGGTGACTCTGTTTGGGAGTTCAGACTTGCACTCTGGTCCTCTGTTCAGCTTCTTCTCAGCCTCGGCTCTTATGATTGCTTTCCCCTGGATGGGCCACAGTGACCTCAGTTTAGCTTGCCCTGACCCAGGGCTATGCCATGCACTGAGCAGAACAGGGATCTGGTACACAGCCATAAAAAAAAAAAAAAAATCCCTTTTCCACACTGCAACCTTTAGGATTTAGGTAATAGGACCCAAGCTGGTAGTAGTTATTTGGGATGAGCATGTTAAAGTGCCAGACATGCTGGCCTCCTTGACCTTCCAATAAGGGGCTTGGCAATTCATATCTGTCCTGGCTGTTTGTACTAAGTTTCCTTCTGGTCTATTCCCACTAGCTTCCTCCTGGAAGCTGCTTCAGCCTCTTCTTCCTCCTGGCCTCCTACTAAAGCCCAAATCAGGCACCAGGCAAGGACCCACACTCAGGGACCACACTGACCAGCTGGCTCTAGCTCCTGGAAGCCAAGGAGACCCTAGTGAGGTTCTTCAGTTCTTCATCACCCTCAGTCCAGCATAGGCTCCTGCATGTTTGGGCTCTGATCAGTCTGCTCTACACCCTGCTGTCTGCTCCAGACCCCCCAAAGCCACACAGCCTCAGCATCTGTCTACCATCCATCCCCACAGGGATGGGAGAGCATGGAGGGAATAGTCCGGGCTGTGACCAGGCTGCCTGGCTGCAGGTCCAAGTCCACACCCTGTGACCTGGAGACATTGTCTGTCCTTCACAGTGGAAAAACTTGGTGAGTCTTGAGGGGGACCTGCTAGAGCTACTGGAGTCCTCCATTGAGAAACACTCTGTATTCAGGACTCTCTCTCTCTCTCTCTCTCTCTCTCTCTCTCTCTCTCTCTTTCTCTCTCTCTCTCTCACTTTCTGTCTCTCTCTGTCTCTCACTTTCTGTCTCTCTGTGTATCTCTCTCTGTTTCTCTCTCTCTCTCTCTCTCTCTCTCTCTCTCTCTCTCTCTCTCTCTCTGTGTGTGTGTGTGTGTGTGTGTGTGTGTGTGTTGCTCAGGGCATGACTTGTGCATAGTGAATGCATCAAGCAATGTCTGGCCATTCTGTGCCTGACTCTGTGCAGCCCTGTGGGTACCGTTAACAACCAGAACACATCCCTGTCTGCGTGGCATTCAAGCTGCAATAGGAAGACACAGGCCATGAGAAGCACCAAGAAGCATCAAGGTAGGGCAACCCAGAGAACCAAAGGACTCTCCTTAGACAGGTCTGTCCTCTCCAGGCTCCCTTGTGCCCTCTAGGAAGTATGGGCAATGATCCCATGCCCTCCTGTGTTAGGATGATAAATGTATGAGCCAGCCAGAAGAAGAGCTGCAGAAGGTACCCTAGGCAGTAGCTAGGTCCAGGGCAAGGGAGATGAAAGCCAGCCATTTGGAAGGAGGATTGAGGACAGTGGATGAAGGTAGAAAGAGTTTGTGTCTTTTCTGAGAACCAAGGGAACTATAGTAAGAGGTTGGTTCAAAGGAACAGGTAGAGATGATCTATGAACTTCAGACCGTGGCAGCTTCTGGGAAGAGGAAGAATGGGGAAGATGCTGATGGGAGAGATAGTGTACACTGGGGTGATGTTGGGAGCTGGAAGAGGGAGAAGCAGGGGTGGAGCCTTCAGCTTAGGAATGAAGCCATCAGTGATGAAGTTGGGAAGGGTTGGTTGTAAATGTGTGGGGCTTTTCTATGTCCTCTTTTGCTCTGAAATAATGCCATGGGGACTGGTATATTCATTATGAGCTTCTTATACTATAGCTGGGCAGATAGATACTGAGCCATCTTAGTCTTGCTCTGGCTCCCCCTGCTCCATCTTTCCTCTCCTCACAGTGACTCTCTCATCATGACCTCATGGCCAACCCCCATGGCAAATCTCTCTCTCTCTCTCTCTCTCTCTCTCTCTCTCTCTCTCTCTCTCTCTCTCTCTCTCTCTGTCTCTACCAGAGACCTTCTTGCTGGGATCAGAAGTCCTGCCTTATCCTGTCTCAGTCAGCTATTGGATGATCAGCTCTTTGTTAACCAATCAGAGGTGGTGGAGTCACACAGCATTGAGACAGGAGATGCTTGAGTGCAACCAGATCTCTGGGCTCGGTAATCAGCATCTGAACACACAGTTCACAAAACCATTCCCCAAGAGCTGGTTAGAACTTTCTACTTCAAACACACAGAGTACTTGACTCAAACATGCTTATGCCAAAATGGAACACAGAGCTTCGGTACTGACAATAGACAGGTGGGCTTCAAGCACAGCTGGATCCAGGTGCTCAGATGTGTCATCAGGGTGAAGTTCTTTGCTCTCATCTCTCATACTGGATCTTTACTCCACTTCCTCCAAAGCCATTCCTTCTGGTGACAAAAATCAGCCTGAGGCACCAAGAATAGTCCTAGGCTTAAGGTAGGTACCCAGGCCTGAGCCAGTTACTGCAGTGGGAATGGGCTGTGTTGATTAGCTCAGTCCAAGATTATTGCTCTTCAAAGACCTAAGGCAGGGAGGCTGAGTGGGGATGAGCCTCTGAATTCTAGCTGCTTCACAAGAATCCATAAATGGCCCTAATGGTCCTTTATGAATTCTTTTTGAAGTCCGTACCCTCTGTGATTCAGACTCGGCAGGACATTAATTGCTTAACACACATTTTAGAAGTACTTTCTCTGCAAAATTCCTGACAGGCACAAAGGACTTCACCAGCTTCTCAGTGACTGATTCCCATCAGGAGAGTTTTACTCACCAACAAACCAGCCAATCAGAACCCAGGGATAACCTCTCCCATGATCATCCATCGACCACCTTAAGTTGGACCAGAGCAGAACTTGGTGGGTCTGGTAGTAAAGCCAGTTGCCTGTGGCTGATGACTAATGGACAATCATGTTACACCCATCACAAAAATGTAGCCAGCAGGAAAGAGAATGACTTGGGCTTTGGAAGCTGACTGAAGCTACATGATCATAAAGGAAGGGGGTCCTGTGGCAGGCAGGCATGTCCCACCCAGATCTCCTCTCCTGGGACTTCTGGATGGCCTCCTATTTCCTTAATGGAGTTCCTCTCTGAATGCATTCATAATATGATTTCAGCGTGTTCCTAAACTTGATATGGAGGCGTGTGCTGTAAATGTCCCTCACAGCACTGAAAATAGGGTGTGTCCAGATGAACACCTGTGACTTTTCTTTATCTCTTTTCAATACCTAGTAATATTTCACAGTCCAGTTATTACATACTGAACAAGTCTCTTGTTGAAAGCAATTAGGTTGTTTTGTTTTCTTGGTCCCCATTACATCCTTGGTCCTGCCTCAGTACTTTCTGTAGCTATCTCCCTATGACATCTGTAGGAGTCCTCTTGGGCAGCCATCCAGGACATCAGGGGCTGAGTCACGGAGTTTACACTTGATGGAATTCAATAGCCCAGGCCAGACTGCTGTTTCCGAATGTCCCTACCCATGTGTGACCTCGCTAGCTGCTGCCTCCCTTCCCGTCTCTTGCTGACATGCGCCCATGCAGTAGGTGTTAACTGGTGTCTCTGTGTGGCTTTCACTCACATGACCCTCTTACATGAGCTCAGCCATCTGCTTTTTCTCTCTGTTGAAGTTTCTGCCCATGTCCTTTGCCTTAAAAAAAAAAAAAAAAACTGCTGTTTTCTTTTCTGTGATTGCTCTTTCCGAAGCGCAACCTAGCCATGTGGCTCCTTGCCCTGAAGCCCTCCCATGGTTCCCCTGAGTCCAGAAGCAGAGACCACGCCCGGCAGCCTGGCCGGCAAGGCCTTATAGTGGTTTGGCTCCAATTGTGTCTCCATTCTGAGTAGAAGATGCTTTCTGACTCTTTCCCCTCCCCTTTTTAGGTTTTTAGGGTTCCTCTGTGTGCCTGCCACATCCTGCTCTCTGGCACCCTCCAGGTTGGGGATCATGCTATACTACTGGCCAGGAACAACCAGCCCACAACGCCCACTTGGCTATTCCCTCAGTCTTTAGGTCTTGGCTGGAACATCCCTTATTTTTTTGGAAGCCTTCTACTCAGCTCTCCTGTCCCTACTTCCCCAACTCATCCCAAACACCTGGCAGCTACACCTCAGGCCACTGTCCCAGCCACACCTCAGGCCACTGTCCCAGGCTGTATTACTAACAGGATCCTCAGGCTTTTTCCATAAGCAGCAAACCTCCGACAAGCCAAGGTCATGACTGTTTGGAGGACATGTATCTGCACAGGGCCACCTCTATACCTTCCCAAAGGCCTCCAGAGGTGGGCACAGAGATGACAGAGGAGGGACAGGAAAGCATGGAGCTGGTCAAGAGGGATGGCTGTTCCCACAAAGGCCCCAGGAAGAACTCAGAAGCCACCAGGAGCCCAGAGGAGAGTACAGGAGGGAAAGGCTCTAGGTTTGGACGCAGTAAGCTAGCGCTGGTCCTGTCTGCCAGTAACACACTTATCTTTCTGGACAGGTATTTTGTTCTTCCTGCCTCAGTTTCCCCTCTGACTCGGGAACTCTTGGCCTCTTTCCTATCACAGACAGTGCCTCTAATGGCCTGCTTGAGGCCCAACCCACAATTCTAGGCAGAGGGAACAGGCAGACCCTGGAGCAGACAAAGGGGCCTTGTTTCCCCAACTCTTTGCCGGAACCTCCCCCACCCCCAAACCCTCCTGCCTCCCAGCTTGGCTCCAGCTGAACAAAACCAGATGCCAACATGTGGGAGGAGGCAGAGGGCGGGCAGCGTCCCAGGACCCCTCTCAAGGTCTGGGCCCCTGCCAGAAACTCCAGATGCCATGGACTCTAAAGAGAGTTCCCCTTCCCCACAGCCCCAGTGGCACCAGGCCCTTGTCTGAATCTCTGTCTGTCTTCCCTAGGCTGAGGGAGCCCGTCAAACCCTGCTCTCTTTGGTTTTATGCAAGGCATGCCCAAGCCTCCAGAAAGGTAATACTAGCCAGCTCTTTTTCAGATGAGAAGCTGGGAACCCTTAGAAGTCGTGGTCCCCAGCCCACAAGCTCAGTTCCCAATGACTGGAGGCATCCAGATGGTACCACCATCTTATTGCCCACACCAGACCCATCTTTGTCTCCCTCTGAGAGGACAGCACAAGTGAGTCTCATATCACAGGAGGTCAGCTGACTGGCTTCCTTCTGCCCCACCCCATGGATACAAATCTGAGGAGGCAAGGAGACAATCCCCAGTGTTGGCAGTCCCTGTCACAGGCCCAAGGACTGAACTGACACAGCCAGGGGCTGCAGCTCAAACCCTGACAGCCGCTGCCCTATTGCTCCAGACCATAGCAGCCAGAGACTTGGTGCTCTAGGTCCTCAGGCTGGAGGTTCATTGCCTGGGCTTGAAGCTCTGCAGCCCAGCACTGGGCTATTGTGGTATCCTGAGTATCTGAGACCCTGAATCCTCAGGGCTCCGCAGCTCCCTGGAAGTTTTAGCTCAGTCAGGTTCTATTCCACTCTCCCCTTTTCTCATCCTCAACTGCCTCTGCTGCCTTTCTTCCTAGTTGATTGTACACAGCACTCTCTGACACACTTTATATGTTCTCAGCCCTTCTTTATGTGCCTCATCTGAGGCCCAGGTGAGCTTACGAAGCAAGAAAGGGGCGTGGCCAGTTGTCAGAGTACAGTCTTTCATGTAAACGAAGGACTGGGTTTTTTTGTTTGTTTTTTGGTTTTGTTTTTGTTTTTGTTTTTTTTTTGTTTTTTGTTTTTTTTGGGGGGTTTTGTTTTTGTTTTTGTTTTGTTTTACCAATCATAGATCTCTTGCTGAGTACCAGGAGAAGTGTTACTTCTATCCCCAACCCAGGGCACCAAGAGGGCAGTACCAAGGAAGTGTCAGATATGGATGTAAATTGGCCCAGCCCACATTTTAGCTTATTTAAAGGAAAAATACACACTAAAAGGGGGTGCTTAGAGCAGAAGCCTGCCATTCACATTTATAGCAGTGCCCACTATTTTTTTTTTTTTTTTGGCTTGGTTGGTTTTTTTGTTTGTTTGTTTGTTTGGTTGGTTGGTTGGTTGGTTGGTTTTGTTTTTTCAAACAGTTTGTGTAGCCCTGGCTGTCCTGGATCTCACTCTGAAGACTAGGCTAGCTATGAACTCACAGAGATCCACCTGCCTCTGCCTCCTGAGTGCTGGGATTAGAGGCATGAGCTACAACTGGCCAGCTTCACCTACTAGTATCTCACAAAAGAAAAAAAAGTAATGAATTAGATTAGAAAAATCATATCTAACAACTAAAGGAGGGGTGGTACCTCTGATTTGTCTCACAGAAACAGAGGCCACTTGACAGTTGTGAGACATCTTCAAGGGAGAAGTGAGTCTAAGCTCTCATCTATCAGTCCCCAGGGATCAGCTGAGCGACCAGCTGTGGCCCCCTTGGCCTACAGCAAACCAGCTGGCAGAAGACCTCCTGCAGAGTCCAGCTCCAGGCAGAACTGCCACCCACCCGCCAGCTGCTTCAAAGCAATGAGGGATCCTCTGGGTTTAATTCCCACAAAGCAAATGAGGGCAGCAGGGGGCATGGAACACATCTCTGTGTGCATATGTGAGCTGAGGACATGCCCGCTGGCTCCCAGGAGTGAGATGGAAACCAGAGAACAGGCATCAAATGGAAGCAGTGGGGGTTCTCTCCCACCGCAGTGGGAGCTCAAAAGGGACAGTCACTGGGGAAAATGGTTTGTCAGGGCTGTAGAGATGGCTCAGTGGGTGAGGACACTTGCCACCAAGCCTGATGACCTGAGTTCCGTCCCGGAGACACAAATGGAAAGAAAGCAGTACCAGGACCAGGCTCTAAGGAGCCAGATGTAAATGGTGGCACTGCAACAGTGTGTATTCTGTAAAATCCTACAGTAGGAAAATGTTCTGAGCTGTTAGGAGTCAGTGTGGAGCCTTTGCCTAGAATGTTTCAGACTTGGATTCTACAGCCAGGTGTGGGTATCACTAGAGCCACTTGGGTGGGGAGCAGGGTGTCAGGTACAGAAAGGCGTTTGGATCATGAAGAAGCAGCACATTGCAGACATGGGCCTAGAGACTTAACAAGTGCCAGGCTGCTGCACACTGCTGTACACTGCTGTTTAATTCTGCACACTGCTGCACTCTACTGCACACTGCTGCACACTGCTTACACTGCTGCACACTGCTGCACACTGCTGTACACTGCTGCACACTGCTGTACACTGCTATATACTTCTGCCCACTGCTGCACACTGCTGCTGAACACTGCTGGATACTGCTGCACA
This sequence comes from Arvicanthis niloticus, assembly GCF_011762505.2. NCBI lineage: Eukaryota > Metazoa > Chordata > Mammalia > Rodentia > Muridae > Arvicanthis > Arvicanthis niloticus. The sequence goes on along the minus strand of NC_047666.1, from coordinate 30,964,845 downwards.
CTGCTGTGTGCTGTTGCACACTGTTGCATGCTTCTGTATACTGCGGCACACTCCTACACAGTGCTGTACAATGCTGCACACTGCTGTACATGGCTGCACACTGCTGCACACTGCTTCTTGACTCTATTCCCTTTATCCTCAGTCCCAGAGCCAGAGGTCATTTGTTGCCTCCTGTTTGATCTACCCCTTGGTACAGATGGCTTCTTGTCTACCTGCCCATGGACAGAGCAACCTCAAAAGCCCATAAGAGTTGCTCCCAGCAAGGAGGTAGGTTGAGTGGGTTGACAGCTTACCCTAAATCCTGGGCTTGCTGGGATGTACCTGGGTGTACCCCGCAGAGCCACTCAGTATCCAGCTGCATTGAGCCCTTTGCTCCCAGCAACAATGGATCTCCCTTATCCCGTCTCAGCTTCACCCTGCTCTCTGTCATTATCTCCCCATTAAACTGTTTCCATCCAACTCTGGCCTCATCGTCTGTGCCCCCAGAGTTAGGACAGGAGAAAATGAACATGGTCTGTACCTGTATGTGGGTATCAGAAGGAGGATGCCAGTGTTGGGTCTCACCAGGGTGCACTGTGAAGATGTGGGCAAGTCCCCAGCCTTCACTGAGTCTCACTCAGCAGATCAAGATGTTGGGGGCAGACAGTTCATTCTGCAGTGTGGGTCTCGCCTCCACACTCAGGACAGAGAAGCATCCCCAAACTTACTTTCTAAAGGGAGCCAGAGCCACATAGGGATCAGGCACAGCCTGCAGACCACTGGAGATTAAGTGCCTGCAAAGAGGGGAGATGGCCTCTGTCATGAGTGAGTGCCTTCCAAGCCATGCAAAGGCTATCATGGGGGATTCAGCAGAGCCCTCTTAACAAAACACCATCCCAGCTGGATTTGTCAATGGTCTATATCCTCACACAGAGAGGTAGAGTAAGTCTGGAGAGTCTTGCCTGCATGGCCAGTTGCTCCCTACTACCAGCCACACTGTAGTGGCACATGGGAGGGGCTAGAGTATTTATTTACAGGCAGGAAAAGACTGAGTAGGAGGCTCCATCTATGGCTATGGGGGAAACCCTCATCCCTGCTGGTAAGGCTTTCCAGATACAAGCAGTTAAGAGAGAAGTACTCAGATTCTTACAGGTGACCCCTTACCTATGCTCTATATGGAAGTACAATAAATACATTGCTTCCCTAGAGTAAGTGCCAAATTGGCAAAAGAGTGCCCTTGGGGGAACCCTCTCTTTCCGCTGGGAAGGAATTTTAGCAGCAGCCTCCCCCTCTCTCTGGGGTGTCATCCCATGCTGTGATCACAGCTCTGTGTCCTGAGAGGGCTGTCAGGCAAAAGTTTCTTTGGGTCAAGTGGCTGTACTATAGGGAGTCTGGCATGGGTTGCCTTGTCTCTTTCTGGACATGGGGACACAGAAACAGTCTGAGGGCGAGATGGGTCCCTTTGGTGCCAAAAGTCCCAAGCCAGTCCCCAGGAGAGAAGCCTCCCCCAACAGCAAGCACTTCTGAAAGAGTATGCTAGAGGGTGCCTCTTCAAGGCTATTTGCATCACTGATAGCCAGCCACTGCAGCTAGGGAAGTGCAGGGGGGCCAGTAGAGTTAGACTGGCCTGGTGGCAATCTTCCACCTTAGAAAAAGACTGACCATAACTTCTCCTCCTCCCTCCCTGTTCCTGGAATCACAGGACACATGGTCGCAGGTGGAGGGGGGCGGGAAGGGGTGTCTCAATTAACAGTGACTAAGCTGGGCTTTTTATGTCTGAGCACTGTGAGTTCCAAGAGATGTAGATAAAAGCATGGGTCACCAGAGCCTGGTGTTCTGCAAAGTCCAGGCTGCTCAGTATACCCATGATATATATGTTTGGACTGTACTGCCTAGGGAAAGCAAGAAAGGATATTTGGGGACTTGGGGTGAAAAGAAGTCAGGCTGTGGCCCAGGCCACACCCACCATGAAAGGCTCTGCTCCCCCTCAAGCAGGGATCCACTTCCCTCATTGACACTGAGGCCACCAGACTCTTAGCATTCAGCTGAGCTGCCTACCCCTTTGCAGGCCCACTCGTGCTCATGAAGCTTTGTCCTAGCTTAATGGACAGGTACTCAATCTTGGGGACATACCCAACTGAAGTGACTGAGGTGACTGAGAAGTGGAGCCCAGTCAGGGTTGTGGGAGGCTCAGGACTGAGCAATAAATGCTCCTAGCAAAAGCAAATGACAGGCCACCCTCACCAGACAGATGGGGAAACTCCTAAACAAATACCAACATGCTAATCCAGCCACTTCTCAAAAGACAGCAAAGGCAGGTGGGTAAACAGTGCTTTCCAGAGCCAGGCAGCCCAGAAAGGCTGACGGTACCTGGCTAAGCAGTTAGGAATAGAGACTATTTCCAGCACACAACTGCCTGTTACTTCAGCTTTTGAGAGATTCAATATCCTCTTTTCACTTCCTTGACATCTGCACTTACAGTGTACCATGTGCGTACACGCACGCACACACGTATGCTCATGCACACACACACACACACACACACACACACACACACACACACACACACTCGATTTAATGTTTTTTTTTTTTTTTTTTTTTTTTTTCCAAAACAGGGTTTCTCTGTGTATCCCTGGCTGTCCCGGAACTCACTCTATAGATCTGCCTGCCTCTGCTTCCCAAGACTGGGACTAAAAGTGTGCACCACCATAGCCCACCCACCCCCATTTTAGACAGATCTCACTATATACCTTTGGCTAGCCTGGAACTCATTATGTACACCAGGCCAGCCTCAAACTCAGATCCATCTGTGTTTGCCTCTTCCTCCTGAGTGATGAGATTAAAGGCACCACCATGACAATTAAATAAAATAAAATAAACCTTAAAGGGGGAGTATGGGGAGAGATGGCTCTGCAGTTAAGGACACTAGCTGTTCTTGCCGAGAACCTGGGTTAGATTCTGTAGTGGTCTGAATGAGAGTGGTCCCCATAGGCTCTTATATCTCCCATAGGCTTTTGTATTTGAATGTTTGATCCCCAGTTGGTGGAACTATTTGGGAAGGATTAGGAGGTGTGGATTTGTTGAGAGGGAAAAAAAAATGTGTTACTAGGAGTTAGGCTTTGATGTTTCAAAAGTCCACACCATTCCCAGTTAGCTTTCCTGATCCATGGTTGCTTTAAGATGTAAGCCCTCAGCTACTGTTCCTCCCTACGCCTACCTGCCTGCTGTCATGCTCTCTGCCGTGACAGCCATGAACTTTACCCTCTTAAACTGTTAGCCCCAGATAGACCCACATTAGTCATGGCAACAGAAAAGTAACCAAGACGGATTCCAAGCACCCATATGGCAGCTTATAATCATCTATAACTCCAGTCCTGGGGGAGCTGGCACCCACTTCTAGCCTCTATGGGTACTCCAGGCATGTGGTGCACAGACGTACATGCATCTATGCACATAAAATAACAGAATATTTAAAAAGGAGGAGGAGGAACAGAAGAAGCCACAGCCATCTTAATACAGACTGAAAAGTGAGATTGATGACGCCAGGCTCCTCTTACAAAGGGAGGCATGGAAAGAGCTGGAAGCTGACCCTACCTACACGAGCAGTCACTTCTCCAGACTCCACTGGCTCCACAGCCTCTGGGATGCCCAGATCCACAGGTGCTGAAGCCCTCAGTGGCTTTCTGCACCTACCTCTCTCTTCCTCCATAAACATCTCTCACTTTTCAAAAACAGTTTTGTGCTATGATGTTTATGTGACCCACCACTGGGGCTCAATAGAAAGAGGCAGGGTCACAATGCCCCAGAGCTTTCCATCTTCCCAAATGGCAACTCTGTCTCCTTTAAAAGCTAACTCCCCAGCCCCAGGCACACACTATATGCTACCTTCTGACTTGAATTTAACTGTTTGAATTTAACTTGTCATACAAGAAGAATTATCCAAAGTTTGCCTTTTTATGAGCAGTTTGTTCATTTAATAACCATAATTCACTCATAATTCCATCTGGTGTCCATCCCCTTCCTTTTAGATGTGGGTGCCTATCGTATAGTCTGACAGACGTGCTGTGCTCATTGGTTCATTGTGGACACTTGGGGCTGTTACAGTCACTGTATGACAGGCACGGGTGTGCAAGCTGCTTTTTGCCTCACCGCTATCATGCCTTTGGGGGCTTACATCTCTGCTTTCTCCTACACAGACTCTCAGGTCTATCCAGGGGTCTCAGAACCCCCAGTTTCAAAGAAGCAGGCCTGCTGTTTGCTAGGCGAGGAGTGAGGTGAGATGGGAATGTGGAGGAGAAGCCTGTGCTGTCTTATCATCTTCACAGCAATCCAGAGCTGGGCCACAAGTGCCTGTGCTTGTCCAGGATAGTTTTAAAGTCAAGAGATTCACAGAGTCTACAGTCTGGCTTCTCTTGAATTGCTAGTGGGTGTATCTGGGCAGGATGCCCATAGTCAGAACCAAGCTGTGGCCCTAATCTGCCCTGACTGCACTCTCACCTTGTTTCCTGAGTTTCCTATGCTGAGCTGAGAGCCTGAAGCTCTATGTCCTGAGACACATCCCCCAGGGCTCTCTAAGGCCATGCTGTTTAACTATAGCTGAACTTTGGGGGACCAGGGAAGAGGCTAGATGCTTGAGCCTTAAAACCAGATGCTAACTGCAAATTCCATGTTGACTGAGTTCTGTATACCAAGACAGTGGTGTGCTGGCCCAGAACACAGTCCTCATCCTTGTCAATCAACTTGACACTCAGCCTGATTCTGGCCAAAGGGAAAGCTCTTCCAGAAGCATACAGGTGGCCGTGCCACACCCTGCCTGGAAGCCCTGATGCCCCCTATGTCATCAGGCCAGAGTCTGGGTGACTCAGACTGGTCTTCCAGGATTGAGAGCTGGCTCTGTGGTTTCCTTTTTTCCCATACCCACACCATACTCCTTCCTTCACCTTGAGGCCCTTTCCTATCACTCTTTATGAAAACTCCTACTCAAACTGCAGAACCCAGCTCAGGAGAAACCCTGCAAGTAGCATGGGATGGGGGCTGAGTGGGTTGGCTGAGGATGGGCCATTGCTGCAGGCTGGGCTCTGGGGAGAAGCAGATACACTGGTGGTGGCCGAAGAAGAAGCGCCCTTGAGGGAACAGCAGTGAGGAAGAGAAGGAGAATCCAGTGAGAGACTGGGGTAGGGACCCAGGGTTGACTACAGGGAGGACTGTCTAGCAGGAGCCTGCTGGGTGTTCTGAACAAGAGAAGTGGCCCCCATGAGACTGAGATCCACATGGGACTTGGCAGGAAAAGGAGGAGGATGATGAGGCAGGATGGACTGGCTTAGAAAAGAATCAGAGGATGCAAACCAGCTGGGAAAGCAGGAAGCAAGGTACCAAGGTGCCACAGAGCGCATGCAGTCAACATTATGCTCTCCCTGTGGCCTGGGTCCATATTGCCATGCCTTTAGGTTCAGATAGAGGAGGGGAGAAAAAGGTGTGAATGGAGTAGGGCTTGGGCCAATCAGTTACCACATGCAGCAGCGGGGCATCGGGGCATCGGGGCATCGGGGCATCGGGGCATCGGGGCATCGGGGCAGCCGGGCAGCGGGGCAGCTGGGCAGCGGGGCAGCGGGGCAGCAGCAGCCAGGTGTCACTTTAACAGAGATGTTGTCTATAGAAAGTGGGAGTAGTAGATAGTTTGGGCAAACTCCTTTCTTGGGGTTACCTGGATCCTTATCTCAGCCTCTATTTCATCTCTCTTACCCCCCACTCGGCTCTGCCTTTCGGCCCCTCTAGCCACCTTCATTGGCTGTCCTGGGAACGATGTCTACCCTCTCCCATTCAGTGCACTAGCGGCTTTGGCCTCTTAGTTCCAAAGAGTGGCGTTTCCTGCTGCCCCTTCGTAGAGATGTACCCCGGGAGACTCCAAATCCTCTTGGCTGTTACCCTACCTGTATACAGCCTGGGACACAGCACAGTCTTGAGTCGAAGTGGTAGTGAAGGTTAGAAGTCTCCCAGGACCAGCATACCTCTGGGTGTGCCCTGTCACCCCAGGAAGACCATATCTGCCACCTCATTTTCCCAGTTCAGATGGCTATGAGCTAGCCACTCCCACAGCACAGCCTGCTTAGCAACTCTCTTCTCCCCAGCCATTGGGCCCAGCAGGGACCCTGGATCAGCAGTGCTGCTCACCACACTGGTAACCCTAATCCTATGTGCAGACAGGGCTGGTCCCAAAGCCTTCCTCTCACAAGAGGTGTTTGTCTGGCTGGTCTTCTGCCCACTCCCCCATCTTTCCTTGTCCTCTGCCAGGAAGGAAGTTTCCTGCAGAGCATCTCCTACCACAGACCTCGGGTCAGCAGCTCTATCCTTCAGTAAGAGTCTTGAAGGGACAAATGTGGGCTCCCTCCTATTGTCATGTCCTGATGCAGAGCCCTGGGCTCATTCCTGCACTGTTCTAAGCCCACTCCTTGAATCCCCTGATGCTTTTCTTCCCAGAACAGATTTAAGAATAGTAGGTCATTCTCAACAGTCCTCAACACTACAAGCCCATTACAAACTCAAGGTCTAATGCTCATGCAGCCCCAAGTCTGAGTCCTCCTGCACTGATGACTTGCTAGGTTGTTGCTGTAGCCCTGAGCAGACATGATGGCAATCTCCTTTCATTCCTAAACTGGCTTAGTTACTATTATATTCCTGTGACACCATAACCAAGGCAACTTAGAAAAGAAAGCATTTAATTTGGGTAATTTTGGTCTTACAGTTCTAGAGAGTCTATGACCATCATGGTGGAGAAGTGGCAGAAGGCAGGCATAGAACTGGAGCAATAGCTGAGAACTTACATCTGATCCACACGCACAAGGGGGAGAGAGAGAGAGAGACAGAGAGACAGAGAGAGAGAGAGAGAGAGCGCTAACTGGGAATGGTGTCTGGTGCTTGTGGTGGTCAAAAATGGTGTCAGATCCCCTGGAACTGGAAGTACAGATGTTATGAGCCATCATGGGCATGTTGGAAATCAAATCCAGGTCTTTTGGAAGAGCAGCCAGTGCTTTTAACCACTTAGCCACCTCTCCAGTCCCCAAAAAGTGTTTTTTAAAAATTCAGTGATGGGCTAGGGAATGTAGCTCAGCTAGTAAGATGCTTGCCTGGCATGCACCAAGTACTGGGTTAGATTTCCAGCTGTACATAAAAACTGGTGTGGTGGTGCATGCTTGTAATCCCAGCACTTGGAGGTTGGAGGCAGAAGAATAAAGAATTCAAGGCCATCCTTGGCTACATATCAGGACTGAAGCCAGCCTAGGCTACAGAAAACCCTGTCTCAAAAGAGAAAAAAAAAAGAAGGAAGAAGGAAAGGAAGAAAGAAAAGTCAATAGAAGTGTGATTATTTTGCAGTTTTACAAATCTCTTTAGTGTCTAGCTTCATCAAAAACAGCTGGATTCTTACAGCTGCTTCTTCAGTCTGTCATGAGATCTGATTCTTGCTAAACCTATGTGGAGAAAATCTGGTGTTTCACAAATGTGGGGTGAGAAAACGGCAAGGTGTCTTTGCTGCCTTTTCTGATAATCCTGGATGCTTCCCTTTGCTGTGGCACCCAAAGTCAGCGAGTGGTGCTTTCCTCAACCCCAGCCGCAGCGTGCTGTGTCAATCAGCTGGTGGGACATTTTCATCTGCAATTACTAGGAAACTGGTAGATTGATTTCGCTCTCCAAATGGCTCTCGCCCACACAGGGATGTCTTACAACTGGCCTGTGACATTTGGAAAATCCTCATTTGTGCATCGTTCAAATGGTGACACACTCACTCCAGCATCCACTAAGCCTTGAATGTGATGGTACCTCTGGCTTCACCAACAGACTAGTCTCTATGTCTATGTATCACCTCCTGGAGCTGGTACACATTTTCCAGTATTTTAATTTCAAACAAAAACTGGTATCTAATTGTTGGAACCCCAGGTCCAAGGGCAACAGAGACAGAAAGATCACAGGAGCTTGCTGGCTTCCAGCCTTGCTAAGAAAAGATGAGCCTGGGGTTCTGAAAAGATCATGCCTCAAATAGGCACAGAGTGAGAGAGAAGGACTCACACATACATAGGCACACATATTCACACCCAGAGACACATACACACATGCACAAAGTACAGCTGTGCACAATCCAACTCACACTTTTCCTGCCTTTCTATCTTCGTTGCAAATGTCAAAACTAGCAGGCGATGCCCACTTCTAGAGCTGTGGGTTACAACAGTTGCCTTGACCCAGTGGCTGGATAAAGCCTAGGGCAACAGGCCGCCAACCTGAGCACCTGAAGCTATAAGTCTCTGTCTTCTACAGCCTGGAGACACAGGACTCTCAGAGCCTAAGCCACAAATCTCTGGCTGTGCAGTCCAGCCTCCCATGCTCAAGCACCAGAACAGCAGGGATGGAGTACATCCCCAGTTGATTCCTATGTGGGCACAGGAGGACCACCAGCTGAAAGGTGCCAGCTGAAAGCAGTTTGGTGTTGGGGAGGGTGTGAGACTGGTCCTTTCTAACATCCTCTTTATGGCTCTTCTCAGTGATGTCTATTTCACAGATGAGTAAACTGAGGTTTGGAGAGAGAATGGATTCCCTTTTGGATCACACAAGGAGGCTACAATAGAAAAGCCATCAGATCCCTGAAGTGTTGTGCCCTGACCCTGACTAGGACTGGAATTGTTGGGGAACAAAGCCCCCCCCCGCCCCCACAAGAAGGAAGTTCACAATATTGCTTTTTTAGATCATCTATTTTCAGACCTTATTCCATGTCAAGCCCAGAGAGGGGTTTCACTGAGCACAAACTAGTCTTAACTAGTGACCGGCAGAACTAGGGAAAGACCTAGGTCTCCTGACCCCCACACCACACCCCACCTGTGACTGAGAGGAGGTGGCTTTGAGACAGTAGGGACAGAAAGGCCACCATTAGAAGGGACTGAAGTAAGGAAAAAGACTTTAGAAAAACCCTCCACCTTTCCTCCTGTCCTCAGAATCCCCAGTGCTTAGTTGTAGATATCTACCAAGCTTCTTTATGCCTGTGGAATTTTACATATGCTGTTCCTTCTACCATAATCAATGTTCCTAACACAGGAATACTTTATTTACCCTTCAAGGCTTAGCTCATGTGCCTCTTCCTTCAGGAAGCCATCCTGGACTAGAAGGGTCTTCTATAGGCTCCCGTGGGCACGTTGATTCTGGTGAACTGTCACAATGGACTGAAGCTTGAGTTTCTTCAGCTAGGGACCCTTTCCAGGAGAAAGAAAGCCACTGGCTCTGGCCCCACTGGGGCTGCCTGAGAGGTTTCCTGTGGGAGTGCGTTCTTCCCAGTTTTGACTTAGCTCCAATATTCCTGCAGCCAAAAGGACTGTAGTACCAAGGGGTTTAGCAGCTGAGCCAAGTTCCCGGTCCCTACCACTCCTGTCATGTCTCCGGTGCAGCCAAGAAGTGGGCAGAGACCTGGAGACCTCAGCCTGGCTCCTGGAGGTATCAAAAGGAGAACTCTGACTCAACCGAGCACTGCCAGGGGAGGAGGTGGCAGATGTGGGACATCCAGAGTGCCACAAAGGCTAGGAAGAAGTGTGCTCAGAGCCCTATGATGAAGAAGGGCAGGCAGCTGGGGGGAAGTAGAGCATGAATCTCAGAGGCAGCCAGGGTGGTGGAGGGGAGGTAGGAGGTTGTTCCCCATGGAGCAGGGTCAGCAGCATTCATTTCCTCCTCTCTCCTGCCTTTCTGTTTTCTTCCCCTTGGTCTTGACAACTTTCTAAAGAGCCAACCATTGGTGGCACAGAAGCAGGGCAAGATGGGTCTGAAGTCACTGTTGAGGGAGTGGAAACAGAGACACATCAGGCATGGGACCTACTCTCCAACCCAGGAGGCCACTGCTCCAAAACCAGCTTTTAGTGATGGCTCAGGATAGCTCATGAAATAACCCCAGAGCCCTGGGCTGAGAGACCCCAGGCAGGGCTTGCCTGAGTTTTGCCAGCTCTTCCAAGCAAGGAAGTTTAGTCCTAGAGCCAGATGCCTGGGCTCAGCTCCTTGGTTCTCAACTCTGACTCAGCCCACTGGGTAGCCCGACACTAAGCAGGTGCCACCAAGCCTTCTCACCCACTTCTGGGACATCCCATGTTCAGCCACCACAGAGATCTGGCTAAGTTCATTTTGTTCATGACACCCTTTAGGAAAATCGGCTCCCATGACTAGCCCTTTGTGGGCAGCACCCACCCTGGCTCTGGCCTCTGCCCACTTGCCATCTCATGCTGACCCTTTGACAGAGTACTAGCCGAGCCTCTGGCCTGCCTTTTCTCCTTCCCACAGTCTGGCCTGCATCCCTGGGACAGATCCAAGTTCCCATATGCACAGTCAACCCCTGAGATGATACTGTTTTCTAGAGGTATCCAGAAGCAGCCTGGAGGAGGCTCCTAAGGACATGGAGCCATTGCATAGTCCAACTTCCCAGGGACCTCTTCTGAGGTCCTCTGTGAAAACCCTGGCTGAATTCGAGCCTTCAGTCTTGCATCTGAGATTATTCATCTCTGGCATTCTGTTGGGAGTGTTACTTTCCACTTGAGAAAAAAAAATGGAGAAAGAGAGAAGAATCATTTTGTTCACAGTCTTGTGGTCAGAAAGCATTTTAGGCAGGCTGCAAAACCAGGACCCAGACTCAACATCGCCAAGGCCTCCCTACCCAGGGACTGGTCTCATGTGAGCAGACCTCCCGCCTGCCAGTAGGGGGAGCTGGAGGTAGAAGCAGGGGTGGTGAGGCCACTAGCCACACAGTGGCCAGTACTCCTTGGGTCTTGTGTATCTTGCTCCTACGTTGGTTTCCTTTGTTGCGTAGAAGCTTGAGTCTTGCTGTTCCTCCAGGACCCAGAGGACAGTTTTCACATGGTCTCCTGCCTCTGCCCTGTTGCCTAGCCAGGCTCCACTTCAGCCAAGCCAGCTAGTAAACCTCTCTTTTCCCTTTCCCAAGGTCCTCTGCTTCCTTGTCCCTCTTCCTAGAGACCACAGCCCGCTGTCAGCCTAGGGAACAAATAACTCTACCCCTCCCCCTCCAAGCCACTTTGGGTAAGCATGAAACTGGGGTGGAGCAGGTGGGCTGTGCACCGATTTTGGGGAGATACCCTACTGTCAGGTGAGCCACATGGTCAGGGCATCTGTCTTAGTTTGGATTTCTATTGCACCATGACCAAAAGGCAACTTGGGGAAAAAAAAGGCTTATTTGGCTTATACTTCGGCATTGTTGCCCATCACTGAAGGAAGCCAGGATAGGAATTCAAACAGGGCAGGAACCTGCAGGTAGGAGCTGTGTCTGCTTCTACCAACAGTGACAGCCACTTAATCCCTCCAAGGTCATGAAAATCCTGAGGTGGCTTTAGTGTGTTCTAAGTCTATGTCAGCATCCCACTCCCACACTGGACTTCTCACCGACCTTGAAATGAAAGGCCCCTGAGCTCCAACTTTTTTTTTTTATTTTTTATTTATTTATTTTTTTTATGGAGGTAAAGGGTAGCAGGCGGAGAGTCTCGAGAGTCTTGGGGCTCACCCAGGTCACCTCCTGAGCAACAAATGAGAGCTCAGACAAACAACAGCAAGGGCTGCTGTTGCAGAAGTCAGGACAGTTTGTTCCCACAGCAGGGCCCCAGGGAGCCTGGCCTGGCCACACCTTAGCTACATTGTCCAGCTGCATCAGTGACTCCGCCACTCTGGTCCAGCTGTTTTTCTCCTGTGTAATGGGAGATGGAACAAGGCAGTTCTTGCTACTATTTGGTCCCATCCCCTACTCTGGGACTCTCCTAGGCTACAGGACAGAAAGAAACATCCCCCACTCCTGAACTCCTTCTGAGTGGGGCCATCACATCTGTGGGTGTTCATGAAGTAAAGGGTCCTGACCTGACCCTGTATCATTTAGCTGCCACCCTCAGGGGTCAGCACCAGCTCCCAGGCTGAAATGACAAGGCACTGATTCTAAGGACCTCTGGTCCCTGGAACATCCACTGTACCAAGGCATATCCTGGTGTCTCTTGTGGAGCAGCTGATTGAGAAATAGCCACACATATTCTTAAAGATGGAGCTTTGAGACTAGGGGAGAATAAAGCCCTAGTTCAAGGCCAAAGGACAAGGATCACAACCAGCCACCCCAGCCCAGGTGCCATTGCATACAGAGGAGAATCAGTGTCCTCTTGTACCCCACAGACATCTCAGACTGAGCCTGCTCCTGCCTGCCAGTGGTTCCTTGGACACTGCAGGTGGAAAAACAATCGTGGTATTGGCTGAGTTGGGGTGGCTGGAAGACCTGGGTCTTTTTCTCCAAGTCCTGCAATGCCAGGCCTGGCTGATAAACCTGGGAGGGAAAGAGGGACGTGGGAGGCCTGTTCAAGTATGGGAGTAGCCACATGGATCTGAAGGAGATGCCTCCCCCAGAAGCAGGGTGAGACTTGAGCATGTCTCAGTCCCTGGCTGCTGCTGGCCTCTAGCCCCACAGTCAGGAAGGTAGGGAGCCCCAAAATGCACCAGCTAATTTCATTTCTCTCTCAACTTATGAATGACAGGGTGTTTACTAAGCACCTACTGAGTGGCTGCCGCTTTGTTCTGGAACCGTGTTAAAAGCACAGGCTCTGGGCAGGAAGAAACAGTGAAGCCAGAAGTAATTGAAATGTGCTTGTTTCCAGCAGCGCAGAAATCCTCTCCGGACAAGTCTCAACGCGCATGTGCCACCACAGGAGCTCAGCAAGGTACCCAGAGTCAAACCCTGGCATTCAGCATCTTGGCAAGCTCTTAGGGGCCACGCTGGTGACAAACGGTCTTGTTAAGTACCTGCAGTGCGCCAGACTGTTTTCATGCCCACCTGATCCCCCTATGGCCCCTCAAGCATGGTTAATGCCAGAGAAATAATGTCTGAGGGTTCAGGTCGGGGACCAGCTGGCTGGGAAAGGCATTGCTGGACTCTGTTCCCAATCATCTGACCTCAGGGCCCATAGCTAAGCCCCAAATCTCCTCTGAAACCTACTACCATTTAGATAATGAGAGGTTGCTGTCTTGGCAGGGCACAGTAGCGTCAGGGCCCTGGCTGGGAAGGTGTATGGGGGGATGGGCTCTGCCTGCACAGCGGACAGCTGGGAGCTGGACCTTGGCTGACACCATCTTCTCTTGTACAATGGTATGTTATTAATCTAGCTCAGCCACACATGTGAACTCCCTAGATAATTCTGACCCCTTCTTCTAAGCAACAGCCCTGCTATAATTTATGAATTGCAAGAGGAAGCGAAGCCAATGCAGTGTCTCTTCTGTATTTCTAAAGAATTTGATCATAGCTGACACTTGTCAGGCCCTTGCATGGGACAGCAGGGGCTCCAAGTGGTGGAGTAGGAGAGACTCACACTTCTACATAGATGGCCCCGGCATTAGCCAGTTTGTGTTATTATCGAGGTGGTACATGAAGATCATCACCTGTTCCCAACTGGGTTCTTGTCCCATTCTCCTCCCAGAATGCAATGGGCAGACAGCATCAAGTAAGCACAAACGAGATACTTCATTACAGATTCAGGACCAATAACCTCAACCGAGGTAAAGGAACTTAAAACAGATTGTCTCCCAGACCAAGTGACCGGTGTTCTAAGACATCTGGAAACTGGAAACTGAAGCCTTGGGGTTTCAGAGGCCATGGCAGGAAGGTCCCCTTGCAGGCCCAGCTCTAGAAGATCTATGGATCTTCCTGCCCAAGGCAGAGGTGTTTGTGTGCACGGTTAGGTAGAGAGCTCCATCTCTTATGAGCCCATCTCAGGCAAACTTCCTCTTCACCCTTGGTTGGATTCTGATGCTTTGATCAGCTGACTGTGGCCAATGCCCTGATTGGCTGACTGTGGCCATGGAAAGAGCGTGAAAATGACACCCATTTGGGGAAGAGCTGTCAGACCTGGTGGGGAAGAAAAAGAACTCTCTGCCATCCCTGGAGCACAGGAGTCCTCCCTGGAGCATAAGTGGTGCTCCCATCCTGAAGCACACTGAAACCTGCTAAATGTGCACAATCAGGCTGGCCAGTCTCTCTGGATACTTATTAAAATGTTTCCCACAGTTCCCTGGGCCTGCCACTTCCTTGTTTTGTTCAGCCATGGCTTTCTGTGGTTTTTACAGAGGAAACTGGACTAACAGTTATCAGCAGTATGCTTTCAGGACTTGGTCTGTTGGCTGTCAGAAGACTGGCTCTGTTCTGGACTCCCACACACACCTAACATTAAAGCAAAATACCCAAAGCTAAGCAACTTTATAAAGAAAAAAGCTTTGTTAGGGTCACAGTTCTGAAGCTTTGGGATGACTGAGGACAAGAAGGAGAAGTCACACCACCTGGAAGATAGCCAGAAGGTGATTCAGGTGACAGGTTCTTAAAAGAACCATTTTGGGGTCCCATAAGACCTACCCCAGTTGCTTCTGAGGGCAGCATCTCCAGGAATCCCAGATTCCCCTGCTGAGACTCTACCTTACAAAGGTCCCACCATATCCGTACAGCCATCTAAGCACCAGGCCTCCTGTACAGGAACCCTTGGTTTCTCAACCTGTGGGTCACGACCTCTTGAGGGTCAGACTGACCTTTTCATAGTGGTCACCTAAGACCATTGGAAAACACAGATATATTTACATTAAGATTGAAAACAGTAGTTAAACCACAGTTGTGAAATAGCAATGAAAATAATTTTATGGTTGGGGGTCACCTTAACATGAAAAACTGTATTAAAGGGTAACAACATCAGGAACATTGAGAGCCACTGCCTTGGAGGATAAGCACCACATCCAAACCAGAACAGTCCTGTCTGCTGTTCGGTCACTGGAGGCTAGGGTCTGAGAGGCTGCCCAGCATCCTTTACTACCAAAACAGTTGCACTGTTATTTCTTTGCCCTGGAAAGCGGAGCACCAGCAGGAAGCACCTGGGTGACTGGAGGGTCAACATCTCCACTGTGAGCAGAGTTAACAGCAGAGGGTGTTTATCACTCGAATAAACGCTGGCAAGTACTTACCAAGCTAGGGAGCTCTGGGGCCATACAGTGATTGAAACTGCAGGCTTCAGGAGCATGGCTGTCAGCCTGCATGGCAGTTTTGGGCCAGGTAGTGAGGGATTCCTTAAGACACTTACCTAACCTCTCCTGGAACGCTGTGCTAGTCACGAATCTACTGTGCCTCCTGGGTACTCGCAGCTTCTAGAGTTGTGCAGTGTGTAACCCGTGTAGCTGTTCACAGCAGCCGTGCATTGACATCACCGGGATCTCTACTGTCCTTGCATTTACCTGGCCATACCAAAGACAGACTTTCTCTCTGCGGAGGGGACTATGGTTGTTCTAAATGTAATAACTCTATAGACGAGGCCCCTTCTCCCATCCCAAAATAAAAACTTATAAGGATTCTGGTCCAGTCCATGTATTTCTAAACTGTAATCATGGAGCATGTATCAGTCACAGTGGGCAAGATTATGCTATGTAACAAGTCACCCCAAGGCCTCCTTAGCCCAGACACAAAGGTTTGTTTCTTTACTGTCCCTGGATTCAAACTGGATTCAGTTAGAAGACTTCTTCATCCTGGGATCTCAGAGACCCACAGTGTCCAGCACTGCAGCTTGAGTTGTGTCCCAGCACTATGCTGGGGGTGGGGGTGGGGACATGAAACACTGACCACCAGCTCTTAAAGTGTCCACAGGAAATCACTCAAACCACTGAGCTCACAATTCATAAAACAAGTGTACAGCCACACGAGACCAGTCTTGAACTACACCTTGCTTCTGTGACAGCAGGAGTAGCTGGGGCTGAGACCAAACTGGAACTCCAGAGAGAAACTTCCTCAAGGAAGGGACAGGGTGCCAGCTGGCCCCAGACAACTGCCCAGGACAGCAGCCAAGGGTCAGTCAGCCTGGAGGAGAGACATCATGGAATAGCTCCCCAGCCTCTGGACCTTGTGGCCAGCTGGACCCCCAAGGGACCCAAAGGGACAAGAATTCCTAGGCAGGAACAAACACACACCCCAGCCAAGGAGCAGTGTAGGCGTAACCCGCTGGCCCCTCCAGATGCTTTAGATATGGAATCCAAGTTTGGCTCTCACCTCTGGTTCTTGGGTGGCTGTGGATAACAGCAGGGTTTAGACATAAGGAATAATCATTAGCTTAGCATCCCTCAGGTGGCTTTTCCTGATCAGGCTTGGACCAGCCAAACAACCTGTTCAAGCTTATTATACCCACTGAGAAACTGGGGGCAAAGATCTGGAGCATCCTAGAGCCAAAGGGGTCACCTTTGAAGCATCTGCCCTACCTAGGCACTCTTGGGGTTCTGGGGCCTTGGGGGAAAGAGCAGAGTCACTTTAAGACAATGATGGGCGTGTCCACAATCGAGCAACTGGGGAGCAGATTGGGCAGCTGCCGGCTTGTGTTTAAGTACATTCCTAAGCTACGAAGGAAGAAATAAAAGTGGTCCTTGTCTGAGAGCTGAAGAGACAGCAATACTCTGGTGTAACTAGGACCAGATGGGCTCTGGGAATTTCCAAAGGCGTTTAGCATATTAGACAAAATAGCCTTACAGACACACGCCATAACTGTGTCTGGCTGCCTGCATATCAGTTACGGAGACAACAGACCAACAGGCTGTGTCTTGGCTGGAGAATGGAGAGGACCAGCCTCTAATTGGGCCCTGCCCATTCCCCTCTGCCCAGTGTGAGCCCCCTGGCCATGGCCCCTCACCATAGCCTGAGAACAACAGAGTCACAATTGAGAAGGGGCTGGAAAGGTTTTTGAAGCTGCTTAGCCAGATTGGTCCAAATGCCCAAACCTTCCACTGACATACTTATTGTGGTACGGGAGCCTATGGGGAGCCTATGCTCTCCAGGGGAACTCTGAGGTAGAGCTAGAGCAGACAGAGCAGCTCTCAGATACCTGGGCTCTTCCACCCTGGCCAGAAACCCATCAGTGAGACTTAACCCACCACTGATCAGGCATAAAGGCACTTCATATGCCCCCTGACATTCAGGGGTACCTCAAAGCCAGACCACTCTATTTGTGATGCTCTCCAGGCAGTGCTAGCTATAAGGAAGCCCCTCCCATTCCAAACAGGATATTCTTGGTCAATATGGTATGGCGTCCCTGCAGTGTGGTATGCCCAGGTGGCCATAAGGGAAAGCCTAGCCTCTGCTTCCCTGAATCAGCCTCCTGTTGGTCTCTAGTGCCTGCTTGGGGCAAGGCTCCCTGTCTCTCTGGATCTCAGGTCCCCATTTGCAGATTGTCCTAATTTGCTTTCTGTCATTGTGATGAAGCACTAGACTAAAACCACCCCGAAGAAGAGAAGGTTTATTTCAGCTTAGAGGCCACAGCCCATCTCTGAGGGAAGTCAGGACAGACACTCGAGGCAAGAACTGAAGTGGAGACCACGGAGGAATGTTTACGGCTTTCTCAGCCTGCTTTCTCACACAGTGTAGGCCCACCTGCCCAGGAGTGGCACCATACACAGCAAGCTGGGCCCGCCCACACCTATAGGCTCCATAAATTCATTTACAGACCAATCTGATATGGACAGTTCCTCGATTGAGCTCCATCTCCATGGGTGACTTTAGTTCGAATCAAGTTGACAAAAACTAACTAGCATAGACGTTAGGTTCTTGTCCTGACCCTTGTTGTCCTGTTCTTGGGTTGCTTTAGAAACACAGCAGGTAGAGTACTGCCCTCAAGAAATATAGAGTGTAGTGGGAAGATAGATGCAGTCTATGGCCCAGCACCCAGCACAGGGCCTGGCGTCTCTACACTGAGAGAAGTGAGGGCCAGTGATTTACCTGTCAGTGACCTAGGCCATTGGTGACAGTGCA
Source organism: Arvicanthis niloticus (assembly GCF_011762505.2). NCBI lineage: Eukaryota > Metazoa > Chordata > Mammalia > Rodentia > Muridae > Arvicanthis > Arvicanthis niloticus. Next base: position 30,947,051 of record NC_047666.1, on the reverse strand, counting down.
AGCTGGTGCCAGATGAAGTTTTGGTGCCTAACTGGGTTTGCTCACCTGTCAACCTAGCACTTATATGACCCCATTTTGCAAATGGGAAAACTGAGGCACCAAGCACCCTGTCACTTGCCTGAAGGACTTGAGCCTGCTGCCCATCATGCTCATCCACTGCTCACCTGCTTCTGAAGGGAGCCACTGTCTCGGGACAAGCAGTGTGAACGGTAGACTCTGAGTGGGACAACAGTGGCAGGCACCTGGGGTGAGGGCCTAGACTCTACTGTCAAGGCACACTTGGAAGTGAAGGCCCTAACACATTGGTGGGAACTGGAGTGGGGGTGGGGTGGGGACTGAGGCACAGAGAGTGATGTCATTTGCTCACAGTGCTTAAAAACTGTGTTCAAATCCAGGTATAATTCCAGACTTTAATTTCCCTGGGACCACTGAGACCACAGTATCCAATATCAGAAAGCAGCTGTCCTCTGGGCCAGAGACAGAGACTGTTACTGTCACAACAGGCTTCAGAGAGACTCCCTACTTCCTAGAGGCCAGAGGCCAGGCCCTTGTTCCCAGAGCTGACAACCTTGCTAACTGCCCAGGCCTTACCTAGCCCCAGGTGAGTGTGAGGCAGGGGTCTGAGGCCTGCTGGGATGCCCAGACTACCAACTGAGAAACAACTCTGCCAATTTCTACATTAAAGAAGTAGGGAGAAAATGACCTTTCACATACATTATGGTGAAAAGACACCTCTTGGCACCCTGCAGCTGCCTACTTCATTTCTGGAAAAAACATCTGGCTGACAGACAGTTCACTCTTCAGAAACTCTGTTTTCCACATGAAACTTTCAAAGGTGGCAGCCCCCTGCACTCAGTTTTGTAACTCCCATCTCTCCCCAATGCCATCACAACTGACATTTCCCTATATCTCCCGATCTGGTCTGGACTACAGGGGTGCTGCCACCTCTCTCAGGATTTTTGGTAAGCTGGGAGCTGGTGGAGTCAGAAGAGGGGGTATGAGGAGACTATAGTTCACTGAGACACAATTTGCCAGAGGACCAGCTATGAGCAGGGCACCATATTAGGGTCAGATAACAAGGGTCCATTCCTCTTCCCATGGCCTGACTGTGACCATGAACAAGTTACTTTATCTCTGTGTTCTTATCTGAAAAATAGTTCAGATTAGGCTGGGGATATGGAAGTTCAGGGTGGTGCATTCATTCTGTCTTTGAACTCTCTACTAGGGTTATGTTAGAATAGACTTGGGGTACCCTGTCAGGGCCCTGACAGCTGGGCACTACTGTTCCTACCTCATATGAAGAAAGACTGACTCCAAAGAGGAGATCCCTTCTTCAGTCTCACAGCCTGGTAGCCAGGCAGGACACTGTGCTGGGGAGTATGGCGATGAGGCCAAAGAAGCCACATACAGGCAGCACATACTTAGTGTCAGGCCCTGCTTGCCACCTGTATCACCCTCCCAGACTCACACCGCTACTCCAACCCTGCCAGCTTAGGGCAAGGACACCACCAAGTCAGCTGAAGAAGCGAGGCTGTAAGAGCCATAGTCCCCACCACCAGGCCCAGGTCAACAGGACTTTGCAGGTAGTGAGAGAGGCTCTAAACTTGACCAATCCCTGTGCACAGAGGGCTCCACCTCATATGCTGGGGTGGAGTGGGGGTCCCAGGATCTTATGGAGTCACATGTAAGCATGGGATCTGAGCTGCTGTGAGCTGAGGTGCCAAGGCTGATAGCTTTCCAGGTTCTCTCTCCCCCAGGACCCTGGGCCTCCAGCCAGTCTCCACTCTTGCTCAGCCTCTGCAAAAGTCCACATTCTCCTAGGATTATTCCCTTTTTAATTTCTCTCTTCTCTTCTCTTCTCTTCTCTTCTCTTCTCTTCTCTTCTCTTCTCTTCTCTTCTCTCTCTTCTCTTCTCTTCTCTTCTCTTCTCTTCTCTTCTCTTCTCTTCTCTTCTCCTCCTCTCCCCCTCCCCCTCCCCCTCCCCCTCCCCTCCCCCTCCCCCTCTCCTCTCTTCTCCTCTCCTCTCCTCTCCTCTCCTCTCCTCTCCCTCTCCTCTCCTCCCCTCTCTCCCTCTCCCTCTCCCTCTCCCTCTCCCTCTCCCTCTCCCTCTCCCTCTCCTTTCCTCTCCCTCTCCCTCTCCCTCTCTCCCTCTCTCCCTCTCCCTCTCCCTCTCCCTCTCTCCCTCTCCCTCTCCCCCTCCCCCTCTCCCTCTCCTCCCTCTCCCTCTCCCTCTCCTCCCTCTCCCTCTCCTCCCTCTCCCTCTCCTCCCTCTCCCTCTCCTCCCTCTCCCTCTCCCTCTCCTCCCTCTCCCTCTCCCTCTCCTCCCTCTCCCTCTCCTCCCTCTCCCTCTCCTCCCTCTCCCTCTCCTCCCTCTCCCTCTCCTCCCTCTCCCTCTCCTCCCTCTCCCTCTCCCTCTCCTCCCTCTCCCTCTCCTCCCTCTCCCTCTCCTCCCTCTCCCTCTCCTCCCCCTCCCCCTCCCCCTCCACCTCCCCCTCCCCCTCTCCCTCTCCCTTTCCCCCTCTCCCTCTCCCTTCCCCCCCCCTCTCTCTCTCTCTCTTTCTCTCATTTGTAGCCCAGGATGGCCTAGAACTCACTATGAAGTCCAGGTTTACATTGCACTATCAAATAGTCCTTCTTCAGTCTCCCGAGTGCTGGACCTGTAACCCCAATGTTTTTGTGTTTTGTTTACTTTGAGGCAAGTTCTCCTGTCGCCCAGCCTGGCTTCACACAAGCTTGATCTGTAGCCAAGGATGATCTTGAACTTCTGATCCTTGTCTCCACCTTGAGTTCTGAGATTTTAGGTGTGTGCAACCATCCTCATTTTGTGCAATGCTGGGAATGGAGCCCAGGGGCTTCATGGAAGTTAGGTAGGTACTCTACCAACTGAGCTACACCCCAGCCCTCCCCTGGTATAATGATGAGACAGTTATATACATGGGCCTCATAGCCAGAACCCTTGCCCCCGGTAGCCAGGACGCTTCCATTGGTACGTGCTGTTACGTGCAGCAGAACTCACACTGTGTCTTATGCAGAGGTATCTGGACAAACCTTTTCATAGCTCCGATTATACAAATGAGATAGCTTGCAAACTATTTGAGCTGAGACCTTGGTTCAGACCCTCACTCTTCTACTTCAGGGCTTTCATCAAAGAGCTAACTCACCCCTCCCTTTCTACCCCCTTTTCTATATCTATGAAATGGGTACACAATGGCTCTGAGTGCTAGGTGGCTGTTGAGGGTTGGTCTGTTGCTATGTATTATAACACGTGAATTCTCACATACGCCAGCTTTTGTTGTGAAAACTTTGCTCCTTAGTTTAAAGCTTAATTAGGGCTGGAGAGATGGTTCAGTGGTTAAGAGCACTGACTGCTCCTCCAGAGGTCCTGAGTTCAATTCCCAGCAACCACATGGTGGCTCACATCCATCTATAATGGAGATTCAATACCCTTTGCTGGTATGTACAGCTAGCTACAGTGTACTCATATACATAAAATAAATAAATCTTTAAAAGAAAAAAATTTACAGCCATTGGTTGAATAAAGATGCCTACAGCCTGGAGCTGGAAGAAGTAGGTGGGGTTTCACGGGGATCTGAGGCAGAGATGAGGAGAGAGGAGGAAGGAAGAGGGAGCCATGGGGTAGGTGAATCATGAGCACATGGCCATTTGGAGTAGGAGCAGCCCAGAAGGAGGATGGCAAATGATATCTCGGGATTACTGACAGGCAAGTGTCACGGCCTGAGCAAAATGTTGAGGCCCGGGCTGCCCCGCGTTTGGCGGCCACTGTTTCCTGGCCCAAGCTGTCTTCAGTCTCTCTTCCTAGTCCAAGTCCCAAGTTTTGAGTTCCTAGTTCCTAGTTGTACTCAATCTGTTCTCTTCCAAGTGTCTAATGTCTACTCCTACTCCTAGTGTCTGAATCTCTGTTACTCCAAATTGTTCTTTAAGTTGTACTCTCTGAAGTGTCTGATTCTCTCATCTCCAAATTGTTCTCCTGTATTGTCCTAATTGTTCTGACTAGAGCCAAGTGTCTTCTACCTAATGTCAAGTAATCTGTTCTCTGTCTGCCTCTAGCCTTTTATATGTCTCACTTCTAAGCCACGACTTCAGGTCACGCCTTTAATCATGCCCTTAGGTCTTGTCTCTAAATCTGATCTCTACACTTCTAAATCACACTCTTAAGTTACACACCTTTAATCCACACACCCAAGGTATCTAAACCAAGATTATCAGAGTGTGCTCAGCTGTTGTAGGCTATTGTAATCCAAGTCTCATGTCAGGGTATATGGCTCAAGATGGCTGCAAAGCTGATAGCCGCTTTCTGCTAAGTTGGCCCCCAACAGGGAAGTAGATAAAATACCATAGAGGGTTGATATCTGCCCAGCTCTGATGCTTTAAAGCTTATTACACAGATAAAGGTTTTGTGTCTTTTATTTGGGAACTAAATGATTTAGGGCAAGGTAGAAACCCCCTGTGGTGGTTTGGATATGCTTGGGCCAGGGAGTGGCACTATTAGAAGGTGTGGCCTTGTTGGAGGAAGTGTGTCACTGTGGGGGTGGGTTTGAGACCCTCTTCCTAGCTGCCCTGGAGACAGACTTCTCCTGGCAGCCTTGAGATCAAGATGCAGAACTCTCTGCTCCTTGTCCAGCACCACGTCTGCCTGGACACTGCCATGCTTCCTGTCATGATGATGATGGACTCAACCTCTGAATCTATAAGCCAGCCCCAGTTAAATGTCCTTATAAGAATTGCCTTGGTCATGGTGTCTCTTCACAGCAATGGAAACCCTAGCTAAGACACCTCCAAATAATGTTTACCACAGCGGGAGGCTCTCAGATAAATCCAGACACAGCAGACTAGAGCCTGGCACCTTGTGCAGTTCTGTCAATGGCGGCCTCTGTCACGTGCTCACACCTACCTGCCGCCTTGGCATTTCATCACAATCCAGACACACCAGACTAGAGCCTGGCACCTTGTGCAGTTCTGTCAATGGCGGCCTCTGTCGTGCTCACACCTACCTGCCGCCTTGGCATTTCATCACAGATCACAACCAGCTATACCACTGGGACATATCGGGTCACTCTGCCAAGCTGACAAGTTTGTCATCCCTGCCTGCCTGCAGGCCCACCCTGGGACAACCCCCCACCCCCACACACACTATGTTCCAACTGCTTCACAGAGCTGTATGGTCCCTCCACCTTCTGCCCTAGCTGGGCCCCACCCACCATACAGAGTAGGACACACCCGCTGTACCATTATCCCAGCCCAGATCTGCCTGTCACCCCTCACTTTCCCAGATCCCATCCCCAGATGATTTTATTGCCAAGGATGCCACACCTCCTTTGACTGGTAACATCCCCCTCCCTGACCCCCAGCAAAGGATGAGCCTCACATTTTCACAGCTGACAGAACAGAGTCACAACCCTGCTCATTACTCAGAAACATGTGTGGCCAGGGGCAAACTCCTCATTTCCCTTCTGGAGCCTCAGTTTCCTTATCTGCTAAAATGGGAATGGTGCTATCCTCAGACCTTTGGCGATGGAAAAGAACAGCAGCAACAGCAACAACAAAAACCACTCATCTCGGGCAGCAGCCCTGGTTAAGTGTCTGGATTGGTGAATCTTTATTTGTGGTCCTCAGGAGGCAGGTCTGTCTACCTCAGAACACACAGCAACAACCTGGAGCCTGTACGGCACTCAAACTCCACAATAACAAACTGTGTTGTCACCACTCCCCAGTGTCCTGGGAGGTAGCTCCAGTCAGATGCAGAGAGGCCATGGCGGAGGGGTGTGGGGCTGCATGCTGTCACCACTCCCCAGTGTCTGGGAGGTAGCTCCAGTCAGATGCAGAGAGGCCATGGCGGAGGGAGCTGTATTACTAGTGCTGTGGGGTTTGGTCCAGGTCAGTGGTTTAGACAACTGGTGACTTTGGCATCCTCTCAACTCCAGCAGAGGGAGTACGAAGGACGCCATGAAGGCTGTGGGAATGCCCCACATGGTAATGAATATGAGTCCTGTAGTTGGGGCAGATCCAGGGCAGGAGGAAACCCAGCTGGCCCACATCCTCTTACCCCTGTGCCTTTGGTCATGCTGCCAATCACTGGCTAGGGGTGGGTGCTTTCCTGCCTACATCACGGAGGGCCCTGACTGTCCCTTCAGGGTAGAATGGCCAGAGGGCAGGTAGACCTTGCGGCCACAGACAGAGATGAAAATTGGGCACTTTGGGTGAGCCCAGTGGAGACTGCAGCTCACCCAAGGTCTGTGCGGCCACTGTACCTAAATGTTAATTTTGCTGCCCTCCCTCCAGCAAGCCCCACCTAGGTTTAGCTTGGCTGCCAGCCTCTGTCTTGTTCCTGTCTGCTGGGTCACCTTTTCCTCTCCATCCTAGTCAGCAGCCTCTTATAAACTCCAGTGTGGAGGGTCACTCCTGAGCTAAACACTCATCCCAAACTTGTTTCCATGCTGAACAGAGGAGATTACTGCCAAAGCTGGGGGCCTTGGGCATCCTCATCATCCCACCCCATCTCGATAGGAGGGCTTGGGAAAACAGGTCTGGACCTTGATTTATTGAGGGGAACCCAAACTGGAGAATCCCAGCTTCCTTCCTTAGGCCTCCAAATTCATATCAGGGACTACTACCTGTTAGCTGAGAACCCAGTGCCCCCTGGAGGCTAGCTATGGAAACTTTCCTCAGACCCATGGGTACCATCATCCTGGAGGGGATCCTCTCCAGACTGAAGGAAGTAAGCCAACCAGGTGAGAGAGGGCCCTTCTTCTGGCTGATCTGGACAGCAGGCACCCCCATCCCAGAGGTCCCTCCCTGTGGCTGGAGCTAAGCTGTCCTTCCTGACTCTTGATAGACTGCATCCCACATGGGCTCCTCCCCGGGACTCAGCTCTTCCACCCCAAGGCCCAGAGCCCCTCGGGCACCTGGTGGGGAGTGGAGGAGCGGCCAGCAAGGCTGGTTCCTGCTCTTCCTGCCCCTCCACACTCACTGGCAGCTGTCTTCACAGCAACAAACACAGGCGGGTGGGCGGGTGGATGGGGTTGGGGGGCAGGTGTGATAATGTTCTGTGAGTAGCCGTCAAGGCACAGCACAGGAAAGCAGGGGGATGTTTGAGTTGTGTGCCGAGACGCAGGGATACTCAGGCCCAATGAGCCCCAGGTCATGCAAATTGAGGATGGAGTCGGCGATAATACGGGCTGTGCGCTTCTGGTACCCACCCGAGGTCACCATAAGGATGGGTATATCGTGGGCTCGGACCACCCGGAAAACTACTTCATCCCTCTTCACGATGCCCTGTGGAAAGACAGGGAGGGCAAATTCAGATAGGCCCAAGTTCCCATGGTATCAAAAAGTACTACTGCAAGTCTAGCCCTGGTGTGGATTGCTGCTGCTTTTAGCATCTCCTCCAGACATAAGGCTGCCCATATTTTCTAATTTTGCCAACCTTCATGCATGACTTTCCTGCTCTTTTCACACAGCTTGGCAGATAGACAAATGCCTAAAAATGCCGCTCTGGTGGTGGTGGGGTTTGCAGAATGTGTCTCTGGGCTGACAGATGCATGTTGTAGGTGGCCCTAAGGTCTCTGAGGTTTGGGTATAAAATGTCCCCCACAGGTTTGCATGTGTTTGAACACTTGGTCG